>NC_082413.1:1298320-1621640 GCF_004011695.2 Ascochyta rabiei
GTCAATCAACTTGGCGGCACCGGCTTGAATTGGCTTAGTCAGCGCAATCAGAGCAGCAAATTAAATTAATTAGATTGCTGTGGAGGCTTAATTAACTTAGTTAATTAATTTAATTAAGTAATTTAGTGTAGTAAAAGAATACTCTAGTACAAAATTAGTAAGTATCTGTTCCCTAGTCTCCTATTGCGTACTTAGAGTCTATCTTATTGTTAGTCTACCCCTCTGTTTAGGCTCTATTTAGTGTTAAGAAACCTGTGCAGATCTAGCTGCGCAGTGCCTATAGAGCTAATAATAAGTAACTATTTACTTTATACTGCTTAGGCTTAAGTAGATTACTAAGCTTACTAAACATACGCTTATAATTGCTGCTAGAGGCAGGGATAGTAAGTATATTAATAGCTAACTGCGTAAGGTTAAGATATACTAGCTTAAGCTAGAGCTAATATATAACTACAGACTCTATAGTATTACTCTTATAATACTCCTGCGTCTACTGTAGCTTATACCTACACTAGTTATTATACTTATTAGTAACAGCTATAGCGCTAGTTAGTTTAGAGTTAATAACAGTGTTAATAGCGTTGTTAATAGAGCTACCTGCTGCTAGCTTTAGGTGCTGTAGAGGTAGCTCCTTAGGCTTATACGTAGCCTAAATCTATAGAAAGCTAATATAGCATCTAGCTAGTAGCTTAGTTTTATCTACCTATACTTTCTTATAGTATAATTTGTAGTATAAGTAGAGTAGTGTAGTAGTATAGTAGTATAGTAACTTAGTAAGCTTACTGTAGTATTTATTTAGCTTATTCTAGCTAGCACGTATATTAATTAGTAGGTAGTCTTTAGGTACATTATATACTTTGTAGTTAACTAATTTAAATACTATAGTAATATTCTTATAGGTGTTAAGTAGATAATTAAACACTAGGATAACCTTATAGCTGGCGCTAAACTTACTGTAGATACCTCTGCCTTTAAGCTGCTTAGTAGCAAGCTTTAATAGCTAAAGGACTTACAAATAGTTAGTAAGTACCTCCTAATTAGCTGTAGTTAAGCTATTAGAGCGTATCTATAATAGCACGCTAACAGTACACACCTTACCTTAGCTTGTTTATAGGTTATCCTTAGTAGCTTAGTAGTAGATATAGTAACTAATATAAAGGTAGAGAGGCTCTTAGAGGTAGATAGTGCGCTTAATAGTAGCTTTATAGCTATTCTAGTAAGTAACAACTAGCTTAATAGGCAGTATAACCTTACGCTGCAGCTTAACTAGTAGGCTCTAATTAGCGCAGTGTTAATAATTGTCTAGTAAATTATACTATTATAGTGTTTTAATGTAGTTAATAACTATAAAAAGTACGCTAATAGGTCTCTTATAGCGCTAAGACTCTATAAACGCTGCCTTATTAGCTGTAGTAGCTAGTAAGCTATTATAACTCTCTTTATTGCGCCTAAATATTACCTATTAGCTAATAAGATTTATAATATAGTAGCTGTAGTGTAGTTATACATTACTTACGTTTTAGTTATAGATTTCTACTAACCTAGCTATAGTAAGGTTATTAGGGGTAGCGTTATTAAGAATAAAACACTTTAGTTAGCTGCTGCGTACGCTAAATTGCTGTAGAATTAAGGTAATAACTTTACCTATCTTCTTGCTAGTGTAGTAACCTATAAGCTGCAGCAGAGCTAGTTACAGGTCTCTTACTTTGCTAGTAGTATTAGTAAAGTAAGTAATAATACCTAGAAAGGCATAATAGCTACCTTTAGCTAACTTTCTATTAAAACTTATATAGATCTTACTAACAGCGTTAGATAAGGCCTAAGTAACCTGTAGCTGTATAAACGCGTAGACCTTTATTACAAACCTTAATACGCTATTATAGGACGCCTACAGCGCCTACGCTGCCTCTAGGTTTACAAACTCTATTATTTGCCTAAATAATAGTGTCTTAAACTTACAGAGTAGGTAGTTATTACTTATAAGCTATAATACAGCAGCTATATAGAAGCCCTATATATTAAAGTTACTTATAGTGTTAGCTATTATACGCAGTAGCTACTAGCTATTAGTAAGTATTTAGCGTAATAATTGCTGCCTATTAGCTATAACTAGAGCTACTAGCTTACTGTTAGTAGTTATCTAATAAGCTGTAAGTAAGTAGTTAGCAGTAGAAGTAGTTACGTTAGTAATGTTGTACTTACTGCTACCTTACGCGCACTGTTAATAACAAATATAGCAGATAAAGAAGACTTAATAAGGTAGTAATTTAGTAACTGTATAATACCTATAGTAATAGACCTAGCTTTTCTTCTATAATAACTACGCTAATAGCTTTATTAACTTAGGTAATTACTACTAATTAAGACCTGTAAAGTTATCTATAAGCCCTTTAAACAGCGCATTAACACTATTACTAGGCTTACTAGAAGCCTCTGTAGCAGCTACAGAATCCTCCTCTAGCGCTAACGCGTTAGCTAGCTAATTATTACAGAATTAAGTCTCCTACAGCACCTTAGTTACTGCTAAGGAAGCTGTTAACAGCAGGTTAATAGGCAGAGAAGCCAGTAACGTACCCCACGGGCGAGCCGCTCAACAGGCGAGCCGCTTACTTTTGCCAAGCCCCTACTAAACTCCACCCTATTATGGCCCAAAATAACCTAGTTTAGTGCTGCAAAGTGCAGTATGGCCTGTAATACTATTTAGAAACTACTTCTACCTCTTTCTAACACGTTCGCGCGTTATGTCCTGTCTGATTGCACTGTCTACAGCGTCTTTAGGAGGGCTTACCTCCTTTAGCGCGCACCTGCTTCTTTGCCTTCTTCCTATTACTACACGCCCTAAACTCCTTTAGAGTTATTAATTACAGGCTATCCTTAACTGTTAGGGTCCCTTCTGCCTAAACTTGCTTTCTTTTATGTAATTTTTGTTGTATAGCTGCCTTATTAGCAGCTTAAAGCTAAGTAATCTCCTGTTGCGCTAACACTAGCTTATACGCAATTATTGCTGCCTCTTTTACTACCTTCTTAAACGCCTTAACTATAGAGGTAGGCGAACTATCTATATGCCTCTAAATCCTTGTCTTCACAAGCGTTAATTGCGACCTAAGTTTAAGGGTGTTGCTTAGGGTTTGCAACTGCCAGAGCTTGTTGTTAACAGGTAGTAGTAGTAATAGAGTGCGCAACTTCACGTTAAGGGCTATTATAACCTAGTCTGGGTTAAATAGGACTAATCTAGCACCTTAGAACCCTCCCTAGATGTTCTTAGAAGTAATTATAGCATTGTAGGCGCGTATAAAGCATAGCAGGAACTCTGTCTTTATAATATAGTTAATCTAGTTATGTATAAGTATTTTAGCTTAGCGCCTATACGCCTTCTTTAAAGCAGCAAAACAACCTATATTAAGGGGCTGTGTAAGGTGTAATAAGTAAGAAGGCAAACAGAGAGTAATAATCTTGTTATCCTTGCAGTATTGCTAGAATTTAAGAGAGTTATGGCTCTTATAACTATTAATAATAAGTAAATAGTAGGTGCTAATAGTACGCTCCTTTATATGCCTGTTAAAGTGCTTTAACTAGTTAAGACCAAGCTTGTTAGTAGTCCAGCTGTTATTAGAGACTCTAATAACCTAGTTATAAGGCAGATCCTCTTCTTTGTACTAGGCAGAGAGGTAGTAGTAGGCTTTAAAGATAAGGAAGGCTAGAATAGCCTATCCTTTAGCATTAATGCTCACTATAGCCGTAGCCCACTCTTAGTTGCCTGGCTAGATAGCCTTTGGCCGACCCCGTCGTTCTGAAGCTGTAACAACTGCTTCTGGGGAGATCTGGCCTATTATGAAGCCTGTCTTGTTAAAGTTGTACGTGTCTTTATCCTAGATGCCATACTTAGCTTTAATATTAGCTACTAGGCCAAACCAGCCCTGTAGAACCTCAGAATCCTTACAGAGGGCTCTCTTGTAGTTGTACTTGCGATTAAACTTAACTTTAAGCTTTAGGTGTTGCTTAACAAACGTACTAGGCCAGTTTACGCTAATAGGGCCTAGATTGCGCTTAGCGCGCAAAGAATTAGCTATAGTAGCTACATCTAAGAGCTAAGAGGAAAATCCTTACACATCTAGCTCAAGAATATGCTTAATAATCACCTCCTTCTTATTATTATCTAGCTTCTATAAGTTAGCTATAGAATCTGCGCGTAAAGGTCGTCCTATGTGTTAGTTGCTTAGTGTCTTTTAAGGGACCCTGTAGATAGCTGCAGCGCGTTACTAAGAGAGATTTGCGTCTTGTTTAAGAGCCTGGAGCGCAAGCTGTATCTGAGCTTCCTTTAACGCGTCTAAATGGTGTTGTTAAGAAGACATTGGTGTAGGAGGAGAAGTTTGGTGGGGGCTTGGCAAAAGTGAGCGGCTTGCCTGTTGAGCGGCTCGCCCGTGGGGTACGTTAGCAATAGCAATAATAGGGACTTAATTAGTAACAATAGCTGCTGTAATAACGTACTCCACGGGTGAGCGGATTAAACGGGTGAGCGGATCACTCTGCCAAGACCACACCAAATCTCTACCCTATTATAGCTCGCATTAGCCCACTTTGGCCTTATATACAGTAGTGCAGTATATAATATTATTTAGAAACATCTTCTACAGCCTTCTTACATGTACGTAAGTTATATCTAACATTATAGCACTTTGTACAGCGTCTTTAGGTTACTTCCCCTCCTTTAGCGCGCACTTGCTTCTTTGCCTTCTTACTATTACCACACGCCCTAAACTTAGTTAGAGTAGTTAATTAAAGGCCTTCCTTAGCTGTTAGGACTCCCTCCTGCTGTAATTGCTTTCTTTTATGCAATTTACGTCGCGTAGCAGCCTTATTTGCTGCTTGAAGCCTAGTAATCTCTCTTTAAGCTAACACTAGCTTATGCGCTACTATAGCTGCGCCTTTAGCAAGCTTTTTAAAGGCCTTAACTATTAAAGTTAGTAAGCTGCTTGCATGCCTTTAAATCCTCTCTTAAACCAGCGTTAATTACGACCCTAATTGCAGGGTAGTGCTTAGGGTTTAGGACTGCTAGGGCTTATCTTCTATAGTAGGTAGCGGTAGGGTACGTAGGCGGACATTAAGACCTATTATAACCTGTTCTGGGTTAAGGGGGACTATTCTAGCGCCTTAGAAGCCTCCTTAGATATTGCTAGAAGTAAATGTCTCCTTATAGGCGTCTATAAAGCATAGTAGGAACTTAGTTTTAGTAATATAAGTAATATAGTTGTATATAAGATTCTTAGCTTAGCGCCTATATACCTTCTTTAGAGGGGCAAAATAACCCACATTTAGTGGTTATAAGAGGTAAGATAAGTGTAGAGGCATACACAGTGTAACAATCTTTACTTTCTTACAGTATTGTTAGAAGTTAAGGGAGTTGTAGCTCTTGTGGCTGTTAATAAGGAGCAGCTGGTGCACTCCTTAGGTGCGCGTCTTTGTATAGGCATTAAAGTGCTTTAACTAGTCTAGACTAAGCTTGTTAGTAGTCTATCTGTTCTTAGAGACTCTAATAACCCAGTTATAGGGCAGATTGTCCTCTTTGTACCAGGCAGAGAGGTGGTTGCAGCCTTTAAAGATAATAAAGGGTAGAATAGCCTACCCTGTGCCATTAATGCCCTGTATGACCGTTGTCCACTCTTAATTACCCTGCTGCACTGCCTTTAGCTGTCCTTAACACTCTAAGCCTATAACAACTGCTCCTGTTAATATCTAGCCTATTATAAAGCCTGTCTTATTAAAGTTGTATGTGTTATTGTTCTAGATGCTATACTTAGCTTTAACATTCGCTACAAGCCTAAACTAGCCCCTAATAATCTCTAGATCCTTACAGAGGGCTCTCTTATAGTCTTACTTGCGATTAAACCTTACTTTAAGGTTAGGGCGGCGCTTAACAAACGTGTTAGGCCAGTTTATGCTAACATAGCCTATATTACGCTTAGCACGCAAAGAATTAGCTATATTAGCTACAGCAGCCAGCTAAGGGGCAAATCCTTATATATCTAGCTTAAGGATATACTTAGTAATTACGTCCTCCTTAGTCTAGTTTATAATCTGTTAAACTGGCGTATAATTAGCTTATGCAGGTTGTTCTGTGTATTAAGCGTGTAGTGTGCTGTAAGGCGCGTTATATATAGCTGCAGCGCGTTACAGGGTAAGTATTACGTCTTATTTAATTGCCTAGAGCACAAGCTGTATTGCAGCTTCTCTTAAGGGCGTAGATTAATGTTGTTGTTGAGGCATTGCGTGGTAAGGTGGAGGTTTGGTGTGGTCTTGGCAGAGTGATCCGCTCACCCGTTTGATCCGCTCACCCGTGGAGTACGTTAGCTGTAATAGGCGCTAGGTAGGTAGCAGCATAAGCTGCCTTTAGCTCTCTAACAGCTGCTAGGTAGGCTTATAGCAACGTTTAGCTAGCAATTTAGCTGCCTTAGCTGCCTTAACACTATATTTAGGAGGTATAGTAATAAAATAATATATATAAAGTAAGCTTATAGATAAGATAGGGTAGTAGTTAATATGTTAAAAGCAGTACGTATACGTATGTTAATAGCTAGAGGTAACTAACTATTATAGGCAAGTAAGCTAATTAGTAGCTTAATAACAGAAAAGTACGCAATAATTAATTAACAACTACCTCTACAACCTTACTTTTTCTATGCCTTAGCTAAGCAAGTAAGCAATTAAGTTAACTTAAGCAATCTTACAGTCTATTATAGCTTAAATTGCTTGCAAAAACAGACGTACAGGATTAATTTAGTTAACTTGGCTATTTCTAATTAAGTTAATTAAGTTTACCAAGCCAGCTTGCTTGTTGACAACTTTGCACATGCCAATTCTCGCCAAGATTGACATGGTGGCGAAGCGATAACAGAACGAGACAGACCTCTGACCGACAAGGCGGACACGTTAGGTCTGCAAGCGAATCATATGCAGATGCGTTAGGTCTTAAAACATGATCGCCGGGCATGGAGCCAATTAAGGCTGAGAAAAGGTCGCAGGAAGTCTGGAGCAGCCGCGCTGGAGCAGCCGCAAGTGTTAGATTTGACGCGAGCGTCTATACACATGGCTGTCAGATTGAAATGACGAATAGGGGGACCGAGAGTAAGCCTTAGCGCCTGGAATGCGTCTGTCTGAGGGATTATGCGGATTGGCGGTGGAAGCGAGAAATGAGAGCTGGGGGATCTCGAGGACGTCCCATCCCGATCATACCTAGGTATTGGAATTCGACCTTCTTGTAAATCATAACATGGTGCGAGACATTGCAACTGAGATTTATACAATAACCTGTAGAGGATTTGTGCGGCCGTCACCGTATCGGGAACCTTGTGCTGGCAGTCAATTAACGCCGCTATCATTGTATCTCAATCTTATCGATTGCGCCTGCGCTTGCCATTGGCAACTAAAAATAAGCCGAGGAGGATCGGCAGTTAGCGCTCAAGCGCGTGAACGCCGCACGAGCCCAAACAAGTTTTCCGCACAACATCCACACAGCACACAACACTATCTATCATTCGGATGCATCCCAGGTAATCTATCTTTCTCGAATGCGATTCTGAAGATTCCGTCGGTATCTTGCGAGCTTGAGTATGCCTTGACGCACGCTGATACTTGGGACTTGGAAAGCATGAGGCTAGAAGCGCTTATATACTGTGCCACACCGTCGTCATCCACCCTGCCTCATGAGGGGGCCGATTGCTATTAATACTCCCAACTGCATATAGTGTCTTTCCTCCGGCGGCTACATTACTCACTAGGTCGGCCAGCTGGTCAGACAGCGGCTATACCCCATCTCTCTACGGCTCGACTCTCACCGGTGACCCGGCCCAACAGCGGCCGACGACCACGCCGCACACAAGTGTGCTAAATCAACACTCAGCCGACTCTCTTGGCACTTCTCGCCATGTTTTGCAGGTGGCTGGGAGCAGCCGTTGCGCTTAAGGTGTAAGGTGAATGGTCGGTGGTGTTGTTATGCACCACTTTTCAAAGAGAAGGCACTGTTGGTGTGGGAACATCCAGTGAGAGCGTGTCTTACCGTTTCATGCAGCTGCATTGCATATATGCGGCTTTAGAAAATTGTACCTAAGCCTGCATGGTCACATTGTGCTATAGTCATACAGGTAAACTCGGTCCGCCTCTCTTTGGTCAAACAGTCATTCCAACTATTTGTTTCTGCGAAACACATCCTTTCAAGGGCCTTGTTCTTTTCTATTGTTACACCAGCATTCACGTTCACGTTCGCTTTCATGCCTTTTCCAATCTTAAAGTCGGGGCAGGCCTCGTCCACACGGCGTTCAACGCGCGACGGCAAGCAATGGCCAGCATTTCCGGGAATCCCCATCTTCCTCGAAGCTCATGATGAACGGAAAACAACGAAGACATATGGCACTACCCCAACAACGCCTACCACTCCGGAGGTCCTCACACATTGTCGACTAGCACCTTCCAAACACACCCACCTGATTGCGCCTAAGATCAGTCCAGTACCAACGAGCCCAACCACCACGATTCAGACATCCAGCAATCGTTCCAGTGTATGGCCTATCCCTGAGCCACCTCCTGAGATCCAGCATCAGGAACCTCGCCGACCAACTCTTCACTTCTTTCCAACACAGCGCCCGCGAACACAGTTGGAAGGTCTGCCCACATTGCAAATACCGCATTTCAATGAGAAGACACCGATCAACCCTAATGATCCTGGTTTAGGTATCACTCACGGTCTGCCTAAGCCACCTTCCATTGAGGTCACGTCACCCATCAATGAGAGGCCTGACGCCTCCTTCAACATCGCCCAGCGCATTGAGGAGAAGCTCTGGAGGTACAGTGCTTCTGGAAGTACTCTTAAGAGATGGTTTCTTGAAATACTGAGCTGGCTGTTCAGCGCTGTCTGTATGGGTGCGGTGATCGGAGTACTTATCTATCTGGAAGGCGAATCGCTGTCGAAATGGACACTCGAGGAGAAGACGCATTTGACGCTGAACACTTACATTTCCATTTTGTCCAAGATGGCAGGTGCTGCTCTCATCCTTCCTGTTTCAGAGGCTCTCGGTCAGCTCAAATGGAGCTGGTTCCTGGAGCACTCAAAGCAGATGTGGGACTTTGAGATTTTCGACAATGCTTCGAGAGGACCCTGGGGATCCATGTTGTTGTTACTTCGCACGAAAGGAAGAGCTCTAGCAGCAGTTGGGGCCATGATAATGCTGGGTTCTTTGGCACTCGATCCCTTCTTCCAGCAAGTCGTTGACTTTCCAGAGCGATGGGCATTGCGGAACAATCTCACTGGCGAAATTCCAAGGATCGCCCGTTACGAACCTGTGCTTACAAAAGAGTTCACCCAGCACCGCGAGGCTGGAGTCTACGACAAAGACCTTTATCCGATTGTTAAAGAGTTCTTTTATGGCAACGGGACACTACCTGTAGCATTTGGTAACGGTACACGGCCAGACATACCTTTGTCATGCCCCACAAGCAACTGCACATGGCCTGAGTATGAGACTTTGGCTATTTGTAGTCGGTGTGAAGACGCGTCTGCCGCACTGGATATCACATACGCTTGCATGGAAACGACTGTTGACTGGAGCGCCAACTGGACAGGGCCTATCACGGAGGAACCTTACCCAAACGCAACAGTGTGTGGCCATTTTCTCAATGCTACCAGCAACAAGCCAGTCTTGTTGTCGGGCTATATAGCCAGCAACGAGACTAATACGCCTGGGGAAGCATTGATGATGCGCGCTGTTCCGCTCACCGATTTTGATACCAAAGAGCCATTGTATGGAGAAGGTTCTGTGCTTTTCAAGAATGTTAGATACCCTCTTCTTGATGCCCTGATCGCGTCTGCGCCTGATGGCCTAGAGAGTGTCTATCATCACAAACTTCCCACAGTACATGAATGCATACTCTCGTGGTGTGTTCAGACTGTTAGCTCATCGTATGAGTTTGGTCTATATACCGAAAACGTCACTTCCGAATACTGGGATACTTCTTCTGAACCAGTGGCATGGCCATGGCAATCTTTCCAGGTCGATATCGACACCGTAAATCTGATCTATGGGCAGAACATCACCCTCCAACCAAGCCGGTCACACACACAGCACCTGGACACCGCTGCTAAGAATGCTCTATACACTGTTGGGAACGTCACTATATACAACGCCATGGTCATCTTTGATGATTTCTTCCCGTCTACCTATACTAGCGCAGAAGCATCTGCGGTTCCTCTGCTCAGGTACAAAAATTACTTCAATGGCCCCTACACTCGCACCATGACGTTCAACCCATGGAATGCCCCCAACAATTTGACGCGTCACATGGAAAGATTGGCGGCATCAATGACCAACGTAATAAGGTCTTCCAGCACTAAGCAGATGTTCCACGGAGAGGCGTTCAGTCGGGAAAACTTTGTGCAAGTTCGTTGGCAATGGTTGACTCTGCCACTTGGTCTTCTCTTGATATCCCTAGTCTTTCTCGCCGCTACAATCGCAAAGTCTGCAGCTGAGCGTGATCGTGTAGGTGTCTGGAAAACTTCAGCATATGCTACTCTTCTCTACGGGTTACCTGATGAAATGCAGAACAAAATCACAAGATCCGGTAGCACAGGAACACCAAGGTCGAAAGCCAAGGAGTTAAAAGTAAAATTGCAGCCGAATGGAGGCTGGCGAGTGTCTGGAAATCTGTTCACACCTTTTACGCCCAAATCGAGACCAAATCAGCCTCCTCCTGGCTGGATATAACCCTCAGGCCCAAACAACAATCCATCTGCCAGGAAGAAATTAGGCGAGGAAATTAAGAAAAGAACCGTACTCAATCTTGGCGCGTCATCAAAGCAGCTTCGTCCGGCAGAGCCACAGTTGGACATTTTCGCATCCCCCCGATCATTGGCCATATTCACCACCGCGTCGTTCGCTGAGCACCTCTAGATCATCTGACCTCTTTCCATATCCGGGCCCGTGGCGGTCAGCTCGTTGTTCTAGGTTGTCTGACCTCCTGCCATATCCGGGCCCGTGGCGGTCAGCTCGTTGTTCCAGGTCAGCAGTCCGTCTTTGACTGTCATCATCTCTGTGTCCTTGATCTCTCGTCTTTAAAATAGTCGTAGGGTCTTGATCCGAAGCTGAAGCATCGTCCTTGCTCATAATCTCTCCATCTGTGACCGTAGATAAGCCGGATTCGACAACAGGAGCCGGTACATCCTCGATTATGGACTTTCGCTCGATAACATGGCGACTCGCGTCGACTACAACAGGACTGCGACGTTGTATGAGTAGACCATCTTCTGGAACGCCCTACATACAATCAGTCTTTGACTTCTTGGAGCCCTTTATCGCGATGACTCACGTGCTTGATCGCGAGACCTGCTGCGGTAAAAGATAAGGAGAATGTCACAAAGAGAAGGAAGATGCCGGTATGCATGCTGGATGTGCTGTAGTGACGGAACTTGTGCTCCGTTGAGACTGGTGACTATGAACCGAGCTTGTGTAGCAGGAGCTGGATGTTCTTGTGGTTTCTCTGAGCGGAGTACAACAGTAATCAGCAGGCAGATACGACGCCTTTATCTGACATCGTGGTAGCAGCAGAAATCAACCCCGGTACATTACACGACATGATCATCTCCACCTTCTCTCCACCGGCGCTTCGGTTTGTGATACATTTCACTGTCATAACCGCTGAAAGCCACGGATACTATCTGATCACACTGGCTACGCAGGCACCATTCCAGCATTATGCATCTGCAGACTCGTCATTGGAAGACCGCCTTGAGAGCACACTTGATGGGTCACAGACGAGGCAGCCTGAAACACAAAGATCAAACTATCAGCACAAAAAACGTTAGGTCGTGCATCCGGGAATTACAAGACGGCGTCGGAATGGATCGTATCATTACCAGTAATCACATCACAGTGAGCAATCACATCCGCAAGCGCTTCCAGGACCTTTTGCAAGGCAACATTGGTAAGTGACAAAAACTCGAGCTTAATTCTCCTCCTGCAATTTCCCAAGTCTCTACATCTATCGAATCAGTTACCAACCAATTACCAGGATTGATCAATTTGATGCGACTTGGCGGCGTTTTGGCAGCCCTGCTGGAGTCGAAGCGATTGGCTGTGAACGACCTTGGGGGGGTGAGCAACCACGCCAATCAGCCCTTGCCGCAACCAAGTCACATCGTGCCCGCACACGTGATGCATCCTCCAGCGGTTACCATACTCAACATCCAGAGCTCGAATGCAGTCAATAAACTCTGTCCTTAAGAGGGAATAGCCACGATGGAGCGAGTTCAATGTCCGTCGAAGTCACCACGCACTTGCAAGATGCAGCTACCGGAACATCGATTCCAACACTATCAGCGCCTACGTATAACGGACGTGATTTGCTTGTGATGACGGCACTTTCAGATGTCAGTAACGGGTGATACAGCTATGGATCGTATTACTCCACCTTGGTCTCTTTAAGATTTTCAGAGGCTGGTCTGGAGCTCTGATGAAGTTCATAATCCTGGCTACTCGCTCTCCCGACTCCTATGAGGTACCAGCTTATATTTTAAAGACAGTTGCACGGAACAGTCATGACATGCGATGGCCTTGTCAGAAATGTAAAGATATCGTGCATTCACAGTTTGCCACTCAAATCTCATAATACACTACTTCATATTGATGCGCCGCGAATCCTCCTCCTTGTAAGATGTTCTTATTGTTTCAGCCTCGTATTGAGCTTCGAATTAGTGGAATACGAGACCGAATATACACCGCGTCGACAGACTGACTTCGTAAGAGGGTTCGGATGGAGATTAGTGAAATAGCCATGACCAACAGTGACGACTTGCGCTTTAAGAACAAGATATTTGACTCCAGAACGACAGGCCCACTTCCTTTGAGATGCCCTTGGTGAATTCTCGTAAAATCGTCGCTACGTCTACCAGACATCTACCAAACCAGATTAGCTTATCCTTCTCTGACTTCGAGGTTTCGTGTTTCGCAACATCTTCAGCGTCAAAGCATTGGACCCTATTGGCTAACCCTTTCCCCAAGTGCCGCCGTACCAACGCACCGCTAGTGCTGCATCTCGCCGGCTATTGGTACAGCGCCAAAGGATAAGCGCTTAATACCAAAGGGTCGATCAAGCAATCCGGTGTTGTTTTCCACGTTACGCAATACAAGGCTAGGTTCTGATCCTACAGCTACATTGCTGACGCCATCATGTGATGTTGAAGATCTTGGCAACGATGGATTTTCACACCAGAGGTTACGACAGGACAGGGTCTTCGGAATTTGAAGAGCTGTTTTCCCTCCATACCCAAGGTCGTTGCGTCCGACTCGGAACCTTAACCACACAATGACCGACACCATACCTCATCGGCCATGCTTTACAGGGACGAAGAACTTCCATCGTATCGAGCATCAATTCTGCAAACGCAATCACTCGACATACCACAACGCATCGAGAGGAAACTAGCTCGATATAATGCATCACAGAATACTTCCAAGCGATGGCTGTTCGAGATTGTCAGCTGGGCCACGAGTGCCGCATGTATGGTAAGCGACCAATGCTTATCTATTTGCTTGGACTGGAAACCTGACCAGAAGATTTCCAGGGCGCCATTGTTGGAAGTTTGCTGCACTGTCAAGACCAGCCATTGATTCAGCGATCTCTCGCACTCGCAACGTACAATGTCCTATCAAAGATTACTTCCGCAGCTCTGATTCCTCCTATTTCAGAGGGCATCGGAAAATTGAAATGGACATGGTTTCATGGTAGCGAATCGAAAGAGATGATTGATTTTGAGATCTTCGACAAGGCATCTCGAGGAGCCTGGGGATCGTTCCTGCTTCTTTTTCGCACCAGAGGCCGATCGCTCGCAGCGCTCGGTGCAATCTTGTCATTGCTCTTACTCGCAAGCGATACCTTCTTCCAACAGGTGACGGACTATCCAGATCGATGGGCCCTAGAGCAAGTCTCCAGTGCGATAGCTTCAGTCGTTCGGTATAAACCTGCGTACATTCCTGAATACTTCCAAGGCTGGCAATCATCGCAATACGACACGAATACCATGTCAGTGGTGCAAAAATATCTGTATGGCAACGGCACACACTTAGTGCAGTCTGGTAACTCGACAAGACCTGCAGTGCATGTCGTGTCCAGCGAGTAACTGCACTTGGCCAGAATACAAGACACTCGCGGTATGCAGTCATTGCACCCAATTGGACGGACCAGAGCTTTTGACCTATGCTTGTCTTAACACCACGATCGACTGGAGTGCTCACTCCACGGGCCCAACAAAAAATGCTCCAATCGGACATGTTTGCGGATATTTTCTCAATGCTACCAGTAGTTCTCCAACTCTCGTGTCTGGATACATCGTTCGGAATGACACTGTCCCAAAATCGAACCCCGCCGGGGAAGCACTGCTGGTGCGTGTGTTTCCGATGACTGAGATGTATTGGAAAAAGAGTTATTACGGAACTGGCTCAATTCACTACAATGACTTCCGAAACACACTTCTTGACACCCTAATTTTCTCTGCGCGAAACGGCTCTCAGAGTGTTTGCTCAAGCGAAGAACCTATCGTACACGAATGCGTTCTCTTTTGGTGTGTCAAATCCATCAAGTCAAGCTACGTCTGGGGCAATTACCACGAAGAAGTTACGGCTATCTTACAAAATAAGACAGCTGGTCCATGGCCGTGGGAAAGTTTTGAAGTACCAGAAGAAGAGGGCGGCGGCAGTTTTACCACCTACTTGGAGAACATCACCATCGAAGCACCCATTTCGAGCCTCAGTCGCACCAATCTCACCACGCCTGCGGAATCTTTTGGAGCAAGCAATCTCACTGCTTATGATGCGATGGCAATATTCGACGACTTCTTTCCCTCGTATTACACCGCTGATGATGCTTCCGCGACTCCCTTTCTGCGGTACAAGAATTACCCTAATGGTCCCAGTATTCGCGCCCTAGACTTCAATCCGTGGCAAGCGCCAAATGATGTAGTCTCCCACATGAAGGAACTGGCTGTAGCTATAACGAATGCCATGCGTTCAAACGCTGAAAGCATGACAATGGTTCCTGGACGGGCCTGGAATACAAAGCAATATGTCCTCGTGCGCTGGGGATGGCTCACCTTCCCGCTCACCTTGCTTGTACTCAGTCTAGCTTTCCTCGTCGCTACTATCATCAAAACGTCTGATGACGCCCATAGCGAGATGGGTGTCTGGAAGACGTCCGCCATGCCGACTCTGATCTATAGTCTACCAGTGGAAGTACAGAAGGACCTGAGGGATTCCAACAGACAAGCCACTCAAGTCGGAAGCAGGGCTCGCAAATTAAAGATTCAACTACGCCCACGCCAAGGATGGAGAGTGTCTGGTCATACACAAGGTCCCCAACCTCCTCCTGGATGGATTTAATTACATGTACCTAGGGAAGGAAATAATTTTTCTGGAACAGACACTACTTTCCGTACTAGTCTATATGAATAGCCGGTGCCCTAGCCGGTACCCTACCGTACTGAAACTATGATCAGTTTTTTACTGTATGATAAGATGACACTAATTTTCAATGCTCCATGGATCCGAAGTACGATGTTCCTCCAAACGTTCAAACTCAAGGTTGATAACAAACAACCCAGGTACCGTGTGCGGATATTGGTAAAGCGCTTGCCAGAAAAAAGTTAGTCTTCAAATCGGGTTGCAGAATCGACAATTTCCCGCCGACATGGCAACTGACGTTGAGGTGTTACCTGTGCCAAAACTGTCTCTCGGCAGACTCATCTTACAAATTGAGAATCTCAGCAGACTATTTTACGGCGGCTCTATCCGTTATCAACGTGTTGATTTGTCCCGCCTCCCATTTACCCACTTGCTTGACCGGCAGTCTTTGAACGCAAAGAAACGCAAATAAATTTTCCGTACAAGCCTGTACACAGATACTATCTTTCTCTGCGCGCTCAAACATTTCATTTCCACCGTGTTCCTACTCATTATGTTCTCGTGTCTTGATGACCATCTTTGTTGCCCGACGGTGGTGCGAACAGACTCTGAAAATACCGAAGGTACCAACAATGTCAGTCTTGATCACCAGTCTTCTCCAAAAGATGACGAGCTCGTCAGCTGTGAGTTTTGCTCGTCTATACTTGAGGACTAGGCTAAGGGATCGTTGGTCAGATCCCATGACTTTGCATACAGAGCGGGGCAGTCGCACTCTACCAATCATACACGGCCTCTACGCGCCTCGTAATGACTAGATCCTCAGCCTTTTGCAATCGCTTGTCTTTCCGCAATACTACAGCCTCTACAACATAGGCGCGCCAATGAGAGTCCAATGCCAACGCTCTCATACGCATCGTGGCGGGCGCTTATTGAAACAACTATCTGGACTGCAGCCAGGATCGTAAGCTTAGGTAGCTATGTATCCGGTTACACGATCCCTCAAAACAGCCAGAGTCTTCACGTTTGTTTCCAGTAGTCACTTGAACGTCTTTGTTTCATTTCTTAGCCACAGGCCGAAACACACTCTATTTTTACGAATGACAGGAACGTTCCCACCTACTTTCAGGCCACAAAGGCGGACAGAACTATCGATCAGATACGACCATGAACGGAACGAGTGCATCTCAGTGGACTTGGAAGACACCATGACATACCAAAGCTCATCACTGGACTTGACGCAACGTTTGGAGCGGAAACTGGCGAAGTACAATGCCTCCAAAAACGTCTTCACACGCTGGTTACTCGAACTCCTTAGTTAGACGACTAGTGCGCTGTGTATGGGTGCGATTGTTGGTATCTATCTTCACATCAACGGCTGTACCATGGCGAAAAACGGGTTATAGCTCAACATTGCAAACATCTTAGGCAAGATTGCATCTGCGGCTTTAATTGTCCTAACTTCAGAGGCTCTTAGTTAACTTAAATGGAATTGGTTCTATAAGTCCAAGGCCATGTGGGATTTTGAGATATTTGATAAAGCGTCTCGTAGGCCATAGGGCGCTGCTCTGCTCCTTTATCGGACTAATGGGCGCTCACTAGCAGCACTAGGTGCCTTGTTGATTGTGTTACTGTTGGCAATCGATACGTTCTTCCAGCAAGTCACAACCTTCCCAGACCAATGGTCGCTAGACAGTACCAGAAGCGAAATACCAAGGATGGTGGAGTATCAACCTTCCTATACTCAGGAGTACTACGCAGGCTACGAAACAAACCTCCTAGACCCAAATCTCCGCCCAAAAGCATTGCAGTATTTCACCAACAATGGAACGCAGCCTACGCCCTTTGGCAATGGGACTCGAGCGGATGTTCCGCTCTCATGTCCCGCCAACAACTGTATGTGGCCGGTCTACGAGACATTAGGCGTATGCAGCAGATGTGAGGATTCATCAAATCTGCTTGAGTATGCCTGTCTTTCGACCATTGTAGATTGGAGTACCAGCCACATTGGTTCTATCAAGAAGGCGAACTATCCAAATTCAACAGCGTGTGGCTACTTCCTAAACGCTACAAGTACCAACCCGGTACTTATGCCCGGCTAGATTTTCAACAGTGATCAGCAATATACAACTCATCGGGCACAATTCCTCGGGTTATCAGATACAAACCGCTTTACATCCCAGAGTTCAAATTCGGCTACGAGATAAGTCAGTTCAATCAGGACCTTGCTCCAACTATCCGGCAGTTCCTGTACGGGAATGGTACACATCCCGTTGAATTTGGTAACGGAACTCGGCCGGATGTACCATTCTCATGCCCTACAAGCAACTGCACATGGCCGGAGTATGAGACTCTTGCAATTTGTAGCAAGTGCTCCAGTATCGATGTTTCTGAGCTTCTCACCTTTGCTTGCTTAAACACTACCATCGACTGGACCGCAACCTTCACGGGAGAAATCAGCGAGAAAACAACTCCGAACGGAACGGCGTGCGGGTACTTCATGAACGCAACTACTACGGCACCGATACTCATGTCGGGCTACTTATTCAACGAAACCAACATTGGAAATGAGATCGGAGAAGTTTTGTTAGTGCGCACAATGCCACTCACTGAGTTCCTCACAAAGAAACAGCTGTTTGGCGCCGGCTCGATCAAGTTTAAAGATGTGCGTAATCCTCTATTAGACGCGCTCGTCGTCTCAGCAACGAACGGCGCAGACAGTGTTTACCGACACGAGGTACCTACCATCCACGAATGTGTACTCTCGTGGTGCATCCAGACTATCAAATCGTCATATGAGGGAGGAACATATAGCGAAGAGGTTCTAGCACGATTCGAGAATACGACAGTTCGCCAGTCCCCGTGGGAAAGCTTTGCGATACCGGAAGAGGACGGCGGTGGCTTTGACACATTTTACATGCAAAACATCAGCATCGTGCCGCCAATTTCAGATCAAGATCATCCAGCTTCTAAAGTTTCCAACAAGGTCTACGGAACCAACAATGTTACTGCATATAACATCATGAATGTCTTCGACGACTTCTTTCCTTCGTACTACACTGCGGCGAGCGCTTCGGACACTCCAGTCTTGAGATACAAGAACTATGGCGGGAACGGAGCAGTGACTCGAGAGATTGTCTCAAGCCCGTGGCAAGAACCGAATGATGTTGATGCTCACGTTAGCAGATTGGCTGTCGCTATGACCAACGTTATGAGGTCTGACGTCAACAGCAATGAGATGCTCAACGGTACTGCGTACTGGATGGAATCGTACGTCGAAGTACGTTGGCAATGGTTGACGCTTCCCCTAGGGGTTCTCTTCGTTTCGCTGATCTTTCTGGCTGCTACAATCACCAAATCTGCCCTTGAGCGTGACCGGGTAGGTAGGTGTATGGAAAACATCAGCTTATGCGACTCTTTTGTATGGGCTTCCGGACGAGGTCCAGAAAAAAATCACACGTTCATCCAGCACAGGAACACCAAGGACTAAAGCGAAGGAACTGAGAGTAAAATTACAGCCTAACCAGGGCTGGAGGATATCAGAAGCCATCTTGTCACCGTTTTCGTCAAAACCCAGACTAAACCAAGGGCCCCCCGGTTGGATATAAAAGAAGAAATGTGCACTCTGGATATCAGAAAGCACAACTGGTCAACTTCGCTCCGACTGAACGAAACTCCGGATACTGAGATCCACCTTCTCTATTCGAGAATTGCTCATTTACCATCGCTGTGCCCGCCCTGCGTACGAGTTCGCTTGTCAATACTGTTTGGCTCTATCACCACCTCCCCCCCATCGACCCCTTCATTGAGAGCATCTTCACTCTCTTCTTGAGAGTCTGCCCGACCCTCGACTGGAACAAGTTCGATGACTGGTCCTTTTTTGAGTACGTCAAGTGGTGCAGCGTTGATGGATAGTCTCTCTCGTCTGAATATGGACTTCAATCCTTGACCAACCTTTTTTATTCAATCAGCATTGACCATCCCTTGTAGTGGTTGTAAGGCCTACCTCGGAGGTCGGGAGTGGTGCAGCGAACACAGAAAGTGCGAGAGACAGCAACAGGAAGATGCCACGGGCGTACATGGCTGGAATAGCTGGGTCGAGGTCGGTCAACGAACACAATGTGTTCAAGAGATAAAGAGATATATGAAATTTAGGAGAGGTGGAACGCAAAGCGTTAGACGATAGTTAGTGGTGGTACAGAACCGCTTCGCTATGGTTCGTTCCAAGGCCAGATACCCCGTCATGGCGAGCTATCACATCCGCAAGCGCTATAAGAGCTCCTTACAAGGCAATTTTGGTAAGTAAATTTTTTTTAAAGTTGATGCTTCTCCTGTAATTTCCCATAGCTTTGCATCTCCCAAATTAATGGCTAACCAATTGATCAGGAACGTTTAACATGATGCGACTTGGCGGCGTTTTGGCAGCCCTGCTGGAGTCGAAGCGATTGGCTCTGGACGAGGGAGCGATCACGCCAATCAGCCCTGGCCGCGACCCAGTCACATCGTACCTGCACGTGACGCACACTCCAGCGGTTACTGTACTCAACACCCAGTGCTCGATCACAATCAATAAACTCAGTCCTGAAGAAGACCTTCACCTTGCAAGCTCTCTGTGTGAATAGCGAGAATTTGGTGTGGAGCTTTGATAGAAATTGTTACGCTTGCTACTAGATCTCACCGATCGCAGTGAGGTACCAGCTTGTAGTTTGATACCAGTTGAATAAGATAATCATGATCTGTGCCATTCTAATTTCACACATTGCGCCTGGAAGCTGCTGACAAGCCACTTGGTATTCACGCTTCTACATCAACACTAGCTGCAACCAACAACGAACGCATAGCCAGAACCTTTTGTAAATTTATTTGTGTATCTCTAACACCTCTCAATTACTCTGTAAAGGTTTGAGGTTTTAGCTCAGAAGCTGCGTGTATAGTGACAGTAAGAAAGTTGTGTAGTACGCAGATGTGGCTCGTCGGCAGCTGTCAAGTACAGAACATTTCTCGATATTGATAGATTAAAAACCACCTACCTTGCAATAGATCCTGTTACAACAACGTTCCGTTGATGCCTGGCGTAGTACGGATACGCGCTTGATCTTTGCGTAGGACACAAGATTACATTACTTCGTCGAGTGATTCGGTCACTACTTAAGAGCACATGGAGACAGATCGATAAAGTCGCTATGACCAAGAACGGCTTGCGCTTTGAACAGGACAAAAGCAATTCAGAAACGACAGTATAGTCTCTGTCTGCGTAATTGCATTCCAGGGCTGTCGACCAGATCGAATTAGTCTATCTTTCCCCGCCTTCCGCGTGCGACAGCGGCTGGATGTTGGTCCTTATTGGCTACCTAAGCCTTTTGACTCGTGCCGCGGCGCTACCGTACCGCTAGGGATCGCCTCACACCCAGTCCTCTGTGATTTCCTCATAGCCTCGCATCTACCAGATCGATTGCTAACCAACCAGATGGCTTAATCGGCACAATGTCACTCAGCGGTGGGTCACTCTGCACGCGCGCACGTGATTGAACACCGGGGTGGTCACTGTATTCAACGCCTACATTTATGGTTCAAGTGCACTTCGTCGTGCGCGCTTCGTCATCAAACGACAGAGGAATGTATTGACTGTTCCCACAAATTCGTGGGTTGCCTCCAAGGTTCTTCAATCAGTAGTTCCAAGTTTCTCGATGTTCGCTGGCGGCTTGTTCTTGCACACAGGATCGCATGTCGCAATGGCTCTTGTTTCGAGATGACGTGTTGCCGCTGGAATGCTGTGCCACAGCGCATCCGGGGCTGTCTCCCACGTACCGGTACCGAACGTGTGCAAATGTGCGCCCGGCGTTTAACAGGAAGCGCTTAAAGGCCACATCCGCCAGTGAGAAATCTCTAGCACGAAAAACCAACCGACAACTCAGGAATGAGAATGTACCGCTGGGGTGGCTGCTATCGCGGCGGTTCTAGAGTAGGGTATCGGCGATATCAGCCGCGTTGGCTTGGTCTTCGAAAGGGCCAACGGGGCATTTGTTTGGGTTAACGATATAAGCGATAATGCGGCTGCCTCAAAAACTGCTTATATCCCTCAATAAGGCGAGGTTGTATCACATTGCGGCTACTGTTGGCCACAGATGGTTACCATGAGCCATAAGCCATTGCCACCGACTCCCACACATCCAGATTTACAATCAGTTCCGGAACCAGATGGAAGAAACTTCAACGAAGCGCCGACATCGTACCAAGCATCAAATCCTGAGTCCAAGCCGTTGGATATCACCCAACGGATCGAGAGAAAGTTGGCCTTGTACAATGCATCACAGAATGCTTTCAAACGTTGGGTTTTCGAGATCATTAGCTGGTTCATAAGTGCTGTATGCATGGTGAGGCTAACAATCTATCTTAAAAGTTTCACGAAGACTAATGCATGGATAGGGCATTATCATTGGCATCCTCTTGGATTCTAAAGACAAGCCTCTCAGTCAGCGACCGCTCGCTATGAGCATCAACAATGTGCTGTCAAAGATTGCTTCAGCGGCTCTCATCCTCCCCATCTCCGAAGCTATTGGGCAGCTAAAGTGGGCCTGGTTCCACGGGAGCAGATCAAGAGATATGATCGACTTCGAAATCTTTGATAAGGCATCGAGAGGAGCATGGGGATCCTTCTTGCTTCTCTTTCGCACAAGAGGTAGATCTCTTGCCGCAATGGGTGCAGTATTGACTCTTCTCTTACTTGCGACCGATACATTCTTTCAGCAAGTATCCGACCTGTCTGAACGGTGGATCGAGCAGGGTCACGGTGACATCCCTCGGATCATCCAATACGAAGGCGACAACCAAATCACGTTTCAGGACGGATATCCCTTAGAAAGCGATGAGCTCAATCTCCGACGCGTCACCCTGCAATACTTCTACTACAATGGTAGTCACCCCGTCACTTTCGGAAACGGAACGAGGCCTGATATCCCCCTCTCCTGCCCGTCGAGCAGATGTGAATGGGATCCATACGAGACACTAGGGGTCTGCAGCTCGTGCTCGGATGTTTCTGAGCTGCTAACATATGGCTGCTATACAACAAAGTTGGACTGGCTTTCAGACCTCAAGGGTAAAGATGATGTTTATCCGAACGGTACGTTCTTAGATCCGCAGAAGGCTTCGACGCTAAGACACAATTTAGGAACGGCGTGCGGTTATTGGTTAAACTCTACCAGCAGTGAGCCAGTCCTTATGTCCGGTTTCAAAGTTGAAACGTCTCCAAATTCGTCCACTGAAGGCGAAGCGTTACTGATGCGGATGCTCCCACTCAATAGACCCATCTCTTTGGCTGAGCGTCTAAGTGGTTTACTCTATGGCGGTTCCATCCGCTATAAGGATGTTTACGCACCCTTTCTAGACACACTGATTGTGAGTGCAGTAGATGGAACGGCGGAGAGCGTATACAGCAAAAGGAGACCTGTTGCAAGTGAGTGTATACTAACCTGGTGCGTTAAGACAGTCCATTCTTCTTACTCATGGGGTAACTATGAGGAGATTGTGACCGACACGTTCTTCAATAACACAGGACGCGAACATCCCGCACCTTGGGATAGCACTCCGCTTGTTATTGATGGAGCAGAGTCCAACTGGGTTACTTTCAAACGCAACTACAGCATATATCCAGCTTCGATGGACCCAGCAACAGACGGCTTTGGAGTCTCGAATGAGACCCATACCAGAACACAAGTACTTTTCGAAGACATTTTCCCATCCTTGATTACAGTTTCGCACCGTACTGCGCGGCCAAAATGGAGAACTCGCGTCTCCTGGTGGTTAGCCAACTACATTCGTTTTTACGAATACTGCCCATGGCTCGCACCAAATGATATAAACACTTATATGGAAAGATTTGCCACCGCTATGACTGATAGCCTTCGAACACACAAAAGCGCTGAATATCTGCCTGGACGAGCATATACACAGACGACGTTTGTCTCTGTCCATTGGGAGTGGCTCACTTTCCCACTCACAATGCTCTTTCTCAGTCTTACCTTCCTGGTAGCTACCATCGTCAAGACCTCGAATGGTGTGGATGGAAGTATGTAGGTATGGAAGACTTCTGCAATGCCAACATTGATCTACAGTCTGCCGAAGGAGGTGCGACGGGACCTGAAAAGTCCTGGGTCATCGAGCCGTCAGGTGAAGAAGGTCAAAATCAGGCTTCTTCCAAACCAAGGCTGGAGAGTCTCAGGACAACGCTCGCCTCTCCAATAAGGGGAATCTGAAGGATTTAGAACTTCGTCTGAAACTGCTAAGGTTCTCGTATGTGTAGGATTAGGAACGGCATATATGACATACCGCAGTACGTTTATCCAGTCTTACTTCTACAACCGCAAGAATTGTCAAAAGTCATAAAAGACGCAGACAACGTAGTGGGGATTCATGGGTTGTAAACGAAAGACCTTTTACACCCCGTGATAGGAGTATCGCAGCCAATCAATCCCAACAAAGTCAGACATTGTTAGATATTTAGAAGAATTTGAATAAAGTATACCTTTGTAAGAGAAAACATATTCATTGACAGTAAGCATTTCTACTCTTACATTAAAGGTGCACTTAATGTAAAGGTTGTTCTACCTTAACATGGGCGCTATAGTCGCATACGCACGCAGTATATGAACTACAGCACTAACACACTACTAATCCTAAGTTACGGAGTGAAATGGTCTTTCGTTAACGCTTATAAGGGATATTCGCATTGCCGGTTCCAGTGCACATTTTCCTAGAGGAATTTGGACAGAATTCAGAGGATCAGAACTAAAATGCTTGTCCTTACCAGACTGGACACGAGGTCTTCAAGCCCCCCTAGGGTGGAATTGATCACATGGAGACAACGAAATCAATCTTTTCTGGAGCAGACGCTCCTCTCCGTGTCAGTCCACACAATCTGCTTAACGGATAACTCTCGGGCGGCCTTGTCGACATCACAATAAACCAGTTTACTTCGTCGAAGAAAAACACCGTAAACTTTGATGGTTAGTCTATTGTATACTAATACATGTTCGCGGTTTGAAGGATCCACCAATGGTGGGCGATGGCCGACCGCCGCATGCACGTAAGCGCCGGTAGCTGTGCCGCAGCGCCAACGGACGTGAAACGTCAACACCAACAAGCGTCTCGTTATCAGTCTGTAGCTGCAAGGATAACTAGTGGCCAGCATCTGAACCTTGAAAGATTAGGAAGTATGCATCATGGACGCTAGATATCTTACGTGGAAGACGCTAGATGCTGGGCCGGCTTAGCTTACAATCTGCCTTGCTGTAATTATCTGAGCAATCATACTTGTACTCTAACTTGTGGCGTTGAGTTTACAGTTCTTTGCATCTTCGTTCCTTCTTCTCTACTTACTGTCCCTAAAGCAAGTTGCCTCCTGCCACTTCACCAGGAAACCGCAGATGCCTAGCAATTTCCCACCAACGTTGAGGACGCAAAGACAACCTTCGACATCATCCACCAGCACTACGAGTTACAAGGGAGACGCACCTGGATCCTGCGACGCGAATCTGGAAGAGAAGCGCTCTTTAGATATCACCCAAAGGATTGAGAAGAAGCTAGCCAAGTACAACGCGTCCAACAATGTGTTTAAAAGATGGATCCTTGAGCTTGGTAGTTGGGCAACCAGTGCTCTATGCATGGGCGCGGTTGTTGGCATCTACTTTCGTATCAATGGGAACCTTATGAGCGATAACCAGTTTGCCCTTAATTGCGCCAACTTACTCAGCAAGGTGGCTTCTGCAGCATTAATTGTACCCACCTCAGAAGCACTTGGACAACTAAAGTGGAACTGGTTCCACAGCTCAAAAGCTATATGGGATTTTGAGATCTTCGACAAGGCTTCACGTGGACCATGGGGTGCCGCCTTGCTTTTGTATCGGACAAAAGGTCGATCTCTAGCTGCGCTTGGTGCACTTCTTATTGTCCTACTCTTAGCCATCGATACATTTTTCCAACAAGTTGTTGAGTACCACGACCTTTGGGCTTTAGAGAGAACCACTGGCAATATTCCGCGCATCACACGTTACGAACCGTTTTACAGGCCCACGTATAAGAACCACGCCCAGATGGGCACAATAGACAAAGAGTTTGAGTCTGTCATCGAACAGTTCTTTTGCGAAAACGGAACACAACCTACAATCTTTGGTAACGGCACACGACCCGACATCCCACTCTCCTGTCCTACCAGTAACTGCACTTGGCCCATATACGACACCCTGGCAGTATGCAGTCGATGTGCAGATGTATCCAACGTTCTCGACATCTCATACGCATGTCTGTATACCGCCAATGACTGGACTGCTACATGGACGGGTCCTCGTTTCGAAGTTCCATATCCAAACGAAACAGTCTGTGGGTACTTCTTGAACGCCACTTCAAGTTCCCCAACTCTGCTATCCGGGTATGTGTCGAAAAATAATGGATCCAAGAATGAGAGTGGCGAAGCTTTGTTGGTGCGAGCACTCTCGTTAACTGACTTCGATCTTAAGACACCATATTATGGGAATGGCTCAGTCAAGTTTGATCAGTTTCGATACCCAATAATGGATTTCCTGATAGCCTCTGCAAAATATGGAGCAGAGAGCGTATACCAGAACAAAGCACCGATTGTCCACGAGTGTATGCTGTCTTGGTGTGTTCAGACGATTAAGTCGTCGTATGCTTGGGGGACATACGAGGAGAATGTATTGTCTGAATATCTCGAGACTGTTACTGAACCGGATCCATGGCCATGGCGCGCATCAACTGTTTACGAAGGAACGGAAGTTACCGGAACCTCGCTTGAGTACAACGCCTATATTGCTCTGCAGCCTCACGTGTCAGACGCAGGGTCTTCCCGTTCCGACATTACCTATGGCGCCAACAATGAGACGGTAATGTATATACTGAACCTCTTCGACGACTTTTTCCCTTCTTTCTATACCACAGAGGCAGCGTCTGCAACGCCCTTGCTCCGCTATAAGAACTACTACAATGGGCCTTCGACGCAGATCTTGGACTACAATCCATGGCAGGCCCCCAATGACATCAATCGTCATATGGAACGACTAGCGATATCTATGACGAATCTCCTCCGCTCTTCAGTCAGCAAAAAAATGGTAGAAGGAAGCGCCTACAGCAGGAAGAGTTTCATTCACATCAGCTGGGCATGGCTCACTTTTCCCTTTGTCCTGCTTCTGCTCAGTCTTGCCTTTTTGGTATCTACGATCATTGAGACAACAAAGGACACTGAGACAGGGGTCTGGAAGACATCAGCTATGCCGACGCTGATATATGGTTTGCCTGAAGAGACGCGGGGCAAGTTCACTGCTCAGGAAAAGTGGGATAGCTCGCTTGGAGACACAAAGGAGGTGCGGATCAAGCTGTTGCCGAACCTAGGGTGGAGAGTCTCAGGACAGGGTACTCCAAAGGCTCCGCTGTTGCCCGTAAGAATGAATCAACCGCCACCTGGATGGCTGTGAGCGGCGGCCTCCAGTTGCTAAACAAAATGCATTTTTTGTGTCCTGCATTATGGAATGACAATAATTATCACAGAGCTGCACTGCAATGAATGCCTCATAAAGCTTGAGCAAGTGTATCAACGAATGCATTACTGTGCTGTTCTAAAGGTAAACTTCTTCCACGGCACATACTCCTTTGCATCTTGCACAACTGCCTGCCAACTTCGTATAGCCGCCGGTTTGTTGTGCCGCAGCGCCAACAAAAACGCGATGATATCGTAGCGCTGCCCAGCATTCCAATCGACGTGGACGAATTAGGCGAGTGTCGAATGTGGATGGGCGCGTACGAACCCCTTCACCATCCGTAGGGCTCGACCAAGCCGGGAAACATCAATCTTGTCTAGCACATTTCTCAATGATTTCAAAAGGTCATATCACTTGCTCCCCAGTCTCTATTTCGCACACTCATCTTAGCCCTAAGTTCATGAGAAGTTCCAGCCAAGACTCATGCCCCAGCGGCTGACTCCGACGACCAAACATCCAACGGACACGACCTCGGTAGATTTTGATGGTATGACCTCTGAGGGAAAGTCATCACTAGACTTCAAGTAACGTATTGAATGCAAGTTCGCCGAATATAATACCTCCGAAAGTATCTGGAAGAGGTGGATATTCGAGATAACCTGTTGGTTCATCAGTGCAGCCAGCTTTACTGGGGCACATTACCTAGCTTTGCGAACATCCTCGGCAAGTTCGCATCTGCGGCTTTGATAGTGCCCACAACAGAAGCACTAGGCCAGCTCAAATGGAACTGGTTCAACGACTCATCCCAAGCTATGTGGGATCTTGAGATCTTCGACAAGGCTACTCGCAGACCATGGGGCGCCGCAATGTTGCTATACAGAACAAAGGGACGCCCACTGGCGCTCTAGGGGCTCTGTTGATCGTTCTCTTACTCGCAATCGACACATTCTTACAGCAGGTGATCACTCTGCCTAACATCTGGTCCCTACATAAAACGTACGGTGAAGTTCCGCGCACAGTCCAATATAACACGGATTTAGGGCAGGCGACCAGCGAAGGCATGAGGACAGCGACATTGGACTGCTTGCGCGGAAGTATCTCTATGGAAACGGTGTACTCAGCCTATACCATTTGGTAGTGGAGTCAGACCAGATATACCCCTCGTAAGCCATCACTTTTCGTCAACTTCATCGGTTTCAAGCAAGAAACACCGACTGATCCCCTCTGCGTAGTCGCGCTCAACAAACAACTGCACTTGGCCCGCGTACGAGACCTTGAGTGTCTGCAGCGAATGCGCAGACGTCTCCAGCTATTTGTCATATGACTGCATGGATACCCAACTGGACTGGACCTCCAATCTGTTCGGCAGTGAATTTGGCATTGAAGTCACTTATTCTAACGCGACTATGTGCGGCTACTTCTTCAACAGTACCAACAATGGTCCCGCGATGATGACCGGCTACGCCATCAACGCCAACGGTTCCGCCCCGAACGAGGTCCTCATTATGAGGACAATTCCAGGGCTTTCCATTTACGAGAGGAAGTCCTTATCTTCCAATGTATCGACTAACTTCCCGCACATCCGCAAACCGATCACAGACGTGGTAGTTGTTTCCTCAGCAGATGGCACAACCGCTTCTGTGCACAAGAAAGCGCCGCCGATAGCAAACGAGTGCCTCCTATATTGGTGCGTCAGAGCCATCGAATCCTCTCATTATGAAGGTGCCTACCACGAGGAGATGTTGGAAACGCGCACGAACACCACCTTTGCGGAGAGAGTCTGGGTGATTCAAGAAGTCGAACCCATGTTCCAAAACGGAACTGCGATTGATTACACGGAGAATGTCGCCATCCAAACAGAAGAGTCACTCAACGGCAAGATCATTGATTTCAGCCTGTCCAATGCCTCTGCCTACGCACATATGATGCCGTTCGATGATGTGTTTCCCGCATACTACACAGTCTAGCCGAATGAGAGCGAGCCGGTGTTGCGATATCGCACCTGGAAGCAAGGGCCGGCCTACAATCGACCCCTTGACTTCAATCCATGGCTTGCTCCAAACAACGCAACTCATCACATGGAAAGGCTTGCGACTGCAATGACAAACGTGTACCGATGAGTCGGCACGTCGAACGAGGTAGTGTCTGGGCCTGCATACGTTCGCGAAGTGTACATCCATGTGCAATGGGAGTGGCTCATATTCCTTGTTCTTCTCTTGCTCCTGAGCCTAGTCTTTCTCGTTACCACCATTGTGAAGACGTCCGATGGGTCAACGGGGATCTGGAAGACATTCGCCATGCCGACGCTCAGCTATGGCCTCCCCAAGGAAACCCAAACGCAGCTGAACGCAACCGCAACATGGAACCAGCCCGACTCTAGAACGAAGAAACTGCGCGTCAAGCTATCAGCCGGTGTTGGATGGCGGGTATCGGGCCAGAGCTTCTTGCGGTCGTCGTCGGTACCTCCGATGCGCAGGGATCAACCACCACCGGGGTGGATTTGATCTGAATAGATAGTATGAAAAATCCAGCACAAGTCTGCAACGATTCGTGTTCAGCACATGAACGCATTTCGTTCTGATGATCTGCGTATTTTCATGACTCTCTCGACATCCTCTTCAGCACTCATGCCTTGTCTTCCTCTACTACGGATGTGGTCACTCGAGCTGCTTCATCGACCGGCTTTTAGCCAGCCACACATCTAGTCGGGCTGGCCGTCTGCAACGCCCTCGTGGCGCTTCCTTTCTCTTCGTCCGGTGCGAGCGCTTCTCGTTCCCATCTTTTCCGCCTGTGTGGATGTCATGATGGCGTGTGCTTGCCGCAGCATCTTCTCAGCTGACCCATGTCTCCTGCGGTGCGCTACCACATGCGCGTTCTTGTGACAATCCCGCTCGTCTTTGCTGGATGATCCCTGACATTGGTATGGACTCTGGCGTGGTAGCAGGTGAAAATGCAGCCTTGACAGAGCTGTGCCTTCCACCTGGATGCTTACATGGCTGTGGCCGTGTTTTTCTTTTAATACTCCTATCTTGAGTGCAGTCGCTCACACAAGTCTCCCAATCAACAAGCTTCCATCACTCTCGCTAGCCACCAGGCTGTGGTTGCCGTAAACAGTATGTGCCGGTTTTGGTATCATAGGACTCTCGCTCGTCCAGCTGTCCTGACTCGTATGCCTCATCTCTGTTGCCACACTCATCTCCTGCTCAATGTGTATTTCCGGGATGACATTCCTTTTTTTGCCGGTAGCAAACGGGTTTCTGAAGCGTGACTGGACTGCACTCGGTTCTGGCGTCGAGACCTTTTGCAGACTAGGCGGCGCCTCGAGCGAGATGCATTCAATAAATTCGTCGCCACGGGACGAGTGCGAGCGTTTCCGTACGTCGTGGCTGCTGCTTATGCCAACGATTGATCCGCGATGCATGTTGCCGTTTGCGGAGCTAAATTTGCGATGTACGATGTTGTCAAGCACGGACTTAAAGTCGTCGAGGAAGATGGTGTCGGAAGCGCATTTGAAGACCAGAGCGAAGCGCCAGTATGGGTTGATCCCACTGCTAGCTGTCACGCGAGCGGCGGAGATGGCAGCGTCTGTGAGAAGAAAGGCTATGGAGAGGAACTCGTCGTTGTCAGCGGTTGAGTAAGTTGCGAGGAGACGACGCGCATACCATGCACAACAACATGATGCCGAATCTCGAATTGATTCGGATCAAAGCCCAGATCTTGAATCCGTACGTCTTCTTGATCGCATCGATCAATTTCCAAGTTGTAAATATCCACCAAGGGTCGCGTACTAGAGCTTCCCAAGGGCGCATCCGGACGTTGGCGTCCGAGCCAAGTCCGTTGAAGTAGGAGAAGTTAGACCAGGCTTCGGCGACCCAGAAAGGTTGAACGCAGAGCAGCGTGATGATGAAAAAGCGCGAACCCCATTGGGGGAGGAACGGTCGAATCTTGAGCCAAGCGACAACGTTGTGGAGGAAGTATGAGATGAACAGCAAGGTTGCCGTCGCGGAGAGGTACCATCCATACCAAGGATCCTCGACAAAGATGAAGGTCCCGTGCCAGAGGGCGAGAACAAGCTGCGACTGGTCAGTACAGACAAGTCAATGACGACGTTTGTTAGGTGTCACCTCGAGCAAGATGAGTTTATGCAGCCATATGCCAGATCGATAGTTGCAGAACACTATCAGGATCAAAATGACTAAGCTTCCTACGTTGTAGCCTTGTGCCCAGGCCTCCAGAAAGCCTCCTTCTGTTGACAGACTCGATCGCGTCGGCGGTGATGTCCGTGTTGACGCTTCTGGAATGGGCCGTGGAGTACGTTTGTGCAAGGTTGATACGGCGAACATGGTGAGAGGAGCCATTGCCGGTAAGGTTCACATTTCAAGCTGGAGTCGAAAGATCAGAGGAAATCCGAGAATATTACATGGAGTTTGTGGAGCGCATGTAAACGTCCAGCCGTTGATGAGTCGCCGATCGAGAGGGGCGCAGGGCAAGAAAGCGTTTCGCAACGCTGATGGTCGTGCAGAAGGGCAAAGACATCAGAAGTGTCGGTGTGGGGGATCACGCCTCATTTAACCCAGCACACGATGCTGACGTTGCAATTCGCGGGCTTGCGAAGTGGTATGATAGACGGTACAATGGCCCGGGCGACTCGGCGTCGTTGCAACGAAGGCGGCCTGTCAGCCATGGCGAGGTTGTCATGATGCTTACCGCAGCGAAGATCTGCGCTTTGCCTTGCTCCCTTTGAAGGCTCCGGGAACAGCCAATGCACTGCGCGGACGCCGCATTGTGTCTAGCAAATGCGCAAAAGCCTATTGGAGCGCCCCTACCCGGCCATGCCGACCTTGTGAATATTTGGGGCGCGTGACAGAACAAGCAGTCGAGTTTCGCAGAAAGCGTCAACTGCTGGTGATTGGCGGCGTCTCGTGGGTGGGTTGCCTTGACTGTAACCTCCACAACCCGTGTCATGGCTTCATCACAGATCAAGCGTCTTCTGCGTAATTCTCCGGTGAGCGTCGTTGAATTCGACTGGTCTCGCATTTGTGTCTGAGGTCAGTAAGCACTGTCGTGCAAGAATCAAGCAATGCAGGCAGTAAGGCGAGGTCTGCATTCTCGGAGACGTGGCACAAGATATCATCGAAACTGGGGCCCCAGTGCCCCAGTCCGGAGGTCTCGCGTGTGGAGGATCAGCAAGGCTCTCTTGGGTACCCAACCGTGACTTCAGGGCTGGACCATGTGAATTTGCGGTTGAGTAGCCTCAGGACGAAAGAGCCGTTTGGTCCGTTTTGGGACATTGCTCGGGAGAGCTGCGTGCAGGCATAGTTCACTGAAACGCAGTATCAACAGCGACCTACCACGTGTATTGGAAACATGCCAGCGCTGTGCTGTTGATGCGCGAGGGCGAGCGCGGCTTCGGCTGCACCATACTGTGTAGAGTTCGCCCAGTTGATGACGTGCCGGTCGCGTGTGGAGAGTGGAGCGGGGCCAGTGCGCGTGGTCGCGCTTCCATGATCCATCCCAACCACGGTACCGTCTGGTGTTCTTGAACCACACCAGCACAATGTCGCAAACACTAACACCACGCATAGGACTCCGCTTGAGCTCGAGAGGCCCGCTGGCTGTCTCTGCGCGAGTAATTGAGTCGCCATGCCGCAACCTGTGAGGAGAAAGCTCCAATGTTCCAATCTTCGTTCGCTCACACCACCCAGCTGTGCTTTCCACGCTTCCACGCCACTATGCGCCCCTAGGACGCTGCGAAGCTTCTCCAAGTTCCCGCCGCTGTGGAAGAAGGCCGGCAAAGCCAGCAAGTCGCACGCAAAGACTGACTCGAGCCCGCCCGTTGGCCAGGCCGGCGCACCCACGCCCACGGACGAGATCTATGACATGGCAGAGCTCGAGTCGTCGATCCTGAAGGCGATTGAGAAACTCACACACGACCTTGGTCAGCTGAGAAGCGGGGGGCGGCTGAACCCGGACATTGTCGAGAGCTTGAAGGTCCAGCTCGGCACGGCAGGACACGGCAAGGAGACGGTGCGGCTGGGCGACATTGCACAGGTGGTCCCGAGAGGGAGAGTCCTGAACGTCATTTGTGGAGACGATGCAGTAGGTGCACTTTTGCGACCGACATGAAACCCCCGCTGACCGCGCACAGCACATCAAGCCCATAACCACCGCCATTGCCGCCTCGCCTCACTCGCTCACCCCACTCGCGCCTGAGCAGAGCAATCCGCTCACCATCCAGGTGCCTCTCCCACCACCGACCGGCGACACGCGACGCGACGCCATCGAAGCCGCGAAGAGGGCGGCCGAGAAGGCCGAGGCCATGCTGCAGCGCGCACGACAGGAGCACAACAAGCTCGTCAGGAAATATGAGGTCAACAGGGAGGTGCGTCCGGACGACGTCCAGAAGGCGAGGAAGCGCATGGAGGAGGTGGTCAAGAAGGGACATGACGAGGTCAAGCGCATTACAGACGGAGCGAAAAGGGTGCTGGAGAGCCAGTAGATAGCTGCGCTGGTCGCTTGTGGTATGTCGAGTGTTGCAGACTCGCAAGTGCATACCAGTGGAGCGTCAAGAAGCCGATGCAAGCGACACTCCGGCCTACCTACCACAAATCCTATTTCACAAGTGTTCCTCGTTGCTGAACAAGTCTGCCTTGTCTTCACACCACAGCACCTTTACATATCCGTTGGTCTCCGTCGCCAAAGCACGCCTACGCAGAAGGGGAGAAGAGACACACGCTCATTGGCGTCCTCCTCAGTGCTGGCGAGAACGCTAGGAACGGCGGAGGGTAGGTATCGCATCTAAGAGAGATGATTTCATCGGCTAGTAGTACATCATCTGCCCTCTGACCAGATCGTACGCCTGGAGTCTTCACCACTAGAGTCTCTTCAGGTACTCTGGTAACCCCTGAACTCTGCGTCTTCATCTTCCTCATTGACACCTTCATAGTGCTCTTCGTTCTCCTCATCAAACACCATGCCATGGAGACCCTCCCTTTCATCTCCGATAAGCGGCGCCCTCTCACCTTCTTTCCTTGAGAAGTGGCCGCCAAGACTGATCGCCAATGTGCTCAGACCGTGGACCAGCGTGCTGCCCAGGACGATGAAGCACACGATTGGCCAGATCAGCGTGATAGTCCTCTGTCGCTTGGGATCCAAGTCGTTTGGAGGGTGCGGCAGTGGCAGCGAGGTGTCTGTTTCAAGCTGCGCCCTGGCCTCGATAGCCAAAAAGAGGGCGCCAACTCCCATGGGTCCGAAGTGGCCGATGAACAAGGCTTCCGTCGTGGTACGGACGTTGGGCAGCATCTTCGCCTTGTAGAAGGCAAACACCACTGGGATACGACGGAAGAGGAGGATGAGCGCCAGCATTGCGATCAGCTTACCGGGCGTGATGGAATCGAGCTTGTTGAAGGATTCCCAAGGAATCATGGCGCCGAAGAAGACGAAGAGAGCTGAGTTGAGCATGAGGTCGATGACGACGGGAAGTCGCGTGTCTGCTGTCGGAGCATTGCCGCCGTGTGCAAAACCGCGGCCGGCACAGAACGCAACGAGGAAGTCATCGACGCCGAGGGTGGAGGCGAGGCCAATGGAGAAAACCGCTAGGAGGAGGTAAAACGCCAGGTAGGAAGCTTGGCCCATCATCTCACGCTTGTGCGAAATGTGGAAGAGCGAATTGAATGCATGGCCAAGGACGATACCGACGATAACGCCGACTGTGCATTGATAGAGGACCGTGATCAGGAACCACTCCTTCAAGATGTCGCCACGCGAGGCCTTGGTCAGGATGTTGAGACCCAAAAACAAGAAAGGAAACGATACGCCATCGTTCACGCCGCTCTCGGCGCTCAGCAAGTCTCTGATACGCTTTGGGACTCGGGTACTGAATTGACTGTTGGATAAGACCGAGGCTGCCAGGACGGGATCCGTTGGAGTAAGGCAGGCGGAGATGGTTAATGCGGATGCAAAGTCTGTGTTGAAGATGAGCATGATGAAGAGCGCCCCAACCAGCCAGCCAAAGGTCATGACGGGGCCAAGGAGGACCAGCAGTGCTCTCCACTTCTTTCTGAGGTAGCCATTTGGGAGTTCAAGGCCGACGGCAAAACATTGAACGCCAACGACAATCCGCGTAAATTCTTGGATGACCGGGTCTTGAAAGCCCCAGGCGTACGGCTTCAGCCATGCCAGGCCTCGGGGTCCTACAATGATTCCAAATAGTGTGGCTAGAGGCGGTTCAGACAGATGTAGTCTGTTCCTGATCAAGAGCGAGAAGAGCGCGTACGTGAGCAGAAAAGAGGTGAGGATCAGGTACGACAGGTGCGGCCCCGTGGGCTCGAGTTGTGACCACATGGCGCTGGATGCTGCCGTGTTGGTTGAGAGATTTCAATGCTACGCAATGCAGACTAGAGCTTATACAGAGTCTTTGCAAAAGCAGGCGCGCGCCGTCGATAGGCGGAGGCTGAACACGGGCAAAGCCAACGCGAACAGAATGAAGAATCAGGTCGCGATGGTCATGGCGGTGAAGGAGGAAGAGGCAGGGCTGGGGCGGTTGGAGCTCAAAAGTACAGGGCACGAAGAATCAAGCCTTGTTGCAGAACAGGCGATGCGGGTTTATCGATGACGGCACGTCCCGATACGGAAGCCACGCTAGCAGACGTTCCGCTGGATCGGGACCCTAGCATGCACGTAAATGGATGGTGCTGTGACCAATGTCCGACCTCATGTGCAGGGTATTCGTGATTATGGTGGCAGACCATTCGTGATTAGGGTAGCTGACCATTCGTGCCTAGGGTGGCAGAGTCAAAGAGGGAACGAGCTATAAGCGTTTGTATTATGAAGTCGCTGCCTGTATAGCACGTGACTGCGTGATTGCCACCTTTTGTATCAAAGCGCCGTGTTTTCGCCATGAAGTAGGCCCCCAAACGCCCGTCCGCCGAGAATGCAACTCAGTCTGTCCGCGCCTGTGCGGATGATGTGGAGATTAGAAATACAGGATACGAATCCAATGAAGGAATGCAAATCTGAAGGGTGGGCGCGACTATATGTTGTCGGGCGGGGAGTTGAAAAAAGAAACTCGTAACCGATGCAGCTGTTGCAGGTTAGCGTGTGTTTGGCAGGAAGAGGGCCGGGGGAGTGGGTACCGAGGGTAGCTTGGGGATGACGACGGCTATCGTGGCTAGACAATTGACGATGAAATAGGTGCTATCGTAGTGCGTGTAATGTGTGCTAACAAGAAATAACGCGATGGGGACGAAGAGCAGGAACTTCTTTGCCGGGGTGTACTGGTCGCCGTTGTCGATCTGCTCCCACATGTTGAGGTTGTCGTAGGCGCCCGAGTTGAAGTCGAAGGGGACGCCGCGGACGTAGTGGAACATGAGGTAGGAGCCGGCCATGTACGAGAGGTTGACAAGGGTCCAGGATGTCTCCTGTGACATGCCTGGGATGATGTCGAAGAGGATCTTGCCGATGAAGATGAGGACAAAGTGGATGATCCAGGCGCCTAGAAGTCAAGTTAGCCTTCTCTCCGTATGTATATGTGTCTCTCCCGCTCTCATCGTATATAGACATGTATGTTTCTCTCCCCCTCTGTGTGTGTGTGTATGTGCTCACCCTTTGCATTCACCCACTCGGCGTTGAGGTTGGGCAGAGCAGCCTGGTCGCTCAGCTGCTCAAGAGACTCGGGTGGTTCCTTGTAGACAAGACTACTGCTACGCCGCCTCCGGGCATCCTTTGCGTCGAGGGACATGTTTGCGTTGGGGGAGCGGTCGGGGCTCAGTCGGTGGGGCCGCGGGTCGCCAGCGAAGCTCAGGCGAGAGGTGCGGTTGAGGAGTATGGGTGACAGTTTGGCGGTTGGGGGGGAAGTTGTGTTTGGGGGGCGTTGGGAGGGGGCACGGAGGGAGGGGCTGCTCGCGTGGTGGAGGGACAGCAGAGCAGGGCTGGGGCCTGTCAGCAGGGCCGTGGGCGTGGCGGTGGGTGCAGGGTCTTACTGTGCACCGGCGAGGTAGCGGTTGAGCGGTTTGCCGGAGGAACCGGGGGTGGGTCTGGGTGAGCGAGCGGGCAGAGAAGGGCGAGCGTGCGGACGGCGGTGCTCTGCGGCGGGTGGGCGAGCGTGATGGGCGAGAGTGGTGGGCGAAAGCGTTGGACAGCGGGTGGTGGATGGTGGGTGGTGGGTTGGGCGAGTGCGCAGGACGGGCGCAGGACGGGCAGAGGCAGCAGCGAGGCGACGACGTGGACGTGGGCGCGGGCGTGGTCTCTCCTGGGAGCAGAGGGTGATTTCGCCTGCACTGGCAGGGACCACGCCGGAGCTCCCGTGCAGGGGCCACCTATGAACCTATGAACGTTGCCGCGAGCCAGACCTCCGACCTCACACGCCTTGGCCTCTGGCAACCGTCACGCCGTCACGACCACGACATCAAGGCGGCACCACCACCACCACGACGACATCAAGACGGCACCACCATATCAAGACGCCACCATCACGACATCAAGACAACGCCACCACCACATCAAGACAACACCACCATCACGACATCAAGACAACACCACCACCACCACCATCATGGCGACCGAGGCGCCCCAGCCTGTAGACACCACCGCCCAGCCCGCAGACACCACAGCCCAGCCTGCAGACACCACAGCCCAGCCCCAGCTCCAGCCCGAGCACGCCGCCGAGCCAGCGCAAAAGCCGCCCGTCAAGCGCTCATGGAGGTACGCGGACTGCACAGCGAGCTCCCACCCAACACCGCCGCTAACCCAGCCTGCAGGCGAAAGTACCGCAAGATGCGCATCAAGTTCGACAACGCCATGAGCCAGAGCAACCACCTGATCATGGAGGAGTGGAAGGCTATGGGCACCGCCCGCCGCCTGCAGGCCGAGAACGACCAGCTGCTCGACGCCCTGCTCGACTTCAACTCCCAGCCACGCGTCTCGGCGCGTCAACGCTTCGACCTGTCCGACCCTGCCAGCACACAAGCAGCCGAGCAGCGCCTGCACGGCCTGCGCGAACAGCTCAACGCCGGCGCCCTCACACCAGAGCAGTACGCCCAGCATGCCGACCAGCTGCACGCTGCCCAGGCCGTCCAGCGCGTCCAGACGTCGCTCGCCACCCTCGAAGCCACCGTCCCACACACCACCACAACCGACCCGTCTGCCCTCCCCGACGGCATCGACCTCAGCGAGCACGCGCCCGGCTACATGTCGCCCGCACACGAGGAAGAGTACCTGCTCGCCCTCGACCAGCTGCTCGACGACCCCGCCTTCGACCCCGCCAGCCCCCACACCCGCACCCTGCACCTGGGGCCCTCGCAACCGCCGCTGAGCGAGAAGGAGCTTACCATCCGCAACCCAGACAGCGTCTACAGCTGGCTGCGCAAGAATCAGCCCCAGGTCTTCCTCCAGGACAAGGACGCCCCCCACCACGACAATGTATCCGAGAAGGCTGCCCCCAAGGGCGGCAACAAGAAGGGGCGCCAGTCCAACGTCGGCGGCACACCAGGGCCCAAGGAGGAACACGATGGCGAGGACTTGGCCGCGCCCGAAGCCAAGGGCAAGGGGAAGAAGGGCGGAGGCGACCCGGACGACACAGCGTACCGACCCAAGGGTGGCAGCAGCAGGTCATCGAAGCGCAAGAGAGAGGCTGGAGAAGGCGAGTCCAAGGGGGCTCGTAAGAAGAATCGGCCCAGTGCAGCAGCAGCATCAGCAGCAGCGGCAGCGGCAGCGGCAGCGGTGGCGGTTGCAGCTCCCTCGTCCGCGCCCGCGCCCGCTGCTACGGGGTAGGCTGTGACTGCAGTATTTTGTTTTGTTTTGGTTTAATTTTTTGTATCACTACTTGGGACTTGAGAAATCGGCGTAATCGGGTCAGATAGATACCCTTGGGACATGCTTTGGGCTGAGCAGGAGAAGGATGATGTCGTATGTTGTATACCATGTTGTATATCGTAGCAAGAATAGGATTTAAATTGCTATAAGAAGGTTGATTTACTATATTTGTAGCAATAATAGGAATTCATTTGTTAAGGGAATGTTGATATATCATATATTATAGCAAGAACAGGAAAGGAACCTTATTTGTTAAGGGAATGTCTCATATCATAGCAAGAACAGGAAAGGAACTTGATCTGCCGAGTGAGTGCCATCGAAAAGAGTGAATTTCAATCCTATTCCATGCTTTCTTCCATTAAACCAGATACAGACGTACGGCCTTGTATGATACACTGCTCTCTACCCCTGCTTCTCGCTTCCTCGCTACTTCCTCCTCGGCGCCTGGACCAGGACAGGCTCGGGGTCGGCGAGGAAGGGCAGGCTGGTATCCACGACCGTCTTGCCGTCGATCAGCTGTCCGTTGCCGGCGCGGACATCCTGCAGCCTCGCCTGGTCGGCGCGCCTCTGGGCGAGGTAGGCTTTGCGCTCGGGCGTCAGGGCCCAGGCCGGGGGGAAGGCGTGGCGCAGCTTGGGCCGGTGGTGGCGGAAGTCAAAGGGCACGTCTTGGAAGGTGTCGGTGCTGTCCTTGGCCTCGGCGATGAGCGACTGTATGGTTTCGCCGAGGAAGCGCTTGTTCTGCGTCTGCGTGTCGAATTGCTCCGTCGACATCTTGATCAGGTCGGACGAGGGGTTGTAGCGCGGCCCGGACAGCTTGATCAGCTTGTCGCGCTGGGTAGGGGCCAGGCCGAGGTCCGAGGGCGAGAACTCGACGACGACCTTGTTGGCCGCTGGGTGGGATTCGCCTAGGTACGAGGTGTAGCGGAAACGGAAGGGGGTGGAGGCGGTCGGGGGTTCAAAGGGGCGGGCGAGTTCTGGCGATTCTATCAGTCATGCGGTTGAGTGCAGTGTGGGTAGACATACGGCTCAGAAGAGGCAGCTCCCAGGCAATCAGGCGTGCATACTCCCTCAGCTCGCGGTGCTTCTGCAGCTCGCCGTGGCCGTGGCTCGTGATGTCGTCGCCGTAGTAGTCCTCGTCGGGCCCCATCGACTCCTCGCCCTCGGCCCAGAAGCCCGACTTGATGCGGTACAGCTCGTCCTCGAGGATCTCAAAGTCCTCGTCCTCGACCAGCTCGGAGCCGGGCGCGATGGGGATGCCCTGCTTGCCCTTGCGCACCGCCTCCTCCATCACGGCCGGGTCCAGCGCCTTCAGGTCCTCGGCCAGCTTCTGCAGCTGCGCCGCCGCCTTGTCGGGCGTGTTGGCCCACGTCGACTCCAGCACGGGCTTGGCGGCTGCCTCGGGCTCTCGCGCGGGTCCGTCGTCGCGGTCGGGTCTTGCGCACCGGCTGGCCGTGGTCGACAGCGGCCGTGGCCACTGTGGTGGGTGTCGGGCTATCGATCGAGCGGGGATCGAGGACGCACAGCGCCGCGACTGCAGCAGCAGCCTTTGTGTGACTGACGCCATGCTGCTGGGGATGTGTAGAGGCCGTCGTCGACTTTTCGCGCTCCCACGCCCGGCCCCGTGGCTTGGCACCGCTGCCACGAGCCAATGCGAGCCGCCTGCCGCCCGACCTCCGCCTTGCATCGCTCCACCCTCCGCCTTGCATCGCTCCACCCTCCACCCTCCACCCAGGAAAAACAATCATGGCCGCTTCGTGGAGCTGGACACCCGCCTCGAAGCTGTGCTTCGTCACCACCGGCGCAACAGCCCCCTTTGCAGCCCTGATCGAGTCCGTCCTGAGCCCTCCGTCTCTGGATGCGTTGCTGGAACACGGCTTCACCCATCTGCTCGTCCAGCATGGCTCTGCCAAAGACGTCTTTGCCCAGGCTGCTGCCAGTGCTCGGTCTCACGTGCAGGACACCCAGCACTCGTTGATCATCGACGGCATCGACTTCAGCCCACACGGCCTACACGCCCAGCTCAGACTCGTGCAGCAGTCCAAGGGCCTCGTTGTATCGCATGCTGGATCGGGATCTATCCTCGACGCTCTGCGCTTCCACCTCCCACTCATCGTCGTGCCCAACACGAGTCTTTTGGATAACCATCAGGAGGAGCTTGCTGTTGCCATGGAGCGCTCAGGCTACCTGCTCAGAGGCCGTGTTGAGTGCGTCCTTCTTCATGCATTCCTGGTTCCTATTGAGGAGCTGACATTCGTGACCAGAGACCTGAGTCCGGCTATTCGAAAGTCAGGGGAGTTCCGCAGTAGAATGTCTCAATTTCCACCCATTACCAGCGGACAGCACAGAGAAACCAAGAGCTTCGCCGCGGTCATGGATGAGACGGTGGGCTTCATGGATTGAGCCTGTGCCAATGGGACTGCTACGAGAACAACTCTCGCCCAGGACTTGAAACGAGCATTCCACATCTCCACGTGCTGTCAAACTATCAACCCGCCTTCAATTCCCTTCACCTTCTCGAGAGGGTTTTGTAACGTCTGCGAGATCCACACCACGTTGTAGCGGTCAAGTGGCGAACAGAACTCGAGGTTCAAGGCTCGTCACCATCAAAGATACCACGGGATTGGTGTCGACTACAAAATCTGAAGGTGTCGATAGGACTGGCGTGACGTCGTCCCGCACCTCGTACGCCCTGCTCCGCCTCACCCACCCTGACGCTGCACAACTGAATCTGGTTCATTGGTTACGGCTGAGGGCACCTCTCTTCCGGCACGATATGAAAACGCCAACGTGTCTTATCTCTAGCATGGGAGCGTGACTAGCGCGGCATAGGGATTGCATTCAACAGAATGCCCGTTCCTCTATGATAAACAACTCAGAGTCTCGCACTACGCATCCGTCAACCTCTACATCAGCAATTACCATATCAAACCATTCCGTGCATTGGGTTGAAATGGACGGTCTGAAAAGGCAGTGTAGCTAGGAAGCTTCAAACGAGTACATGCTACTTCCTGTGTGCTGAAGCTCAGGCGCGATATCTTCAATCAAATCATCAATCCAGCAGTCACCACTGCTGTCACACAGCTACTTTGCACACGTTCCACCGTGCGCAGGCACTATGGACACCTAGTTCTTCCCCCGCCCCCAGCTGCAAAAATAAACACTCAGCTTGACCCAACGCGAACCTCACAACGGTTCCTTCACTTCACTCACCACCAACCTTGCTTTCACATTCCAACATTCACCTAAACTCGTCTCTCCCAGACCCTCACACCAGAACACTGCCTCGGTACCTGCTCAACCATGCGACTTCGTGCCACCTTGTCAGCCATCTTGGTCAGTGCGAGTGCTCTTGTACACGCAGCACCATCGAGGTACGTCACCTAAGCACGCAACAGACTACATGTCCAATAACCGAACGCAGTACATCCCAAAAGAGAAGCGTCGACTTCAATTGGGGCAGCACCAAAGTCCGTGGCGTCAACCTGGGAGGATGGCTGGTCCTTGAACCGTGAGTTTGCACACACGTTTACATGTACTCGACCAATACCACAACAGGTTCATCACCCCCTCGATGTTCGAGTCCCACAGCACGCCCGACTACGCTGTCATCGACGAATGGACCCTCTGCGAGAAGCTCGGCAAGCAAGGCTGCTACGACGCCCTCAAACCCCACTGGGACTCGTTTGTCTCTCTGCAGGACTTCCAAAAGATCCGTGACGCTGGCTTCAACATGGTCCGCATCCCTATCGGCTACTGGTCTTACGTCGAGCCTTGGGGCCCCTTCACTTCAGGCGCAGCCCCTTACCTGGACAAAGCCATTACCTGGGCGCGCGAGACTGGACTCAAAGTCGTCATCGACCTGCACGGTGCGCCGAAGAGCCAGAACGGATTCGACCACAGCGGTCAAAAGCTGGCGTATCCGGCATGGGGCGATGCGGATAGTCTGGCGTACACGCACCAGACGCTCACGATCCTCAATGACAAGTATGCAAAGCCGGACATGCAAGACGTGGTCGTCGCCATCCAGCCCCTCAACGAGCCGTTTCTGGCAATGGTCCCGCAGGATACGGTCAGACAATTCTACCGCGATGCGTTCTACAATCTGCGCGAAGTGAGCGATACGCCCGTCATGTTCCACGATGGATTCGTCGACCCGAGCTGGATGAATGGGTTCCTTACGCCTCAGGATAACGGTGCTCAGGGAGTGATTGTCGATCATCATCAGTACCAGATCTTCGGTGACGGCCTTGTGGGCATGGGCGTCGAGCAGCATCTGGGTATGGCATGCAACGCAGTGAGTCGTATCCCATGGTCATACAAGTTGTACGTCGCTGACCACGCGATGACAGGTGGACACCTACGCTACGTCTGACAAGTGGACCATTGTCGGCGAGTGGTCCGGGGCTCTCACTGACTGCGCCCGTCACCTAAATGGCTTTGCATCCGGCTCGCGCATGGAAGGCAGTTACGCCGGTGCATCCTACGTCGGCTCCTGCACCGGCAAATCGGGCCAAGTCGACGCCTGGTCCCAAGCCTGGAAAGACAGTGTACGCAGGTACATTGAGGTTCAGCTCGACGCTTTCGAGGCCAAGACGCAGGGCTGGGTGTTTTGGAACTTCAAGACGGAGGGTAGCGCTGGAGAGTGGGATCTGTTTCAGCTGCTTGACGGCGGCGTGTTCCCGCAGCCGCTTGAGGGTCGCAAGTTTGAGAAGTACTGCACGAACTTTTGAGAATGAGGTGTAAGGGAATCACATGGTTGGTATCTGGGGCAATGGGCGGCAGGTGAGCAAGAACGACGAGAGGCATGCAGGACAACAAAATGGTTGGCTGCAATCATGTCTGTGTACTACGTTATATCGTACATGGAGTATCTAATGACAGAATAGCGACTAGCTGCGTTTGACCTGCGTCTTCCTATCGGATGTTGTCACATGGCTCATGTTGTCTTGATCGTCTGTCTTGAGCACTGCAGAGTCCGTCAGCTCATTCGTCCACAAGCTCCACAATGTCGCCGAACTGCTGAAACAACCATGGCTGGAGGCCCTGGAACGCCTCTGGGACCTGCTCGGTTTGTTCCTGTTCTTCCACCTGAACAGACCGTGCTGGAATCTGGTCCTCAGCCAATGTCTGCTTAGGATGCGAAGGATTCTCCGCTTCCCCAGCTGGAGGATTGTCAAGCAGGTTGAACAGGTCGTCGATGATATCATCGTCTACCAACTCGCCCTTTGCGCTTGCATCCGCAAGTTGAGTCAACACTTTCTCTTGCCGCATATCCCTGAGCTGTCGATCTAAGAGGTTCGACTTGGCTTCTTCAGCATGCTCCGTAAGACTACTGGTGCTGTTGAAAACCGGAGTCTTGATCTTTGAAACTGTTGCCCGAGTCTCAGGTGCTGCTGAAGTTGTTTTGGGCTTTGGAAGGTCAGCACTGACCACTTCGAGCGCGGTGAGATCAATGTCTGTCGGAAACTCGACATCTGCTGCTTCTTCTGCAGTGTCAACAGCAGCTAAGGTGCCGTAAACCTCTTCGTTCGTCATGTTCGTGGCATACGCTCCCTGCAAGTCTTGCGAGTCTGCCAGACCAACAATGGCTTCGCCGAACATTGAGTCGTCATCACCGAACGTATCGGATCCGCGAGAAGTGACTGGTACTTGATCAGAGAAGTACAGTGAGGTCGGTTCTTTGGAGTGTGATGGCTGTGTGGGAACTTCGGGGGCGAGCTCCTCGAGCTCAAGACCGCCGTACTCGCTCGAGGTCATAGGGTAGGTTGTCGGCTGGCTGAGGAACGAAAGTAGATGCTCACCGCCTTCTCCGTAACAGTAAGTAGGCTTTTTGTGCATGACAGAGTGAAGAGAAGATGGCACGTCTTTTTTCAGAATACTCTTGTGAAGGTTGTCAAGGCCTCGATAGTCGCGCGGCCCGTTGATTGCATACTCAATCTTTTGCTTCTTCTCCTGTTGGGTAAGATCTAGCTCTTCAATCGCAGTCGATGTCTTTCGCTTTGATGCCTGAAGTTGCAGCTTGGACTGGGTCTTAGTTGGCTGCACAGAGCCTTTAAAAGGCTGCAGATCCTGACTCACGTCTATCAATACACGCTTGGGCGCGGCCTTTTTTGGCGGCTTATCCATCCCGTGCTTGCAACAGTAATGTTTGCAAGCCGCCCTGTCTTTGCACTTGTGACTGCAAACCCATCTGCCGTTGGAGAGCTGGACAGGTGCAGCACTGTCGTTGTCTTCAGTGGTGATTAATGGATGCTTAGCTCGACCCTGTTCTTTCACCGGCTTGTTCTTGGTAGTGTTTTCCCTCGTAATGGCATTTGTTGTATTGGCGAAGTTGTCAATATGCTCGAAGTCGAGATCACCGCACATGACTTGGGCTAATGTCTCGTCATCGATGTCAGTGTCTCCAAAGTCATCGCTGGCAATCGATTTCTTTCGCTGCATTGGAGTGTTCTCGATCCGACGCCTGGACATGTTTGGCTGATGAGTTGCTGCAGGCTCCACTGCTTTTGTGACCTTTGACGGCAACATTGAGGAGGCTATCTTTGGGGTGACGGTCGCTCCTCGCATGCTTCCCGCTACAAAACTTTAGCTTGAGAGTGGCAGAACGAGTCTCACTCACCAATGCCTTCACACATGAGATAGCAATTGATCTTCTGGTCTGGACTTGTCAAGAACGCTGGAAACACTAGGCTCTGTCCAAGGCCGAGCTTAGGGCCACTAACACCAATCAGCATATCATAGCAGAAGGCGCATGTAGAGACTCACTTGATTCGAGCGAAATGTATTTTACGTCCATCAGACGTTTCTGCCAGCAGACATACATAGATAAGTTTGTTTGCAAACTTGTCCGGGGGCTTCTCATTGATGAATCCAATGTCGGCCTTGACTTGGATATTTACACCTTCTGGTGCTTTTGTTACCTTCATTGTACGGTTAGTAATGGCCCAATCGACTGGTCAGAAGAGCTTACAGATGATGGCTGGATATGGAGCGACACGCGGAGCTTCGGGAATGACTTCAAGGCGTTCAAGACTGTAAGACCAAAAGGCGGGTTCCTTCCGACGATTGTCTCGATTCGTCGCGCATCGGTAGCTTCAAGATCTTCGATGCCTCGAATACCAGCATTGACAAGCTTTCGAACCGATACAGGGCCAATAGTAGGAACTTGAATCATTTGCAAGGGACTGTCATCCCAGGCTCTTGATCCTAGAGAGCGCTCCAGCATTAGTGCACTGTGTATGCCCACTGAATCTCCAGAGCATATCTGACAGTCTATAATGCACCTGATCAGACTGCTGGTGGACTTGAATACCATTGCCACTTCTTGCAGGTACTGTTGTCTGTGCTTGCCTACTTCACCGTCCCACGACATCTCTGCCGAACCCAGTACGGACTGGATAATGAGCGACACTTTCTGAGCTGGTGAATCTAGATTGACCGGTATCGGAAAGCGAACAGACGGTGACTTGTTCAGACCCTTGTAAAGGCTCTTTTCGCCTTGACGAAAGCGCACCTTCGAGAACTCACTAGCTTGAGCTATTACAGAAAGCTACAAACAATATGGGTTAGTGGGCGCTTTACAGAAATCGAGTTGTGTGACTTACAATTTCCGATAACGTCGATTTAGGTTGGAGGTCGACGAACAATTTCATCGTTTCAAAGTGAACGTAGTAGCGTGCCATAGCGCGGCCGTACTCGGTGCATCGGAAGTGTTGTTCACCTATAGCAAGGTTATACTCTCGCAGTAGAGCAATGTCGCGAAAGCAGATGTCGTCAACCTGTTCTTGGATGCCCTGACCACTCCGTGAGCCCTCAAGCTTGTAGTAGGTTGGATTTTGCTGGAGCCGGACGTAGAGGAAGGTGCCCATGAGCCACTTTCTAGCCGAGTTCAGATCCCGAATTGTTCCAAGAACAATCTCGGCATTCATGTGGTCAATTAGATTAAGGTGCAGTTTGCTCTCGAGAACCTCTTCGCCAGTGACTAGTGTTTCATACCTTCGGACCTTGGTTTGTCGAGTCATGATGACTGCGATTGCGCTGTCGTCGAACTGGGGTCGACCAGCACGGCCGAGCATCTGCATCATTTCAAGATCAGAGTACTCCTGCATTCCATCTTGGGTCCATAACATCGTATTTTTGACAATGACAAGGTGACATGGCAGGTTAACTCCAACGGCCAATGTTGACGTACAGCAAATCACATTGATGTCACCCTGCAGGAAACCCTTCTCTACCTCCGTACGGTCGTCAGGGTCAAGACCAGCATGATGGAAAGCCACGCCTGAAGCAACCAGCTCGCGCAGGTCTTTGTTGTGGAGGCGTGGAGCTTGTGCTGGAGGGTTCCAAAGACGGTCGTATCCGCTTCTTGAGGCCCACCAATTTGCTATGAGCTTTGCAGTGTTGACAGTAGAGTTTCTCGTAGCACAGAAAACCATCATCGGCTTTCGTTCTGAATATTTGGTGATGATCTCTGGCAGTCTGGTATCGAGTTGCTTCTCGAAAGCGAAGTCGTTATTGTTGTGGCATACGTATCCACAGACATATCTTGTCAGCTTGACTGGGCGAAATTCTTCTCCAAACTTCTCCTTTGGGGCAGGGATATGCGGTTCCGCCGAGTTCTTCCCTAACCAAGACGCCACATCGTGAAAGTTAGGAATGGTCGCCGACAGTGCCACAAAACGAACATCGGTCCCGATAGACTTCATCCGCGACACTACGACCTCGAGGACAGCGCCGCGATCTTCCTTCAAGATATGGACCTCATCAATGAGGAACAGCTTAATGAGCTTCATCAACTTCTCGTGGTCCTTCCACTTCCTGGTCATGCTGTCCCATTTCTCGGGTGTGGTAATGATAATGTTTGCGCTCTGAACGTTGCGAAGGTCAGAAGCATCGCTATCCCCGGTAAGCCCGGCACACTTCAGACCAATCTGAGTGAACTTCTGGTCCCAATCTCGTTGTCTTTCAGAACAAAGCGCCTTTGTAGGGGCCTGATAAACGACTTTGTACTGGCCTGTTGTGTTTGTAGCGACAGCTCGGCAGACAGCAAGTTCCAGGATTGCCGTCTTCCCGCTGCCGGTAGGCGACGCGAGGACGAAGTTGTCGTTTGATTTGAAAACTCGGTCAAAACATTTGGACTGTATAGCATTGAACGTAGGAAACGGGAAAACTGTCCGGAGGCGATCTGGAAGATCCGAGATAGGTACAAGTGGAATGTCTTGCACGATCGGCGGCGAATGTGTTATGTTGACCGAAGTAGGCTTTGACCTTGTGTTTGTGACCTGCTGGAACGGACGGCCGATGTCCTGTCGTGGTGGCCCTGAACAAAAACCCCCGTCTTCAAAAGGGGACCTAGCATCTTCTCTCAAATTCACCATAGACTGAGGCGGTGTGGCTTCGAAACGGCGATGTTGTGAAGCCTGTTGGGATGTGTTAAACTCATGCTGTCCGGTTCGCCGTTTACTAGCATTTAACGCGGGGCTTGATGAGGCACCACACGGGATGTCAGAACTTGGCTCCAGAGGCTGATTGGGGTTGTATTCAAATCGATCTGTATTGTTAAGAAAAGTGATACATACGGTCAAGAAGTAGGACTTACTGAATGACTCGCGAACAGCATTCTTAGGGTAGACTTGCTCATCTGATACGAATTAACAAAACTCTATCATACCATGGAGAAATTTGTACTTCTGTCATCGTATATCTCCTGGTACGTTTGCTGAATTTGTGGCTGCGATCGTTCAGTTTCCATGATTCCGTTGCCGAAGAGCCTAGAAGAGGTAGGGGCTAAAGATAGCCGCGCTCGACCTTGTATGGCCTGACGCTGCCGGTCGTCGTACGGTTGCTGGAGCGTACGCTCATCTGTACCTCATCAGCTCAATCTTGCTTCTCTGTCGTTCGACGCTTACCAAACGAGTCGTACCCGTAATCATCATCTTCCACTACGTCGTACATGGGGTGATCGTGCTGGATAGTACGATAGCGTTGTCTAGGCACTACTGGTCTCGGTGTCTGCACGAATTGTGGCTGGAAAACGTTATATTGTGGTTGTGATGGTCTTTGCTGACCGGCTCCTTGTGAGAAGTAGTAGCGCTCACCCATGATCAGGACGCAGAAAGTATGTGAAACACAGTATCAAAGCATTCTTGGTAACACAAAGAAGCGATTGCATAAAACTCGGTGGAATCGCCGCCGGACGAAATGATTATGTGGCCAGAGGTGAGGTGAGAGGTGACGTGTGGGGTCGAGACGAAAGAAGAAGTTACGACGAAGGAAGTCGCAGCATCACGCGTCATCCCGGAACGCCACGCCTGACTTGCACAGTGCGAAGGCAGGGTTTCCAGTTTGATGGAGGTAATAGATACAGTAGCTAAGTCGATCCCTTCAAGTTGAAGGCATCGTGCATGGCTGCCCCACTTGAGCACAATACCAGGCTGTATAGCAGCAGTGGCGCTACCAAACACATCCGTCCAGTAGGCTTGTGTATTGATAGGCATCGCAGATTAGTTCCTAGTAAAGCGGGGCAATGTAATCCCTAATGTGTTGCAAATCGCGCATTGGATCCTGCTGTCCATAGCGTAGACTTGATGCTAGCACTTTGGACCCAGGTATCAACTCCGAGAATGGAGTAGAATGGTTGATGCTTCAGAATCCACAAGGCTCAAGCATTCCGCTTTGTAGATTGCCCACCTGTAGAGGGTGTAGCAAGCCTTGAGGTGCTATCAGCCCTTACTCTTGTGTCGGCGTGCTCGTTGCCGAAGGAAGACGGCCTATGATCTACTGTAGTCTTCTCAAAACTAGCTATCTTTACTGGCCCTTGTCGAGGACTGCGCTCTGGCTTGGTATATAAGTACGTTGCGAAGAGTACGACCAAAGTACCGATAAAGAACTACATTGGTTAGCAAATTTTTTGATATTGAGGCCGATTGTGCACTTACCGACCGGGTAACCCTGAAGTCGAACAAAGCTACGCTTACAACGCAGCTGATGATGATAGAAATGCTCGTAGCAAAGTTCTTGGCAATGTTGTCCGCGTAGTTGATGACAAGTGCAACGATGACGCCGCCCATAGCTTGGAATATGATGGCTGCCCACACCACCCAATTATATCCTGCGAAGAAGCCAGTCTTTGCAATGATCTCGCCGTCTTTCCATAAGACGCCCAGAAACAGCGCAGGGAACAACGACCAGAATGACAGCTGACAGTTGCGCACCCACAACGATGTGTTCTTGGTACTCGACTCTTTCAAGGTTTTCTCGAATGAAACACCTGCAAGGCCAGACAGGGCACAAGCTACCAAGACTGCAGCCAGGCCGACAGAGCTGTTCATTTCCGGGGAGACCATGCCGCGATCTTCCTTGATGCCCTCGTATGACCCAGATCGCGTCGTTAAGCGTACAACAGCATGGCTGCCAAGATCTCGTAGCTCTTCTAGCGATCGCGGCCAGGTTTTGGAATCAGGATCTCGCAGCGACTCCATTGTTGCAGGCTCGGCGGTATATCCTGGTAGCTGAACGATTGACACGCCAATCACTAATACGAGTAGAGACAGCCACTTGCGCGATGACAAACTCCTGCCCAGCATCAGGACACTGAACATGGCCGTGGTCAGGATCTTAAGCTGGTATGTGACTTGGAACGACGCCGCATCTAAATTGCTGACTGCTATGTACTGCAGTGTGTTCTGCAAGGTGTAGAGCAAGGCCGGTATCGCAAGCTTCCAGCTCTCGTTCGTGAACATGGCGGTTGTTAGGGCATGGAAGAGGGTCGCGACGGTCGTGTTCGATGGTAGGCTTTTGGACAGATCATAGAGAGCATGCATATATCCGTCAGCGCACTCATCATGCAGTAAACCTGTACTGGGCAAGCATACCATGGTCAAGCTTATTGCCAGCTTTATGACTTCATTTAAGAAGACGCTTGTGCTTGTGTGGTATCTCTGCCCACCAACGACGGGCATGACGCGCGAGTAGTGCATGATCTAGTCGCACGTCAGTCATCGTTTCTATCTCCAAACTCCGGTCCAGATCAAGAGTCGCCGCTGTCGCTCGTGGTCGATCGAGGGTGGTTGCGCCGAGTCGTGTCGAAGCTGCATACCGAGGCATGTGGGACGTCATACCAGAATGAGGGCCGAATTCTGAAAGGTGAGCTGCACGAGCATTAGTGAGTGATCTTTTGAAATAATGAGCTGCGCTGCATACTGTGACCAAAGAAATATGTTTCATCGATATGCCGCCCAGCGACCCTGACGCTGATCTGCTACCCATGATGCCTGAGCCGTACGAGGTACCAAAGAATTCCGAGGTTGCTTGAAGCCGCGTGAAGCTCGCAACTGTGTTGCGTACAGAGCTCACAGAACAACACGAAGCGAGACGAAGGACCCAGGAAAGAAGTGACAGTAGGTAGGACGCCGTATCGTCCGGCCGCATGCGGGAAACGGACCTTGAGCAGTGCGCAGTCAGCCATTGTCCGCCGAGATGACGAACGTCGACCCCAGAAAGCGGGCTATAGTTAGCGCCGATCCTGATTCAGGGCCCACTTTGTCCACCTCTTCATCTCAGCATGTTGATGTTCAAAACATCTCACCAGCCACCAGAGGGCGGACTGTGATCCTCAACAAGTCACGGCGCTTACACCGAGTAAAATCGCGGTTTCCCTATGTACTCGCGTAGCACCCGAGGACATAGTTTCATACCTCACTCCGGTACCATGGCTGTCAACGCCTTGTAAGGCGTTGCCACGTCAGCCCTATCGACTACAACCATTAGAAAAAGTAAAGGGGCAGTCCCTGTTTCTTTCCATGCAACTGAGAGGCTCGCTCGCTAGTGTAAAGAGTGACTTCTAGTTATGTGGGCCAAAGCTTTTCCAGGTTTGTATAAAATTCACTCTCTCAAGAGGATGTGAATGGCTCCTTCTGATTTCAATCTATACGTGGCACGACAGCCTGACCTCAGTAGCCTTTCATCTGGACAGACTTTGTAAGTATGCTGCATCACCTAGCAGTTCACCTGGTGGTGACCCAGGTATTTCCTGCATGTTGGCGTGCTTCGTCGACGACTCAGCTCGTATCTCTGTGACGCCCCAGGAACCTCCACTTTCAGCAGTCTGTCGGCACTCTTCTGACGAGATTTTCATAGAGCGAGGAATACCACAGCAAGCAACAACATCAGCCCAGCGATCGCGCCGATGATCATACCAGCCATGGCACCTCCTGCTAGATCGCGTGAACCTGTATTGGCAACACCGAGCTCGTTGGGAATACCGACTGTACCACTGGAAAGCGGTCGAGATGAGCTCGAAGGTGAAAAAGGTTGCACAGATATCGATGTCTCTGTCGATGCCCAACTCGCAGACACGTTGCCGAACATTTGTGGTAGCAGCACTACCCTACGTTTGTCGTACAGCAACTTCTCGATCCTCCACAACACCATCGCTCATTATCTGCTTTGCCTGTGCAGGGTGTCATCCGTGCTGTTCGCTCGGGGTTTTCGGTTTGGCAGAAGCTTAGTTAATTCTCTCTATTATATTCTGCGTCGGTACAGTAATCGATACACTGTTGCTTGTGAGTCTTTCTTCAAAGCTCCGTACATCTGATACCAATGTGATACATACCCATTGGGGTTTTCGCTCTCCATATTTTGTATGCTTGTTCTGACATAGTCCATTCGGAAAACAGTCGTCGCGAGTGTAGCCTTCAGAGATGTTACCCCAGGCCGGATTACGGCGCTCCAAGGCACAGCAGGTCATTGCGGGTCCGCCGGTACTTGCACATGGTGCGTATGGGCTTGAAGCAAGTAGAGCAGTGCCGAAGTTCGAGACGAGCGTCAGAGGAGAATGGAAAGCAAATGTCCAGGTTCAAACGAGAAGAAATCAATCCGATCCTCAAGTCTTCATAGGCACAGTATTGAAAGAAAAGGCTATCATTCTGGCGATGCACACCTAGAGGCAACAAGGCCGAAGGATCGCTAGCCTTGCACCAAAGTCCGATCCCCGTGACTTGTTCAGACTGCCAACCGCACATTGGCTGCGCATGATCGCAGCGATCGGGGCCAGAACCCTGACTTCTATCGGACAGCATGACCGGTGTATTCGACTGCGAACGTGAGTCGAGTAGAAATGGCTATTGCGTTGATGATAGAGCTCAAAGATTCAAGATATAGGTCTTGTAGGAGGTGAAAACTCTTGAGATCTGAAAACAATTACTCTGGATGTTCTGTTTGTCGCCAGTGACCTGCTTGTCCGATTGCGCATGCTAGAGTCCTGTTGGTCGCTTCCAAAACACCTCACGTGCTTCTCATTGGAACTGGGTCAGCATAAGGACACCGTGATCCTTATGCCTTCTGAAGACGAGTAAACCATGTGCAAACAGAACTTTGACCGATGCTCCTCGAGATGAAGATCGCGCCTTTTTTGCCGGAAGTAGGGCGTAGGTCGCCACGTGTGCCTTCATTTCACATATCTGGCTTGCTCTCGGAAAACTAGTAAATAGCACCTTCCGTTGGTGATCCCAAAGTTTCTGGCTGAAAAGATGACGGTGTTGAGTGTATGTTTGGAGATGCCCAAGAGTGTTGTTGTTGTCCGAGCGGACAGACTTTTAGCGCGCTGACCAGCTGGTTGTCAGGCGTGCATCTTTCACAATACCGCTCACATCAAGCATTACCACACGATGTATTTCTCCTGCGTTGTTTCGTATTCTGGGCCGCAGTCATTAGAGTTGCCAATGTTTCGGTTCTCATCAACTGCCGGGCATGGCCACGCCAAAGGCCAACGATGACGTGTCGATCCACTCCACGCGGCATCTGGAGTGCCCTCTTTGGGCTCGAAGCTCGCAGCTCGAAGCTTCGGACTGGAGAAGACGGCAAAAGCGCGAGCTTCCAGCTAAAAGCTCTGACTAACACCGCTAAAGCCGATATCTCATGGGATGTGGACATGCGCTAGCCTTGTTCGAATAGTTTGGGTATAGTCGACAAGGACATGGTTGCATTTCGTCATAAGTACTATCAGCTGTGAGCGGCACTACATAATAAATGTGCTTTCGCTCTTGGTGCTGACATCGATTTCTACTAACAACACGCCCATCATGTCTCTCAAATACAGTAAAGTCCTTGTTCTTGGCGCTACATCCGGCATTGGCTGGGCCCTGGCCGAGAAGATTGTACAAGACGGCAAACACGTTATTGTTGTTGGCCGACGACAAGAGAAGCTGGACGAATTCGCATCGAAGCACGGAGAAGACAATGTTTCGACCAAGGCTTTCGATATCACCAAGCTTGACGAGATACCAAAGTTCGTCCAAGACATCACCAAGGAGCACCCAGATCTCGACTCTGTTATTTTAAACTCTGGAATCCAGCGTGGCTTTGACTTCTCAAAACCCGACACTGTCGACCTAGATGTACTGGAGCTGGAGTTCCGCACAAACTACCTGTCGTACATGCATCTGACGACAGCCTTCATTCCTTTTCTGCAGAAAAAAGACAATGAGACAAGCCTGATCTACACAACGTCTGGACTGGCCCTTCTCCCACTGCCTAGGTGTCCGAACTACTGTGCCTCGAAGGCTGCGCTGCATCACATGATCCTGGTCATCCGTGAGCAGCTCCGAGCCGGACCAGGCAACATCAAGGTCATTGAGATTTTCCCGCCAGCGGTCCAGACCGAACTACACGACGAGAAGCACCAGCCCGACATCAAAGATGGGGGTAGCATCGGCATGCCGTTGAATGAGTTTACAGACGAGGCTTGGAAGAAGTTGACGAACGGCGATGAGCAGATCCCGGTTGGTTTTGTTAGCAACGTCTTTGAAAAGTTCGAGAAGACAAGGCAGGGCATGTTTCATGATATCATGATGAAGATGCACTAGATATCAACGAGCTGCGGAGGAGGATGAGAAAGAGAGCGTTAATGGACTTGAGTAGATAAGTATTACTCGAGCAGCGCTACTGAGAAATAATATAGAACTTCATTGCCAATGTTCAACGCCAGGTAGAAATCGCATGCAATGACTGACGCCTTTGACGTCTGTGTTCCGGGCTTCACACGGACGTTGCGCAAGCAATAAAGGCTGCGCCACGATCTAAAACAGGTGCGGCACGAGCTGCCGAACTCCTTAAGGTCCCCACTTCATGGATACCGCGGATAGACGATCCCTCGTAACCAACGAAGTTTCGAACAACACAACACTCCCACTTGTAACTTCGCGTTGCCTACTTCTGACATACCAACAGTATGCTCTGCCTGTGCATATGTTCAGGACCGCCTGCTGACACGTTATAGCCTCCGTCCACACAATCTTGCACCATGAGCTCTTTCCAGAATGCGATGATCAACCGGTCGCTGGGCGACATCAAGAACGTATGTCGCGCTTCTCGACCTCACAAAGCCGTGTATTGAAACGTGCCCATCAGAACCTTCAATTTCTGCTCGAGTCCGAAGTCATCACCCCCGCTCAGCACGATGCCATGCTGCAGCAGCTCCCCGTTTCCGCCGAGAACTCGACGCGCGCCCTGCCCTCAGCACCCGCGCAGCAAGTCACGAACCAGCTTTCGCAGATGAACCTCCAACCTACACCCTCGCATACACCCGCTCCGGCGTCAGAGAAGAAGCAGAATATCGGTTACTATGCTGACAGCCTTGCGAACCCCCCACCGCCAGCCTACCCATCCACACCCTCTCTCCCCGTCGGCCCTACCATCCTCGCATACGCTTCCGCCATGTACCAGTACAATGCGCAAGACGCTGGCGATTTGGCTCTGCTGCCCAACGACAAGGTCGCCGTCACAGAGTACATGAACGCCGAATGGTGGAAGGGCAAGAACGAGCGCACCGGACAGGAAGGCATCTTCCCTGCCTCGTACGTGCGCAAAGAAGAAAAGTCCATGGTCCCTGCTCCCAGCAACTACGGCAACATGCCGCTCGACGTCTCCAACGGTGCCGCATCGGGCCCTGTCGCCGCTCAACAGGCTGCTCCGGGCGAGCCGAGCAAGTTTGAGCAAGGCGGAAAGAAGTTTGGCAAGAAGTTGGGCAACGCGGCCATCTTCGGTGCAGGTGCGACTATTGGCGGCAAAATTGTGAACGGCATTTTCTGATCGTATGTACAGGTGCGACTATCGGTGGCAACATCGTCAACTCTATCTTCTGAGCAGGTAACTCATGTTGGCCGCTTTTCCATACCTGGCTAGTTTGGCGTTTTGGGTTTTGGGTAGTGAGTGCTTTCTGTTCTTTCATGGTGATGACCCCTTCACTGTTCTGACAACTGTCAGATGTTTCGTTATTTTCATTAGATCTTTCATCCTGGGTCTCGAAAATGAAAGTTTCTTCTATCACCTGGTGCCTTGTTTGCGCTCGCCAGCAGCTGTCATTTCATATATGTTGTCGTCATGCTCCCGAATGCAACACCTTCAGAACACTAGCAGGTAAGCTTCCGCTCACCCGATAGCTAATACCTTCTAGGAGAACGATGTTGACGTGCGATTATAACCCGGTCTGCCTAGCTCGTAGAGCCGTAGAGTAGGAAGATTCCAGTGACTAACCATATGATATTTACACTAAGAAGTGTTCGCTGCAGCTACAAAAACGGCATGTGATAGATACATCATCTGGTCCCTGTCATCTAAACCTTACACCGCCTCACACAAGCCTTAGTTGCTCCTAGTTATTCGCGGGGTGAGTGCTGGCGGAAAGCTAGTAGGCACTGTAGCGGTTATGAGGAGATAGGAATGTGGTATCGGGATAGTGCTCGGGGTGGCAGCGGGTGCGATGGTGCTGGCAATGCTGGTGGTGTGAACTGGAGTTGCACTTGGTGGTCTCAGGAGATGAAAGGTTGGAGGGAGCTGATAACAATATTCTAGCAGCGTGACAGTTTTGTTTGTTTGTTTGTTTGTTCTGGCTTGCGCCAGGTTTTTGTTTTTGTTTGCGCTTTCTTCATCGACATAAGGCAAAGTGACGAGAGGAGCAGTAAACCTAAACCTTCTCACTCATCCTGTTGTACATTTTGGGATCAATTTTGGCCAACTACTGGCACAGCCCCCGTTAACGCCGAAACATCAGAATGTTGTAGCCAAACGCCTTCGCTATGCATGTAAATCAAAACTCTTACTTTCGCAGTCCAGAGAAGTCTTTGAGGACGTGAGCCATGTGCGTATTGGTAACTCTACCGTTCTTGCGCGGCGCACGCTTTTTCTTGGGCTTCGGTGTGTTGTCGACAGTCACGCGCGGCGCAGTGGCAACGTTCAGGCCAACATTCAGTAGCGTGTTACGCATATCATCCGGATTGGCGGGGATAGCGATCTTATGCCAGTCGCTGATGAACTGGGTGTCCATGGAATGCTGGAGCGACGGATCGTTGTCCCACACTGTCTTCGGCACGCCGTCCTTGGTCTCCTTCAACAGGATGAGCTTCTTCGCCTGCAGAGGCCTGATCTCGTCCGCTACGTTCGGCCAGCCATCCTTCAGGTCCTTGATTGACAATCCCTGCGCCGACTTTTGACTCTGGAGGTAGGCCTTCAGTTGCTGGGGGTTGCGAATGTTAAGCTTGGGCTTGTAGTGGTACAAGTTTGTCGCGTGGTCGTACCCTATACGGTTGTCCTTGGAAGGCGAGTGGAAGAGCTGACGCAGCTGTTTCCAGTTGGGCTGGTCCTCTCGTACGTTCAGGTACTTCATAATCTCCTCGAACGACAGCTGCTTCAAGCCGTCCTTCAGGTGGTCACGGGCAAAGCCAAACTGAGTGTAGATGTGGTCACCGGTGCCCATGTCCGCTGGCTGCGAGTAGACGACGTTCGCGGCCTCTGCTTGACGCTTACGCTTGGCGCCATTTGCAGATGAGTTGGAGGGCGTTGGCGAGGGCGCGGCGACGTTGAGGAACGACATGGCGGGTGGACTGCGCGAGGTGAAGCTAGTCCTGGTCGCAGCGTGTGCGGCCTGGGGAGGGCGGTCGCGGCAGGTCGAGGCCGACCGATGCGGGTAAAGGCTAGGGTTCCCTTGCGTGTGCAGCGTCTAGCAAAAGGGCCGCACAGCGGTGAAGGACGGCGAGGGTGCGTGCGGGCGAGGATCTCGGTGAAGGTGAGGTGAGGTGAGTGGAGGCAGCGCAACATGAATCAAAGGCAACCATGATGCGCGAGCGGGCGGGCTTGGCCCATGCGGTGTTAGCGCGACGTGCGTCAAACAAACGGAAGCTCTGCGCGACTCTCGAGCTCCCATCAACGCGACTTCATTGTCTGCGCCCCTGCCCACACTCTCCTTTGTGTCTCTTTCCCTCGCGCCTTCACCAGCTACTGCCGAAATGTGCTAGGTCTGACGACACACTCACTCACAGACATGGCTGCACCGGCAGTAGACGCCAGCTATCTGGCCGCGTCGTATTCCGTACCCGAGACGACATTCCAATCGCTGCTCTCTGACCCCACGGTCGAGCTCGTGCAGTCGCTCCTCGTGCAAATCGAGGCCAAAGCACGCGAGTACGATGACCTCAGGTCTGACAAGATCAAGGTCGATGTCGAGCTCGAAGCCGCTGTGCAGAGTGGAGATGCTCGCGCGCGCACTCTGAAGGCATCCGCCGACAAGGCGCAGAAAGAAGTGGAGCAGCTGCAGCAAAAGCTGGCGCGGGAAGGTGCGTACAGAGGTGTGGTTGGGGGAAAGAGCATCTACTAATCTGACATACACAGAACTGGCCCGCCAACAGATCGAGAAGGAGCTGAACGACCTCAAGAACTCGTCGACCAGCTCTGCTTCGGAAGTGCAGGCACTTCAGTCCCGCATCAAGACGCTCGAGTCTCAGAACCGTGACACTCTGGCCATGCACGAAGCCAAGGGCGTGGCTCACGACCGCCTCGCGAAAGAACTTTCAGATCAGCACCAGAAGTTTGTTGATCTGCGCAAGCAAGTCTCTGCCCTCGAGGAGAGCAAGCAGTCGCTCGAGAACGCCGCCGCCAATGTCAAGTTTCGAGAGACCAACTTCCAGCAGGAGATTGAGCTCTTGCGCAAGAACAACGAGTGGTTTGAAGGCGAACTCAAGACTCGTTCTGAAGACCAGACAAAGTATCGCAAGGAGAAGAATGCGCAGGTGGCCGAGCTGCAGCGTGCTAACGCAGAGGCATCCGAGACGATCGACACCCTCCGCCGAACAGAAACGTCATTGCGCCAACATATCGAGAAGATTGAGCAAAAGGCCGACGAATCACGCGCACGAATCGAACAGCTCGAGGATGAGGCAACACAGAACCAGTCTTCTTTTCGCAATGAGCTTGATAGCGCACGTCGACTTGCAACACTCCACCAAGAGAGCGCTGAGCTTGTCAAAGGTCGCCTGCAGCAACTTCAGGCTGAGCTGGCTCAATTGAGCGACAACGCTGCCCTCGAGATTGGCCAGCTCCAGGCTGAAGTCGAGTCGGAGCGCAATAAGGTGGCCGAGGCTGAAGGCCGCATTGCAGAGCTGGAGACTGGGCAAGAGAACCTGCTTGCTCAAATTTCTGAGCTCGAGAACGCTGCCCGCATGCCTGCCACACCTCGACGGCCCATGAACAGCGCGTTCGAGACGCCCGGCAGGGCTGGTTCACCTGCCGTCTTTTCGCCAGGAGGCTCGCGTCTGAAGGGTGGCATGTCGGTCACACATTTGTACTCGGAGAACATGCAGTTGAAATCGGAGATCCGCACGCTGCGCGAGAAGAGCGAAGAGAAGGATGCAACGCTGGCCGAGATGCTCGAGTCGCTAGAGCAGGCACAGCCCGAAATTGAAGAGCTTCGCCGTGAGAACGAGATGTTGACAAACCAGACCACCGAAATCAGCGCCCTTCTAGATGAAGCCACAGCAGATCGAGAAGCTGCCCGTAAGGATGTTCGCAAGGCTGTTGGTGATCTGGAAGGCACTTATCGCGAATGCACAACGCTTCGTCAGCAGCTCCAGGATACCGTCACTCAGATGCAGCTCCTGCTCTGGCGTCAAGAAGCAAGCGAGAGGGGCATGGAGTCGCTCACACCGGAGCAACAGGAGCGTGTCCTGCACGCCGCACAACACAATAACGAGATGCCAGATAATCAAATCGAGGAAAACACGGCGACTGGTCACCTTATTGCCAAGCACCTGCTGCTTTTTACGGATATTCAATCATGTTCGCAGAAGAACCAAGAACTTCTGGCAGCCATCCGATCCGTAGCTGAGTCCCATGAGGGACAGGAGGCTCGAGACAAAGCTGAGCAACATAAGAAGGATGAGGAAGAATTGGGACAGTTGCGAGGGAAATTGGCTGATCAGGAAGAGCAAATCAGATCACTTGATCTTCGACTCAAGAGCGTAACGAAAGAACGCGAGATGTACCGTCGCATCACCACCAGCCGCGGACACCAGCTCAATGCTGATGGCACTCCTGACTTTGGACAGTCCTTCGACAGTCGGGCTGCATTCGCGACACCGCCACCCGGAGGCTCTTTCAACATGGACCAGACGCCTCATAGCAAAGAGGTTGCTGGATACGAGAAGCTAATCAAAGATCTGCAATCTCACCTAGATTTGTTGAGAGAGGAGAACGCTACGGATCGTGCTACGCTCAAGCAGCAGGTTGACAGTCTTACCAAGGAGAGCAACCAGCTCCAGAGTGACAAGCTGCGACTCGACAACCAGGTCCGACGCGAGCAGGATCGGTATACTCATCTTGAGGGCAATATGAAGCTGCTTCAGTCCGAAAAGACGACTCTGCAGGAGCGCTACGCTTCCATTCAAGATGCGCTCGCGAAGCAGGATGAGAAGGTCGACAAGGCGCAACAAGAAGCTCTCGACGCTGCAGCGCGAGCTGAGGGGTTGGATCGCGAGATCGTTAACCTGAAGGCTTCGCAGACCATGTGGAAGACTATTGAGGCACGCCTCACAGAACGCAACAAGGAGCTCACGGACGAGCGAGATCGCCTTAGCAAGATGGTCACTGATGTACAGAGTCTTCGCAACGAACAGGAGCTGTCCAACGCTGAAAACCGTCGCCGACTTCAGGATCGGGTTGACGCGCTTGAAGCAGAGCTAAGCATCACTCAACGAAAGCTGGAGGATGAAATTGCTGAGCACAAGAAGACAACACAACAGCGTGACTATGAGCGAACCGATGCCCAGCGCCGTATTGATGATTTCATCAAAGCTAAAAACGAGGCTGATGTCAAGTTCGCTTCAGCTAACACCGCACGACAACAACTTGAGCAGCGTGTCACCGAACTTCAGTCTCAGCTCCAGTCTGCTGAAGAACGCGCACAAGCTCTTCGCCCACGTCAGACCAACCGAGCGGACGAGGACAACGAAGATGCAACAAATCGTGAAGAAGAATTGGAGGCACAAGTTACGGAACTCCAGCGCAAGATTGAGCGCAAGCAAGAGGATCTTGAAGTTGCGAACGGTCAAATCGAGACTTTCCAAGCAATTGCTCAAGAAGCTGAGGACCAGCTTCGCAGCCAATTAGAGACCCACGAACAGTACGAGCAGGAGATGAATGCAGCACAACAGGAGAAGGACGCAACCATTGCCGACTTACAGCAACGTGTTGACGAGATCTCTTCCGAACTTGCAACATCCAACACCGAGCTCACTGAGCTCCGTGGTCAGCATGAGCAAGAAACCCTGCGCCTCACTCAGCAGAAGGATGCTTTGGAGACAGAAATCGCTCGTCTCAAGGGCGATGTTACAGACTACAAGGCGGAAGTGGACAACCAGGCACAGTTGGTAGCTTCGCAGGCGGAGATCGCAACGCGTGCTCAGCAAGACTACGAGCACGAGCTCGCAAAGCACGGCGAGACTATGAAGAGTCTCCGTGTTCTTCGCGACGAGCACAATCAACTCAAGATGGAGATTGCGCAATTCAAGGCTCAGGCTGAAGCCGCGCAAGCGACATTAGCGCAAAACGAGGAGCATTGGACGACCACTCGTGAACAATTTGAAAGTCAAATTGCTGAAGCCCAAAGAAATTACGACGGGGCAAAGCAACACAACAAGACTCTTCTTCGCCAATTCGACGACTACAAGACGCAGATTGAGGCCCTCAAGAGCAACCGTGCCGCTGCCAGTGATGATGCAGCAAACACTACATCGAACTCAAGCGGTCTCCAGGAGATCAACGACTATCTCCGACGCGAGAAGGAGATTCTGGAAGTCCAGCTTAACCTTAAGGACCAAGAGGTTAAGCGACAAGAGCAGCAACTTAACCATTTCCAGACCCAGCTCGATCAAGCTCGCGAGAAGCTCATTGCTGAGCAAGGAAAGGCCCAACAGGGCGGAAGTAATCTGCAGAGCCTTCAGACCCAGGTCGAGCAGCTCAACGTCTACAGAGAGAGCACAACTACTCTACGCAACGAGAACCGTCGCATTGAAGCACAGCTTGCGGAGAAGAACACGGAGATGGAATCTCTTCATGAGCAGCTTGAGCCTCTGCAGGCCCGTGTCGCGGAGTTGGAAGGTGAGATCGAGCTACACCTCGGTCACTTGAAGGCTGTGGAAGAGGACCGTGACCGTTGGCAGAAGCGACACCAGGACGTGCTACAGCGATATGACCGCATTGATCCAAAGGAGCTGGAAGACCTCAAACAGCAGATCGAGACCCTACAGACGGAGCGTGACCAGGCCACCGGACAAGTCACAGAACTCAAAGAACAAGTGACTGGTCTCAACGAGAAAATGCAGTCCACGGAGGGCACACAGGCGACTGCTATGGAAGAGGCGGTTAACATTGCAGTCCGGGCAGCCAAACAAGACGCGAAGGAAAGGTTTAACAAACTTCACGGAGAAAAGATGGGAGTGGTAAGAGCGGAAGTCGCAGCCCTTACCACTGAGCGAAATGAGCTTCAAGAGAAACTCGCATCTGTCCAGCAAGAATTGGACATCGCTCGTCAACAAGCCACCTTGACGCAGTCGGAAAGCACTCAATCGCAGGAGCAGCTAACATCACTCCAACAACAGTTGGAGGAGTTGAAGAGCCAGCTTGCTTCAGCTCAACAAGAACTCGAAACAACAAAGACGGCCCGCGATGAGGCTGTTGCTCGTGCAGATGCCAGCAGCAGTGCTAACGTTGATGTCAACAAAGGTGAAGAGGGCCAGATTGACGAAACCAACTCCGAGCCCCTCCAGCAAGAGGCTGAACGACTCAAGATCCGGGTGACAGAGGCTGAGAACAAGGAGAAGGCCGCTTCCAATGCAGCTGCCGGTCTACAGGTTCAGCTTGGCTTTGCTAGGGAGAAGATCACTGAGCTTGAGCAGAAGGAGGTACGTTCATGCCTGGTGACTGTTGTAATCTACCACTGACCGTTACTCAGGCTGAAGACAAGACGCGCATCGTCAAGCTGGAGGCTGACCTCAAGGCAGCACAGTCTTCTGCACCAGCAGAGACAGAGACAGAGACGCAGACAGCTGTCGAGCCATCAACAGCCGCGCCATACTCTGATGAGATCGACAAACTCAAAGAAGAACTTGCTGCAGCACAGAAGGAAGTTGAAGATCTCCGAACTCGAGCTGAAGCGGCGGAAGCTGCTGCCAGCAATGCGAAGAGCGTGGCACCGACAGAGGCTCAGCCAAACAATGAGCAGCTGGAGGCCACCAAAGCGCAACTGGAAGAGCGTGAAGCACGGGTCGCTGAACTTGAGCTCACTCTTCAGCAAAGACAGACTATGCTTGACCAGCGTGAAACTAAAATCGCAGGTCGAGAGAGCAAAGCTCAGGACCTTCGTGAACAAGCCAACAACAAGATCCGGTCGATCAGGAAGGAGACCGATGAGGAGAAAGCGAAGCTGGCGGTCCAGCACCAGGCTGAGATCGATCAGCTCAAGAAACAGATCGTGGCAAGCGCTACGACAACACCGGGTACTCCTAAGGCCCCTACGTCAGAAACACCAATCAAGTCAGAATCGATCCCTTGGCCTGATGCCAACAAAGACCAGATCAGAGTCTGGATGAACTCAAACAAGGAAGCGAAGGAAGTAGCCCAGATGATTGTGAGCAAGTATACGGCTCCTCTGAAATCCGAAATTGGAGAATTGAACAAGGAGATCGAGACTCTCAAATCTGCTGAGAAGCCTTCCGCAGCTGCGAACCAAGTGGACAACCATAATCATGCCGCGGATTTGGCTATTGCTAAGGCGGAGCACGAAGTCAACCTGAAGACGGCTCTAGAGCAGAAGGAGGCTATGATGAACAGGCAATCCGAACTCAAGGTCAAGCTGACGAAGGGTCAACTCTCAGCGCTCAAGGTCAAGTGGGCGGTATTTGAAAAAGCGGCCAAGGAAACCCCAACAGAAGAGGTGGCGAAGGTATATGAGGAAGCAAAGAATGCAAAAGACACCACTACTCAAACAAGCACGCCTGCAAGGCCACAATCGGCAGCCTCAGTACAGCAGCCCGGTCTTCCTCAGCCAGGTGGCATTCCACGGCCCCTATCCGCGCTTGGCCAGCAGGTGCCTGTATCTGCCCAGACAAATGGTGCTCCCAACCCGTTCCAGCAAAGTGGTCAAAATGCAGGCTCGAACGCGGCACTGAACCCTTTTACTCAATCCGCGCGTGGTATCGTGGCACCAGGGCTCGCAAACCAAGTTCAGACTGCACCTGGCCAGCAAGTCCAAACACAAAACGCTGGTCGGGGCCACGGCACTGGTCCTGCTGCTCTGAAGAGCTTAGTGGGGGCTGGTCAGACTGGTATTCCACGTGGTGGCAGCGGTATTCCACAGCCTGGTAGCGGTATCCCGCAACTTGGAGGCCGTGGCGCTGGTCGTGGTCAACAACAGCAGACCGTTGCACAGATCCAGAGCGGCATCGCACGCGGTGGTGCTGCTGCCCGCGGTGGCCGTGGCGGAGGACGTGGACAAGGGCAGAGTCAAAATAACAGCCCAAGAACGAGCCTCAACCCAGGTGCTTCGCAGTTCCAGCCGGGTCAGGGTGCGGGACGAGGCCAGAAGCGTAATGCTGATGGCGAAGCAGAGGGTAGTGGAGCACGCGGGAACAAGCGACCAAGGGGTGGTCGAGGAGGTCAGGGTGGTGGTGAAGGTGCAGGTGGTGCGCCTGCTGCTGCAGAGTAAATTTCCTAAACATGGAGCATGAGCTGGAGCGAAAAGAATGTGGTTTAAGGTAGCATGGTTAGCGGGCTGCATTTGCTCTTATATGCTTGGGAGGGTGGGTAACATCGCTTGTTGCAGATTTCGTTCAACTCAAATATTTCCAGGATGTTTACGTATATGGACGGAGTGCGGTTATTAAACGTGAGTCTCAGTAAGGTCCATGTATACTATGCATATATCATCTCAACTTTTTCATAAATGTTGTAGCTCCCAAAAACAAAACAGCAGAATACATGGTGAACTAGTCCAGGATATCAGGAGACGAGTCCCTGGTAGCGTTCGCCGAAGGCCACAAGCGTGAAACGTACGGCAATCGATGCCAATCCAAGCACTTTCCGTATACGGTATCCAAAGGGGATAAGAAAATTTAAAAAGGTTGTGATTAATTGCATTCTGCGAAATTGTGTTGAACTAATATCGCACTCCATAAGTGCGCAGGCAGACTTGAGTGAAAAGACGAAGAGGCCTCGCGGCTGATATAATTCAGTTGGATGCTTTGGACGACAAGGGTTTGAGGCTTATAGACGATGTGTGCAAGGAACGGAGGGCTCGAAGCTGTCGTTATGCATTCAAGGGCAGATCATGATGAGTAGGGCTGAGCAGCTACAAGAGCACTAAGATGGGATTGTAGAGCCACAGGATCTGTGGAACGATTCGCAAGTCGATGGAAAGCTCGACTCTGTTTTTCACGGTATTACGTTCTTAAAAAGCACGTGAGTGTAGAAAAGACGCGCATAACGTGCGCCTAGTTTTCGTGACTTTTCATCGTATTCGAATCGATCTGGTCACTTGGCTAAAGCTCGTGTTTTATGGTCAGTCACATGTCAGCATGTCTCAGCTATGCAAGCTTTGTTTTTACGGTGACATGGTTTAAGGGGCGGCACAGGCGCAGATGAATGACGATCACTGCGCGATCAAGTGACTGCACGTGTAAAAGTGTTTCGAGTACCTTGTTTAGCTGTTGTCGTAGTTTGCGTTGTTAAAGTGACGACTCGCGTTGGTGTCGTGCCGTCGGCGTTGTTGACGCCCTCCAGTACTCAATGTCCTCACGGCAACGTCTACAACGATGTACTCCATACAACGCGCATTGCTTACAGAGTTTGTCGAGTCCACGAGTTATGCGGTTGTGGACAATTACGCTTAAGGCATGAATCGTTCACGCCGGTGTCCCTGTGGGGCGACGAACTGCTTCTCTTCTCACAATGCAAAAAGAATCTGGGGTAGGAGGTAGCTCTACATAATTGTGATTGCAGTACTGGTGTCGGTTCAGATACCCGTTTGGATATCATCTACCTTTCTAGCATCTCGACTTGTCGTACGCCCTCAGGAAAGAAGAGGCTGGAGAGGAGCGACCGCTTACTGCTACTCGCCTTGCCTTCGCTACTGGCCGGATCTATGCTCATCCGTCCCACTCTGGATGCGCCCGGCGCTGGAGAGTCCCGTGCAGATCGGAACTGTGTGCCGCAACATGCAAACGCTGCTCCATACCTGACTGCCGCCGTCAAGCTGCTTGCGATCGCCATCTCTACAAACCATCCAGTTTTTTAGTGTGTCTGTAGGCTTAAGTGGACACTACTGACAACGATCAGCATGTGCACGACAGCCTTTGCATGCACGCTAGCGGCGCCTTCCATGTTGTGTCCTAGCTCTTGTGGATATTCTTTCTCGAAACCTCCCTATCTCGAGACTAAATGGTGCAGCGAAGTGTCGGTAACTTGAACTAGTCTCACTCAATACGCGTGCCTGAAAAGTCGTCAATGCTGTGGCAGCTCTTGCAAGTGCACAACGGCCTGTCCCATTACTTAATCGGGTACTCACGACAATGAGATCGATATCGGTCTTGCTGATGATCCACATGGTAAGTTTCACGCTGTCACAAGCTATCACAAGCGCCGCTTTCAAAAGCTTTCCTGAGTTATTCATAGCATCGACTGCGACTTGCTGTGTTTTCGCGTACAGTACCAAGCCCAATTGTATAAGCCAAATGACGCTCATTGTATGGCTCGTGGTGGAAGCCACCAACGCCATGCATCAGTCGAGCTATCAGAGCATTCTACTCGACATCTTGTGCAGGCGCCAATTGCAGCCAAAGCTCATGGCTCAGCAATATACTTGGCGACTATTGCACTTGTAGGGGACAAAAGCCAAGCGCACGTGGCGAAGATCACCACTCCATCGTGACGGACTTAATGTCCGTCCCCCTTGAGCTTATGGAACGATCCGCACGCACGGCCGTAAGTCCCTCAGAGGCTTTGGAGGAAACTTCGAGATCGGCGAGTGCACTGGAAAGCTGTTTGGAAATGTCAAGCTTGACTCAAACAGCCTCTGGAGTAAAGGAAGCAGGACCTGCCAAGGGATGCGTGTCTATGCAGTTGAATATAACGCTACAGATCTTGTGCACTACCACATCATCTCTTCTTGATACCCTCGCAGCCCTTCAGGAATGGTAGTTCGAGCTGAAGGTCAATTTTGGTAGGGTTGCGCGTGTGTCGCAATTCCCGGCGAATTCACGGCCGGCAGTCGCCGTTTCTACAAGTATAATTGCGTTTTGCAGATCATCAGTTCTACTTCATGTCACAACAACCAACTTGAGCGGCAACTTCAGTCATGCCTCGCTCCATGGAGCAATCGCTCGCACCCGGTGCCTGCAGGATCTTTCCATCGATCTCATTTCCGCAATGCTGGGACATCTGAACGGTTTGACACATGCGATAGTCCAGACCAAGATCTATAATCATGGCTCGTGCGTCGAGCCGCTGTCAAGAACGCGAGGGGACGGGAAACATCATGCCCAGAAGTTCGGGGCTGCCGCTGGCGCAACAGATTGTGCATGAGCGATTCCGCTTGGAAGGTGCAACTGCTTTCCGCGGTTTGGGGTTTTGGTGGCGAAGCTGCAAAGCATGCAGCCGGCGAACCATCGTTGGAAAGAGCGATCAGTAACCTCGAAACAAATCAACCATTCAAACTCTATTCTGTGTTAGTCTGTGATAGCATGCCACCACAACGTGGACAAAGGACCGAGACTTATGCACCCCAACAACGGTTGTGGAAGGGTTATGACGGACGTCAGGTATCTTGATTGATTGGACTGAACAGACAACGCGTGGGCACCGAAAGAATTCGGTCCCATTGTCCATGACACGTGGATATCGACTATTCGGGCAGAAATAACGATCTCCTAGTGCTACGGCAGTTCCATGTCATCTGTTGCATGTTCCTCTAGGCCCATCCTCCAACTCTCCGTCGAGCCGCTACAAATTGTGATAGGTGGGACGGCATGAGCTAGCCATAGGCTGCAGGACCACCAGTCCGACCTGGTCAAGCGCCCAACAACGGTAAGGGGAATCCGTGTTGACTCTGTCCCTACGGCAAGATCGCGGTGGATGTTGACAGCAATCATGACGATCTTGGCCGCCGCAATTGGGACGGGATCTGCTGCACAACCTTCGGCCCATGTCTTCGATCTTCACTTCGCCGATGAACATGCTCCTTCCGTCTCTCTTTCACCAGTACGTCCCGGTATAAGGGTTCTTGGTAGCGCAGCCATTGGAGCTGCAGCCTTGCACTCTTTGCCCCATATTATCATTGTGGCTTGTCGCTCTTTACAATGGCTCTCGAAAAAGCGCAGCTCGGGCCCCTGGGGTGGTTCTACATTGCCTTCGTTATTTGTTGGAATGTCTCGCTCGTTGCTGCTATGAGCTTCCTCTGGAGGTAAGTCGATAGGACTGTTGACTCACGTCTAATGGTCACTGACCGTACGATTGCTACAGGCATCGCGAGCTTCCTTCCATACGCATGCGAAGAGTTCCCCTCCTCTTCACTGGAATCGCTGCGCTTCATGTCTATGGCGCGATCAGTATCTTTGCTTATCCGTTTGGCTCATACTTTCCCTGCTCTGTCATCTTCTGGATGATGAGCATCCTCGTTCCTTTTGGTATGGCAATGTTCCAGGCCGCCAACACTCAGTTCTTGCACGTTGCAAGCCGACAGAAGCAACTGGCCCATATGAGCACGTTGAAAGATCAAAAGCCGATTAGTGAGAAGCAGGCCGAGGCGATCGGTAACAATCGCTTCAAGAGGATCGTGTCCGGTGTCGAACGAGCCGATAGGGTTGGGCGTTCACTGATCTTCATCGGAGTCGGTATGGTCATTCAGGTAGGCCTCTTATCAAATCCGCCCTGCTTCATATGCTGACTTGTTACTGTTAGGTCGCCGTCACGTTGCTCGTGTTTCTTGGCTCTGAGAAGTTCCACCCCGGTTTTGGTCTGTGGGATTACACCGTCCAAGGCACTGAGGCGGAACTGTACCTCAAGTGTAACCAGGGCTGGGAGTGGTGGATGTCGATCGTCTGGCAGTTCGTCTGGGCTTGGATCTACGCTCCCTACATGATTTGGAAGAGTAGAGGCGTGCGTGATGTACACGGCTGGCGTTTACAGACTATCTGCTGTTGCATTGCTGGGTAAGTCCACTCTGGAATACTCAGCGTTCATGCTGACCTTTCCAGACTCCCAGCATCTCCTCTTTGGCTTGCAGGCCTCTACGCTCCTTCCATGATAGCAGTCGGCGCCTACGTTCCGCCACCTATGTGGTTCGGGTTTTCCATCTTTCTTATGGAGATCATCACACTCGGCTTCCCTATCGTGGGTATTTTCAGAGCCCAGAGCGTTCGACAAGAGACACTTGATGCCATTGCTGAATGGGAAAAGCGCCAGGCCATGAACAGTTTCGATGGCACCCTAGTTGCTGAAGGGTCGTTGAAGAGTCACAGTGTTTACTCTGATACTTACTCCAAGACTACAACTCTCAAATCCGGTGGTGACATGACTGTCAATTCATTGGAGTCATCCAAATCTGGTATGCTCACCATGACAGCACTAGAGAATGCGCTCCGGACAAACGCAGCTCCCCTTCTAAAATTTGCTGCACTTAAGGACTTCTCTGGTGAGAACGTCAGCTTCCTTACACACGTTGCAGATTGGCGAAGATACTGGTTCACACCCAAGGCCTCCACTGCTGAGCACCGTCGTCAACAATTTATTGCCGCAACCCATATCTACGCTCGCTTTATTTCTCTCGAGTTTTCCGAGTTTCCTATCAACATTTCATCCAGAGAAATGAAACGCCTGTATAACGTCTTTGACAGCGCAGCTGTCCTTCTCTACCGCAACAAGCGTGGATCGCTCTCTTCCGAGACTTCCGACTCAGCTACACCTTTCGATAACGTACAGCCAGACCATGCCTCTGCCGCCGAATCACACATGCCACCAAGTCCGACAGGATCTACGTTTGGATTAAAGAACCTGGATGCACTTGGCCGTGCAAATCTTCGAGCGGTATCACGTCTAGATGGCATTTACTCAGAAGAGAAGTGTACCGATATCGAGATTCCTGATACGTTCGCTGAAGTGATCTTCGATCCTGCAGAGAGCGAGATCAAGTATCTTGTTCTCACCAACACATGGCCGAAGTTTGTCAATGCTGGACGCGCTGCAAGCCAAACTAGCAATGACGAAGAGGCTGGCAATGGATGGAAGCAGAAGATGCTTTGCGATCGAAACTAATCCTCCTTGTCGCGGTCCACTGGATGTTGCACGATGTTCACGCCCCCTACGGGCAGACGTGGACGTGGTTCCTTTGAGTTTGAGGTTGCACCATTTGGGAGCTTCTCGAAACAGTCTATGTAATTAACATGATACCTATTTTTGTTCTCTATATACCACCCCCCACTCTCGATAATATTCATTCTCCTACTCCCTCAATGCGATGACGAATTTTCGATAGGGAAGCGCGATTACCTTCCAGATCCGGACTAGACCAATCCTTCTGCCTTATACCCGCGTTTACGTCCGCTCCTCCACTTTTGAACACCATACCTTCAACATGGCCAAATCCTGGGGAGACGTGCTCACAGAGCCCAAGGAGCCGCGAAAGAGCTGGAGTTCATCTAAATCGCTTCGATATATCCTTCCTCTGCTGGGCCTTTGGTTCCTTCTGCGCAATTACATCCTCATTGCTAGCAATGCGTCCCAATGGCATCCCAGCACCGACAAAGAGAACAAGGACAGATGCCCGCAGGTTGAGCCTTTGTTTCCCTCCAGAAATACAAAGGAGCTGAACGACACCGAAAGCTATCTGGCATCTGGTGATTTCCGTAAGCTTGCAATCGAACGCCTGTCCGGGGCCGTGCAGATCCCAACTCAGAGCTACGATGACATGGGCGATATTGGTACAGACCCACGATGGGACATTTTCAACTCATTTGCAGACTACCTGGCGAAGACGTTTCCTCTCACTCATGCTACGCTGCAGCTCGAGAAAGTCAATACGCATGGCTTGTTATTTACCTGGTCTGGTACAGAGCCATCGTTGAAAGCCACCCTGCTTATGGCGCACCAAGATGTTGTGCCTGTTCCAGAGAGTACTATAAAGCAGTGGACACACCCTCCCTTCTCAGGTCATTACGATGGAAAGTTTGTTTGGGGTCGGGGTGCGAGTGACTGCAAGAATCAGCTTATGGCCATTCTTTCAGCTGTCGAGGCACTCCTCTCAGCCGACTTCACACCGCGTCGTACACTTATCTTGTCCTTTGGTTTCGACGAGGAGATCTCGGGTCGTGAAGGTGCACAGCATCTTGCGAAGTACCTGACCGAGAAGTATGGGCACAACTCTATTGCAGCTATTGTTGACGAAGGGGCTGTTAACGTCGAGAACTGGGGCGCCGACTTCGCTATTCCAGGTGTTGCGGAGAAGGGTTATGTTGACGTCGACATCGTTGTGCGCATGCCTGGTGGCCATTCTTCTGTCCCTCCTGCGCACAATGGCATAGGTGTTGCAGCAGAGCTCATTACTCTGATTGAGTACGGTCTCTACGAACCGCACCTTGCTGACGAGAACCCATACCTTGGCCTCTTAACATGCGGAGCAGAGCACGCGCCCGAGTTTCCTAAGAAGCTTCATCACTTGCTCGACAAGCGCTCTGCTAGAAGCCAGACGTGCGCGAAGAAGCCTGCCAAAGACAAGCTTGCTGAAGAGGCAGCGAAAGCAGGGCTGGGCGTGAAATACCTTTTCACAACCTCTGTTGCTGTCGATATCATCCATGGTGGTGTAAAGAACAACGCCCTGCCTGAGCGTACCCAGGTCACCGTCAACCACCGCATCAATGTCGGTGAGAGCTCGAGCGACATCAAGGCGCACATCACCAAGCTCGCTGGCATTATTGCCAAAGGATACAACTTGAAGCTTAATGCCTTCAACGGCACTGAGGAACCCTCTAGCATCACGCTCTCGCACCGTGCAACCGTCCTGGAGCCCGCTCCGGTGACTCCGACGACTCTGTATGCTAGCTCGTCAAACAACACCCGTGTCACGCCCTTCTCTGTTCTCTCTGGAACAACCCGTGCACTTTACGGCAAGGACCTTTTCGTCGCGCCTGGCATCATGACAGGAAACACTGATACGCGTTACTACTGGGATCTGAGCGAGCATATCTTCAGATATGGGCCGGGCTGGGACAAGGAGCAAGCAGGTATGGGCAACATTCACACCGTCGACGAGAGGATTGGCGTGCAGGCGCATCTTGATACCGTCAAGTGGATGTGGGGCTGGATTAGGAACATGGACGAGGCCGAACTATGAAAATGGTTCTATGAGCAGAGACGATGGCTCGAGTGTAATTTGGAGAGAGAGAGAGAGGGGGGGGGGGGGGGTTGCACGTGTAGGTTCGCGTACATTGCACTGTCTGCGAGACGTGAATGAGAACGCTTCATCATAGTATGGTATATTGAAGAAGTAGCACAACTGAATCATTCCTCGCCGGGTTCAAACGTTGAACGGCTTCTGAACGTTCAAGATATACTGCTGCCAGGCGCACGTTGTGCGGAAATGACGAAAGGAACACTTGATGTCGAAACAAATGACTACATCTGATGGTTGTGTGTGTTTGCTTGTCTGTCTCGCAAAGTTGTAAAAGCATAGAAACGATGCAGAGACGAAGCTATTCGTCCACAGCCACTGAAAATATACGTCTGGAAGCAGTGTGTTAAGGAGAAGATTCCAGACTTAGTACTGAGCGGAACTGTATGGTCCATTTGTGGTAGAGCTGTGAAAGCTATGCTTCTGTTACCGCAAGCGATGTCCTCACAGACCCTAAGGTATTGGATTGTTTCCTTCTTCATTCTTGTCGCCTCCTGCACTACTGGCATGGAAAGTTACAAAGGATGAGTGACGTGATGGCCAACCGAGCTTGTGTTCAGACCCGAACAAAAGGTTCCGGGAGCGTGACATACGGGCCGGAAGATCAGTGCATGTTTGTGCGATGCTGTATGACACCAAGTGCGTACTGGGGTTGCAGCGTGAAGGACGTGACACTACCGAAGGTGCACAGCATCGCGGGCTGAGACAGCAATATTTACTACAGGCTGAACTTTGAGGCGGTGAAGCTTGGGTAGTACAGCACGCATTGACAGCGTGTCTTGGGCACGAGGTGAGTAGATCCTCAGTTTGTCCCCTTCGATGTTTGGAGTACCTTGTGCGAAAGTGGTGGGTGAAGCAAGGACAAAGGCGTAGCGTGGCGTAGCGTATAGCTGTGAGCCTCGGCCGTGGCCAGAGCTTATCGATAAGGAACGCGCGCTAGTCCTTCGCCACGGCGACGATGACGTGAACATCCGTTTATTTTGTATGTATGTGTCTTACAGTCTTTCAACTGCTGCGCTGGGTATCGTGTCCTGTATGGCTGCATCTCTGACATCAACATCTTACAACTGCGCACGCTGTCTGCGCGCAAACCGACCGCGGAATTGTCTCGCTGCTGTTCGGCTAGCTACGAGTGGCAGCAGGAGGCGACTCGCAGACGCAGCAACACAACGACGAGATGATGCAGACAAGCACGAGCAGAGAGATGAACCGCAGACGGCAGTGAAGGACGAGGAAGAGGAGGGAGCATTTACTCGGCGCATGCGATCAATGAGCGAGGATGCCCTCGAAAGTGGTGGACATGGCGCGCGTAGGGCTGTAGAAGAAGCCGGCTTCAGCGCACAACTCAAGGCACAGCTCGAGCAACGCATCGCCGCTGCATCTCTCCAGCCGCTCGATGCCAACCTCCCAGCCTCGGCGTCCCGCCATACACGCGACCTGGCGACAACCGAGGCATGGACTGGCGCCGAGAGCATTCACGATGTCTCGCTACGAATGCTCAACGATGCACACAAGCCGCTGCGAATGGGCCCGAGAGCAACATCTAGTCCGGCAGTCCAGATGCCGCAGAGCATCGACACAGGCCGCAGGCGTAGCAAAGCCGGGCAGGGCCTACGGTTGGCCAACGCACGCGACCGCACAAACATGTACGCCTCTGTGCGGTCCGACGCCCATCTCGACGAAACTGAACGCGAGAAGCGTCTACAAGGGCTCAAGGAACGTTTTGAACCGCATGGGCGTATCATCGTACCAGGCTCGATACAAGGCTTGGCTTCTCTGGCAGACAGGCGCATTGAGGATGCCATCGCACGAAACCAGTTCAAAAACATCCCCCGCGGCAAAGGCATGCACGTCGAACGGGACCACAATGCCAGCAGTCCCTTCATCGACACAACCGAGTACTTCTTGAACAAGATCATTCAGAAGCAAGAAATCGTTCCGCCGTGGATCGAGAAGCAGCAGGAACTCACCAGCGCAGCTTCAAGGTTCAGAGGTAGACTGAGGGCAGACTGGAAGCGACACGCTGCAAGAGAGATTGCGAGTGCCGGTGGTTCGCTGCAGGACCAGGTGCGGAGGGCTGAGGCGTACGCGCGAGCCGAGCTGATCGTGAATCCGTCCAAAGTCAAGAAAGAGACTCTAACCACCGTGGACAAGGATGGACAATTGTCACAAATCTCACTATCAGGCGAGCTCAAACGCTCCTCGTCAGACGCCTCAGATACGACCCTCGTCTCTGAGATCACCGCAGAGAAAACACCTCTTGATGCCGGTACCGACATCGCTCCTAGCCCAACAACAACACAAACCGTCGAGGTGCCTCTTGCTGTTCCATCAACATCCGTTGAAGTCGCATCCGCATTCGCATCTGAAGACCCTACCGCAAGCCCATCCGCAAGACCACCGCCACCAACACCAGCAGTCGTCTTCCGCGACCCCGTCTGGCTTGCAAACGAAACCTCGTACCTGACCGCCGCCATAGCTGATCTCAACTCCAAAGCGCGCTCCTACAACCTGCAAGCCCCAGAACTCGCACGAAAACCCTACTTCAATCTCGATCGCGAGGTGGCAGCCTGCTACTCAGATGTCGCGCCCCTGCTAGCCGAAGCGATCGTGGATCGGGCGCGCAAGCCCGTGAAGAAGACAGAGAGCTTCGGCCAGAGCCTCAGCGAGCGCGGCATCATGGGCACGCTAGGTGGCGCTCCTGTGCGTGTCCGCGACGAACGCACCACGAAACAGTACGGTTTCAAGCAGTTCTGGAACGACTTGTTTGCGCCCAAGCCAAAGGATCCGTGGGCCTGAGAGAGAGAGAGAGAGAGCGGGTGCGTATAACGTACATCACCCGCTCTCGAGAATCCAGACTGCCAACCAGCAGCTTGACCTTTCTAGACTGACACTGCACTTCTCAACTCCACACGTGCTGTTTTGCTGTCCAAAACAAAACCTCGTATCTCGTGTCCCTCGTCACGAGGCGCGCCTCTACCCTTGCCTCGGTCTACCATCTGCGCCCGCCTCTCAAAGCGGTCTTATCGGCTCCAGATCAGGAACGAGACGTCGCAAATGAGGCCGACATGGCACCGCAAGGAAATGTTAGAGTAGTACAGTACAGTACAGTACAGCACAGTGCAGGTTTTGGTCCGTGGACTGCAGCAACCCCAGCCCACAGTGGAGGCGGTTACCTCGCTATTGGTTTCGATCCTGTAGCTAGAATCAGGCGCGATCGAGATAGACACGGAAGATGCAGGCTTGGCGTAAGCTTTGTCGTGGTCGGTCGTACGTCGTGTAATAAGCATGGTGTAGGAGGCAGTTTGACATGTACAATAGCCCGTAAGTAAATTTAAGTAAAACTCTACAGTGTACTATTGAATGCACAGTATTTTTCACCCGAGCTTGCTGGTCGTGCGAACCCGTCCTGTTTTCTGCGAAAGCCGAATCGACAGAGGATTTTTTTTTTTTTTTTAGCTTCGTATGTTCGTTTGAACTTAACTGTATGCTTATTTATGATGCTATATGCCTATCAAGGAGTACCAATACATCCTGTCGAGATGAGGGTCAGCAAAGAGGCAAAGTGCCTGGCGTTGGCGTCACTGACCTGATATCCAAAAGAAGCATCGGGTTTGCATCAGCATCTGCGATTGCAAAAGTTGTGGACGATCGTCGGTACTGATCGACACACTGCATGCCATGTGTGGGACCCAGACAGGATTTTATCAGATGCTGCGTGAGCATCTCGGCGCAGTATCCGACAACGGGGACCTCAATCCATCTTCTTCCTCGCCATCCCAGTCTTCGATGCTCCCCGAGCGGTGCTGCCTATCGCACTGTCTCGTCTCGTCGCCCTCTTTGCGTCTCCACCCTGACTGCGCCCCCCGCTGCCCACGATCCTTGCATTGGGCAATATTTGCTCGGCATCCTTCGCGTGCTGACCTGCGTTTAACTTGCTGCTCTTAGAAACTAGTTCTCTTGCAAAACATGCACCCGTGGCAGTGGCATGTGTCGGTTTCCCTGCACCGTCGTACGGTTGGCAAAAACAAACCCTCAATGCGTGCGCAGCAACAGGGCCAAGAACATCCTCTCTGGACCTACCTTTTCGCGGTCCTGTCTTGCTGGTGGGGTTCACATGAGAATTTCTAGCGTACGTGTTATAGTTGCAAACATGTCGCCTCTGCAAATTCTTGTTCTTGGGTAGCGAAGGGGCGAAAGAATGAGTTGCCGCCAGTGCGACGAATCGTGCCTTGTAGAAATTTATTTCCGCTTTCAGGTCATGCAAGGTCATTTTGATCGAGCGATGGATTTTGTCCTTTCCGTGTGGGTAGAAGATACCGCTCCGCGGAGTGAGGCTGTTCTCGCGCACGACACCATCACAGCCTTTGACTGGTCCTTTCGGAGTGATAGTCGACTTGCAAGATGTGATTTGGGATTTTTCGGGGCGATGGTGTCCGTGATGGTGCTGAAGATGTGGCGGCAGTGGGGTCCTGTGAATGGGAGAGGTGGTCATGGGTACCAAAATTGGTCGAATAGGTAAGCTCCCGGCACTCGTACATTGCTCGTTATAGTAAGGCGTGGTGATATTCGGTGAGCTTCCATGCTCCGACAGGCTGGTGCTTCGAGGTGAGCCGCTTTCCGGATAAATGAGGTTTCCAGATGGCGAATAGAAAGAAATACCTGGCGTATTGTAGACCGGTTGCACAATCCCGGATGCGGCAGCTATAGGTAGTAGAGAAGTCAGTGCGGACGATGTGATTGAGCGATATGGAGTGTGGGCTTGGATGTAAGCTTTAATAGACTCAGGTGACTCCGAAAAGGATGCTTGCCGTTCAAGCTCTGCCATCTGTGGTGTGAACCAAACAGGCGTTGGCGGCGACTGTGAGCGGCGAGCTAGATTGTTGAAGTCATGTTGCAGGTCAAGATCAACACCCAATACGGTGCCAGAGTACGAGGTCGACATCGTGCTACAGAAGCTAGCATTCTGGTTCGCAAACACCTCTCTTGCGCTACTCACTTCTTTCAGTGAAGATGGATTTTTGTCATACACAGGAACACCATTGACCGCGTGTCGAGCTGAGGTGTCCAACATGTCATGATGGGATATCGCGGCCTGATTCGTATCATCCTCTCGCGCCACATCGCGTGTTCCTGTACGTGCAGCAAATGTCGAGAAGGGCTGCTCATGCGAGCTTCTTGTGGCTCGCCAGGGTAACGCAAGGGGCATAGATCCAAACACCGTAGTTGCATCGGTCAAAGCAGAGCGAGGATGTGGCAAAGACGAGTACGTGCAAGCTGAGTGCTCGCCACGATTTCTATTTTGATCTCTCGAGACCGACACGACTGCCGTAGTTTGAGATACGCGTGTCGAGATGCTACGATTTTCGTTCTGTTGATGGTAGGATTCAGAACCTTGGCCTTCCTGATCAAGTTGTAGGCTACTCCCGCCAGTAGACGGCGAGCTCTCCCGATGCTCTACGATAGGCAAATGTGTCATTGAGGATGATCGAGACCGGGTTCTTGAAACGCCTCGAACGGTTTGTAAAACGCCACGAACTAACCCTTTTACGCCTCGGATGTCGTGATCGGACGGCTCGGCCTCGGATGGAGATGGGGACTGTTGCAGCTCAAAGCGGTGCGATGTTGAAGGTGTGGCGGTGCGGCTTGTTTCATCAGCTGCTCCATGTTCCCCATCGAGCCTTGCGTGCGGCACAGCCACCGTGCAAGTATCATATTCTCGGGTCAAATCCTCCTGGATGTCATGCAGAGCTTTTTCGTCTAAACTGCGCGATCTTCGCCTTGAGCCTCGGCTGGGCGACGTATCCTCCGCGGCTTTGAGCGATGGGAAGCGGCCAACGCTAAGCAGTGATCCATGCGAGTTCAGCGTGGAATACGAGCCCTGCTCGATGATTGTAGCAAGTGGGGCTCCATTCGAGCGGTTCGCAAGACGTACGGCGAGCTTGTATGCAGTGGTGTGACCTCTGGCTTGCCTTTGGGCATCATCGGCCGATGCATTGTAGGCAGCCGCTCCTGAATGGCATGGGTAGCCATTACCGTCTGACTTCAAGTTTTCTTGGTCACCGAGCAGTGGTTCGTTCGTGTTGAGATATGTCTTGTAGAATGTAAAAGGATCAGGAGAAGCTGCAGCCCCCCTCTCGACTTGGCTGAAACTGCGTGCCCGATTCTCCGATGCAGCATTGGTCTGGCACTGTAGAATGCTGGGTGTAAAAGAGAGGGATGGATGATCGTCGTACGCCAATAGGTCGGAGGCGCGAAGCTGCGAGGTTTTCATCGTGTTCGTCTCGAGCTCCCTTAGAGGGCCGTTCGAAGTGTAAAACGATGAGACGATGAGGAAGCGCAGGAAGAGTTGCCTAGACCCGCCATTCCCAGAACATCGCACAGGTAGTTGCGGGCAGTACAACACTTCACCAACAGCAAGAGCTGTGTAGAAAAAACACAAGCACCTGCTAGCACGCAATTGCCTGTTTGAACTTACCTAGCATTCGTCTCCGGTAAAGTTCGTCATTGTAACGCTCTGATAATCCCGCATTGGCGACAAAGGAAGGTACTAGTCGTCAAAGTGACGAGCTGCCAGTGGGCATGTTCCTGTCTTCGGTTGAGCGTGATTTCGGTGAGTCCTCCACACAACTGCTACCGAGTCCGTGTTTGTTCTAATCTGGTTACACCTAGTCTTGGAGTCTCAGCCATCTGAATTTTGTGACTGTATACGTAGATGCTAGTGCTATTCCCTCGTGGCATATTTGTCCTAGCGAACAGCCAATGGCGACTTACAGGTATGAACAATCGGACGTTCAATTCTATTCAGGTGATGGGAGCAACAAACTCTGTGTTAGGCTTGGTGAGCCCTTGTCAAGCTGGAACTTCGCTTTTTGTTGCCCAGACTAGCTGCAGCTGCAGACGGCTGACCATATGGGGTAAACGAAGCCGCGCATCGATAAGTGTCGCGGTATTCACTGTGAATTACGTGCAATACGGAAAAATCGCAACGACTGTGGCACGTTGTGGCAGAGGTTGTTCTTTGGCTTTTATTGGCTCTCTCCACATTGCCCGTTCGTGCACCCTCATTTTTATAGTTTGTCTTGCGATGGGTAGTACAAACAGGAGAGCAATAAGCTCTCCACGTGGAACAGGGTTGTGACCAGAGCAGGCACCACAGTCGTACGTCGTGCAGTACGAAGGGAGTGTAGTGGGCTTGCAGACATGCTCATACCTTCTGGTAGTTGCACGCACCTTGGTGAGCTGAGCCGGATAAATACAAATGCTGCTGTAGCTCGATTCGTACTGGTCTTCTGGTAGGTGGGAGCGTCACCGTTGCTTTTTCTATTAGCTGTTCAAAGCGTCGCCCGGCCGTGGCATCCCATCGCACACGTGTGGTGCACACATGGATCAATGGCAGTTGAGGTACAGGCAGCAGCGTGCAGTGCCTCACTTGGACCAAGGATCGTCCTGCTGAGAGAACAATTTAACCGGTAGTCGTAGATAGTAAGCCTCATTGGCCGAATGTTTCACATGCGCGTTTAGCGACTCAGATGTCGAGATCGTGTTCGGCACAGATTTGGAGGCGGGAACGCAACGGCAAGGATTGTCGAGCTGCACAACACGATGTGCAAGGGTGAAATTTTCGGTTGCTCGATCACCAATCGACGCCAGGTCAAGCCTGCATCACAATCGCTGTGTCCGCCGATCATGCCCACTCAACCCGAGACCCTCCCTCGAAGAACGCCCTTGCACAGCTGGACCCGAGCACGTCTGTACACATGGTGATGCCGCGGAATCTTCGATGCGTTTTTCTAGAAGTGATGCACGCAAGGCGCCCTGTGCGGGCTGACAGACATCTTGCACCATGCAAGAGCAAGACTGGCGCAGTTTTGAGCCCAAGGGTTGCTGGCTGGAAACAAGCTTCCAGATGGGGAAGCTGATGTGTGCAGAAGCGGCCGACAAGATTTGGAACAATTATCCTCGATCTTTCTGGCGTTTGCAAATCCCAACCCACGGCGTTGGTTCTCATGTCGATCTTACCCATGCATGCGGACGATGCTCCAGTAGAAGACTTGACATGCTTGCCAACATGTTGGAGGATGACTTCCATGAAGGTGTAGGCTACCGCCACTCAAGGCCTCTCAGAACCACGCCCATGCGCTGATGGGCTGTATACCGTCCTTCGCCAAATATGGCCTGATGCTCACGCAAGATTGTGGGGTGATGTACGCTAGACGTGCCAAACGGTGCCGTCTAAGATGCTCCGTACCTGTGCAGTCTTGCGTTCCGAGCTGGGGTAGACATCTGGTTGGTGCTGAAGATAAGGAAAGAACGCCCCAAGACATGAGTTCGACGGGACCTGAGACCTCAGACCTGCAACGAGCGCCAGGTTCCCTGACTACCCGGTCGTACATCCCGCTAGTGGCTTGCAAGAGCAACGATTCCAAAGTGATCGCAATGGCGCGCTGCCATTCTGCGATCAGCCGCCTCTACGCAGTGACTAGCGCTCATGTCCGCAATCCCGGTTGTCGTTCAGCAGTCATAATTTGGCGATATTCGGTTTCCAACCACGATTCATGTCGGGCTTGCGTTTATTGAGAAAGGAAAGGTAAAGTCCGTGGTTGTGAATGATCGGCGGTCAGGGTTGAGGGACGCCGCAGCTGTTGTGCGAGAAACGACCCTTGCAATATGACTTAGTGATTGTGAATACCAGCCAGACAAGGCTGCTGCATGGCAGCTTGTGCGAACAACATCGTGGCCCAGTAGATCCACGTCCGGAGTCGGAAGAGCCGAGGCCCTGAAGCTTACTGTAAAGCGAGATGCGTTGACCAGTGCGAGCCGCAAAGAGCAGACGATACAAGAGGATGGCTTCTGGATCCAAACACGTAAGGTTCATCTTTACCCAGCTGGATCAAAGTGTGGGCCTCCAGTACGTCCCGCCACTACGTCCTGCAGGCGCCTGCAACTAGCGCCTCAGCGTCCCACAGCGGTGGTAAGGTGATGGCAGGTTTCGCTATCACATGACACAGAGCGTAGGCCAGGTATTCTCGCAAGCCCTCGTGGATCTCGAGTTTGACTATAAGTTGCAGAGAAAGGCAACATGCCCTTGAGCTGAATTTCCTGGGTGTCGCGTCGACCTTTTTCGGTTTTGTCCTTTCTTAGACTCACATCTCCTTCATAACATTGTGTTGACCATGAGCTCAATCGCTCTTGGCCCGCTGCCACAGAGTGCTGATAAACAGCTCCTCTTCTCTCGACTCGGTTTGAACGAACAGGTCCATAAGATGCTTCTTGTAAACGGTCCTGTCGAGCTTGGAAGATACCACGCTGACATAGTGATTGTGCAGGGAGAAGCTCAGGCCGCGAGGGACAGATTGAGTAGGAACCAGATCAATCTGACAGACCAGTCCAGAGCGGATCCTTTGGTAACAGCACCTTACAAGTGGGACGAAATTTCGGAAACGGCAAAACACTACGAGATTTTGACCGTCGTGAACAATGCCGGTCCACAGACCAGACCGTACTATGGAATGGGCCGTCATACGACAAATGTCAGTGAAGAGAGCTGGGTCGCAAGATGGTACTTGTGGCACAGCTTTCGATACCGGTTCGTGAACAATGAACCCTTTGGTGGAAGAAGATGTACTGATCTTCTGATCCAGGGATAATCGAGACCATAGACCTCGCACAGGAGCCAGCAGCGGCAATCAGGCATACGGCGGCAAGTACCTTCCTGGGGAATTGGAGACATCCTGACTAGCACTGCCAAGATATTTGACTGATATCTGACAGGAAATTCGACGTCTTGTGGGACCATGGGCGGCTACTATGATCCGGTGTATGGGCGTTATCGCTGAATGGTGATTGTGGCTTCCGCACTTGCGTCAGTCATGCTCTTGTGTACAATTGGAGTTGCGCTATCGATGACACCTCTTTCTGTAGATGTACAGGTGGCCACACGATCGACAACCACATATATAGGGCAATGTAGATGTGTATGCCCAGGTTCGTTAGCAAGAGTCCGTTTCCTTGGATGTAATTTGTCAATCGGTCATGTCTTATCTTCCGGCATTAAGGCTTGGTCTTCTCAGAGACGCATACCTTTCGTATCCGTCTTAGTTTCGATTGTTTCCTTCCGTCGCTCTCTTTGTTGCCATGTGTCCCTCGTGTCCCCCCTCCGTAGATGATAATCTCCGTCTGTCGTCCTGTCCAGCAGTACTATGACGACACTCTTTCTGACATCTCTTCCCATCTCGACTCGGTCAGTTTATGCTTCAGCTGCTGCATGGTGTCAGGGCGAGTAAAAGTTCAAGGGGAGCACAACGATGGAAACAGAGATGTTGCGAGGTTAGGATGTGTTGAGCGATGAGGAAAGTGGGGCATCATTGAGCTAGAGCCACACTAGGATGGAAGTGAAGGAAGGAACGTTTCATGTTCGGAGGAAATACAGGTAGCAACTGGGCTCCATATAGGATGACATGCAGTCCAAAGAGCGTGACGTCGAGGTATTACGTGCACGCACGGTCGGGGTTGTGTGCTTACGTGTTGTTTGCGCAGCTTCGTTATGAGCTGTCATCTCGTCTGAGAGTCAGGCGACATTCATCCTAAGACGTCGATCAGTGCAAGGGTCGCGCATGATCGATAAGGCTTCGTTACGGGAAACGGTAGCATGTCCACATTGAGCTGGTTTGCCTGCCTGTACATGAGGAGAGAAAAGTGACAGATACATCTCACAGAATGAGAACTCGCGCCGTCCGCCAATTGACCGCAGTGAAGCTACAACCTATACGAGAATTGCATCATGGTAGCGCTCATCTCTAGTAGGGCTTGGGTAGAACTGTATGCTAGAGGTGATCTACAATGGTTGTAATTTCAGAACGCCGTCGCTATGCAGAAACAGAAACAGTTCCGCCCTTCAAGCCAGAGCAGGCCGGCCTTACAAGCCGTTCGCAGGAGCAACCTGACCCAGTTGCTCATTGAGGGCCGCCTGGTATTGACTTCGTGCGGCATCAATGGCTCTTTTTAGCGGCTGCACCACCTGAGCAATTGCATTCGCCCCGCCTTTGACAGCCTCGGGATCGAACCTCCTTTTTCTTCCGGTCCGTTGTGTATATAACTCGTTTTCTCTTTGCGCCTTTTCGATGCGGGCTGTCCGTTCGGCTTCCGCAGCGTTTGCAACAGCATTGATGCGGTCTAGCGATCTGTCCAGAGTCTCGATGAGCTTTGCAACTTCGTTGGCGCGCTCAGGATCGCCAGAGTGATATACATTCCAGAAGTAATGTAAGAATTCCACTGTGGTGTTATGTGTCATGGTAAGGTTGTCGAGGATAGTATCCGTGATACCCAACTTCGCTGCTTGCTCGCTATTCATAACGCCCTTTGCGGAGGGGTGTTCATCCTCATGTAGATGTCGCTTCCTTATGGCCGCAATGATTTGTGAGGTCGCTGCTGTTCGCGACGATCTACTACCGACCTTTGGCTTTTTCGGCGCGCTATTCTCGTCTTCGCTGTCACTGTCGTCGTTTATTGCGATCTTCGAATATAAGTCGGTCCCGAGTGTCCTGCTATTTGTATTGATCCTCGCGAAGTCTTGCTGCAGCGTCGAAAGCACTTCCGTTGGTGTTCGCTTTGTGTATGCTGCAGCACTGGTCGAGGACTGTACGCTCTGCCCAGCAGAGAAGAAGCGGCTTTGGTCCTGAACTTTGAGCACAACTCGGTTATCGTCGGACGCACGTTGTAGGTCTCTCAGTTGCAGCTCCTTGTATGTGTCTTCATCTTGCCCGGCAGGAGCATGGCGGTTGTCAGCCAAAGGTACCTCCTTCATCAACTTCTCACTCATACGATTTAGGACTCGCAGAATCGGCGCCTTTTCATTGCTTGAGGGCACCATAGTCCAGTCTTGGCGGTTACCTTTTTGTTGACTGTGATTTTGCTCGTTCCCTTCGACATTGATAAACAACGGTATACTGCCAACAAGCCATTGTTGAGCATTATCGGCGTTCTCATCAAATTTCAGGTATTTGTCGAGCCTGGTGTCTGTGACGTAGTCTTCAGGAATACGCTCACCCTTCAACTTCTTGAAGAGCCGACTATGGAAGAATCGCTCCCAGAACTCGCCCTCACTCAAAGGCGGCACCGTTTCGTTGTATGCCGTCTTCACAATGGGGTGCTGGCGAAACACGACCTCGATCTGCTCCTTAGTCAAGTTCAACATGAGCGTGCCGTTGACGTTCTTGGATTTGATCACCGAGAGCACGTTGTACGATCCTGTAATCTGGGTCTTCTCAGCGGCGTGGGACCTTAGCAAGTTTAGACGGGTCGACCAGAACTGGTTGGAGAACTGGCCCATTGTGACAGACGCCGGCTTCTCCTGCAGGGCACGGTCGAAACGCTGGCGCAAAGCCGGACTCGAGTTCAGAAGCGACATCTGGAGTTCGAGATCGACCAGCAATTTTGCATCAGCATACAAATCGTCGTCTTGCTGTGCATTGGCGGCAACTGTTTGCGCCATGGTGATGGCGCCTGATGCACCGCCGCCATCCCCGCCAGAAGCTGCTGATGGCGTGACCTCTGGAGTCTCGTGTACCTTTGCAGCTTCAATGCCCTTCTGCAGCAGGCCTCTGATCATCTGCTGATCATCGCGGGCGGCTGCTGAGGTAAATGTGAAGGTGTGGTTTCCAGCTTGTGACGACGAGTCGACGACTACGATTTTGATGGAGGCTTTCGAGGCGGTGGCGGGCGTCTGCTGAAGGTCTAGTAACTGTCAGCGACCGAGCAGTCTCTCTTCTTTGAATGATGACGCGAACGCACTCCCGATGTCTGCTATAGCTATCGCCAGCGGCGGAAGCACTCCGCCAACAGCCTCCCACGACACAGTCTTACCGTCGGGCGATACGGAGAGTGTGCCATCCTTCTTCTTGTACAGGGCGGCAGCGACGGACATGCTGGGGGAGGAGGCTTGGTGCGGCGATCGCTGACGCGCCCGCGGGAGTGCTTGATGAGGACGCGCTAAGCGTTAGGTGATGATCACGAAAGCACGTTACAGCGCCTTGGATCTGTGGGGATCCTTGGAGACAACTTTATGAGAGCATGAAATGTTTGCTATGGATGCAAATGGAGGCATCGCCGCTTCTTTACTAGCCGAAATAGAAGTGAGCCATTTCGAGATCCTTGAGCGCACTGCTAGACCCTGTGCGCTTGCTTGTTTGCTTGCTTGCTGCAACACGATTCTGCCTCACATAGCATACTTGCTAATAAGAAGCACAGTGAGAGCGAAGGAGACGCAGGCAGGACTGGGTGAGAGCTTTGGTAAGCCATCAAAACCCATGTACATGTCGGAGTCTTCCGCGGATACTTTTCCGCGGTGTGCAGTCTGGCAGTGGGGATGTTTTTCTTGCGACGTCACAGGATGTACGCTTTTACATAATCCCGCTGCTATTGGCCAGCCTTTCGAGGCATCTGCAACCACACAGTGGCTGCCACAGGTGCACGTCTGACACCTCCTGCGCGTGCTCGACCAAGTATCCGAGAAACGTGGATATGGGATATGGTGCGCATCTCGCCGGCTTGGCGCCGACGGTTGGACGGTTGGAGCCGCGGCTGCTGGCGCAGGTGTTTGAGGCATTTGCTGGGTTCGTTCGTTCCTCGGTCCTCGAAAGCTGCACTGCGGCAGGTGTGTCCCAAACAACGCTATCTTCAAGGGGCTTAGCCCACCCTTCCGCGTGCGATCCGCAGCAGCAGCACTTCAGAAGCCTTCTCTTCCGTCCCCCGTCGTCCATTTGGATGCCACCCATCGAGTTCTCCCCAAATTCTCTTTTGCTTCATCATGTTGCGCACTTCGTTGCGCCAGTGCTCCCGGCAGCTCCAGAGCTGTTCGGCCAAAGCAAGGCTCTCGACAATCGCCGCCTCGCCGGCCAGGACAAATGCCATCTCGACATGTCGCCGCCCGTTGGCAGTGGCTCAGCGTCGCCAGTATGCCCTCGCCGCCGAGGACACGGACAAGGGCGTTGTATGTGGCCACGCCGCAAGCTGTGAAGTTTTCGAGCAGATGGCTGACTACGACCGCACAGGACCCCAACGATAGCTTCCTGAGCGGCAACACAGCCAACTACGTCGACGAGATGTACATGCAGTGGAAGCGCGATCCCTCGAGTGTGCACATCTCGTGGCAGGTCTACTTCCGCAACATGGAGTCTGGCGACATGCCTGTTTCGCAAGCCTTTCAACCTCCGCCGACCATCGTTCCCTCCACCAGCTCCGGAATCTCCGACATCAGGCCCGGTCTCGGCATGGGCCCTGGTGAAGGCTCCGATGTCATGAACCACCTGAAGGTCCAATTGCTGGTCCGCGCGTATCAGTCTCGCGGACACCACAAGGCACGCATCGACCCCCTCGGCATCCGCACAGAGGCCGAGCAGTTCGGCTACAGCAAACCCCGCGAGTTGGAGCTGTCTCACTACAACTTCACCGAGAAGGACTTGGACCAGGACATCGAGCTCGGCCCTGGTATTCTGCCTCGCTTCAGGACCGAGAACCGCACCAAGATGACCCTGCGCGAGATCATTCAAGCTTGCGAGCGCCTGTACTGCGGATCGTACGGTATTGAGTACATCCACATCCCAGATAGAGAGCAGTGCGACTGGCTGCGCGAGCGCATTGAAGTTCCCCAGCCATTCAAGTACTCTGTTGACGAGAAGCGCCGCATCCTGGACCGTCTGATCTGGGGCACTAACTTCGAGGCTTTCTTGGCGACAAAATACCCCAACGATAAGCGTTTTGGTCTGGAGGGTGGTGAGAGTCTGATTCCCGGTATGAAGGCTCTGATCGATCGCAGTGTCGACTACGGTGTCAAGGACATTGTCATTGGTATGCCCCATCGTGGACGACTCAACGTACTGTCCAACGTTGTAAGGAAGCCCAACGAGTCCATCTTTAGCGAATTCGCTGGCAGTGCTGAGCCCTCTGACGAGGGATCTGGCGATGTCAAGTACCACCTGGGAATGAACTTTGAGCGTCCTACTCCTTCCGGCAAGCGTGTCCAGCTGTCTCTGGTCGCCAACCCTTCTCACTTGGAGGCCGAGGACCCTGTTGTGCTTGGCAAAACCCGCGCTATCATGCACTACAACAACGATGAGAAAGAGGGCCGTACCGCCATGGGTGTTCTCCTCCACGGTGACGCCGCCTTCGCTGGGCAGGGTATCGTGTACGAGACCATGGGTTTCCACGCTCTCCCTAGCTACCACACTGGAGGAACCATTCACATCGTTGTCAACAACCAGATTGGTTTCACCACGGACCCTCGATTCTCCCGCTCGACACCTTACTGCTCTGACATCGCCAAGGCTATCGATGCGCCTGTCTTCCACGTCAACGGAGACGATGTCGAGGCCATGAACTTTGTCTGCCAGCTCGCCGCTGATTTCCGTGCCGAATTCAAGAAGGACGTCGTTATCGACATGGTTTGCTACCGTAAGCAGGGTCACAACGAGACGGACCAGCCCTTCTTCACTCAGCCTCTCATGTACAAGAAGATTTCGGTACAGGAGCCTACTCTTGACATCTACGTCAAGAAGCTCTTGGAAGAGAAGACTTTTACTAAGGAGGATGTGGATGAGCACAAGGCTTGGGTATGGGGCATGCTCGATGAAAGCTTCAACCGTAGCAAGGACTACCAGCCTACCGCCAAGGAGTGGCTGACTTCTGCGTGGAACGGCTTCAAGTCACCCAAGGAGCTCGCTACCGAGGTGCTGCCGCACTTGCCCACCGCTGTTGAGGAGTCGCAGCTGAAGCACATCGCACAAAAGATTGGCAGCTCACCTGAGGGCTTTACTGTACACAAGAACCTCAAACGTATTTTGGCTGGCCGCACGAAGACCGTCGAGGACGGTAAGAACATTGACATGGCCACCGCAGAAGCTTTGGCCTTTGGATCTCTGTGTATGGAAGGCCACCACGTCCGTGTTTCTGGTCAGGATGTCGAGCGCGGTACCTTCTCCCAGCGTCACGCCGTTCTCCACGACCAGGAGACTGAGAAGACGTACACCCCTCTGCAGGACTTGAGCGAAGACCAGGAGACCTTCACCGTCTGCAACTCCTCGCTCAGTGAATACGGAGTGTAAGTTACCTATCATTGCTCAGCTCATTCACCTGCTAATGGTCATCAGTCTTGGATTCGAGTACGGGTACTCTCTTTCTTCGCCTAACGCTCTCGTCATGTGGGAGGCCCAGTTCGGTGATTTCGCCAACACTGCCCAGGTCATTATTGACCAGTTCGTCGCCTCTGGTGAAGTCAAGTGGCTTCAGCGTTCCGGTCTTGTCATGAGCTTGCCCCACGGTTACGATGGTCAGGGACCCGAGCACTCTTCTGGACGTATGGAACGTTACCTGCAACTCGTCAACGAAGACCCTCGCATTTTCCCTGCGCCCGAGAAGCTTGAGCGCCAGCACCAAGACTGCAACATCCAGATTGCTTACTGCACAAAACCTTCCAACTACTTCCATCTGCTGCGTCGCCAGATGAACCGCCAGTTCCGCAAGCCTCTTGTACTTTTCTTCTCGAAGTCGCTGCTCCGTCATCCCATGGCCCGCTCTAACATTGAAGAGTTCACTGGCGACTCCCATTTCGAATGGATCATCAAGGATCCAGCGCATGAGTCTGGCGAGATTGGCACCAATGAAGAGATCAAGCGTGTCATTCTCTGCACAGGTCAAGTCTACACTGCCCTCGTCAACGAGCGTAAGGCCCGTGACCTCAAGGATGTCGCCATCACCCGTATCGAGCAGCTGAACCCCTTCCCCTGGGAGCAGCTGAAGGAGAACCTCGACTCTTACCCTAACGCCCAGAACATCATCTGGGCACAGGAGGAGCCGCTCAATGCTGGTGCTTGGAGCTTCACACAACCCAGGATTGAGACTCTGTTGAACCAGACCGAGCACCACAACAGGCGCCACGTCATGTACGCTGGACGTAACCCAAGTGCTTCTGTTGCTACCGGTCTCAAGGCCTCCCACAAGAAGGAGGAGAAGGACTTGCTGGAGATGGCTTTCACCGTCAAGCAGGACAAGCTGAAGGGCGAGTAGAGTAGTTCTGAGGCGAAGAAGATCTATGTGTGTTTCAATAGTTTGTTCGAGTTTGCTTGCATTGTTTTATCCCCCATTTCTGCGACGATGTTCCTTCAGAGCGTCATGAGGCTAATCGAAGGGTTGGATTGGGACTCTTCCTGTACATTTGCATAGCTATGAGTGTACGTGTAGGGATGTACAAAAAATCGAATTTCTCTGATCGTTGACTTGTATCACCCCAATTGCTGATCGCGTGAAGCATTGCCTGGGTAGCCATTGCACGGACACAGTACTCGGTGCGAGGTAGGCCGAACAGTCGACGCAGTCTAGATAAATTATCCTGCACCACGAGCCATCGTCAGGGCCTCGACTTTGCGGGATATTGGATGGGCAGAGATCCTCCGTTCCGGTATGATAGGTGAGCGTGCGGGACTAAAATCAGGCACGCGTGATGCTTCACAGGCGGTCGAGTCGTCAAGAAGTGGCCGTTGCTTGCTCCATGAGCAGGGATACACGGTGGTCTGTGGCGAACCCCAAGGATATCATCAGAGTCTTGTCTACTTGACAGATTCACACAAGTGCTGAAGGCTTCTTCAAGCTCCTGAGGAGGCTGATGTGGATGAAGTCGGACCTCGTCCATGCATCTATATCCGCGGGTCGGAAGATCCCGGGGCAGACGTCAGCTTGGAGAAGCGTGGGAAGAGCCCCGCAACCCCTCCACGCCCGGTATCCGCACTTGCATCATCGTCAAAGCTCCCACGCTGTCGCCGCAAAGCGCATCGATATCGGCGGCTCGCGCGACGACGCGGTGATTTTGGCGGAAAAGTGCCATCAATCAGCTTCCGGGCTGGCTGCGATTTCTTCCGCCACATGGGAGGCACCTGCAGACCTCCCATGGCCGAGATATCGTGGGCTTGTGACTTGCCGAGGGAGCTGTCCAGAGCTGTCCAGCCAATGCGCCTACCAAAACAAATACCGGAGCGTCTCCGCATGCCCGCCGACTCTACCCACTTGGACCCAGACATCTGACTTCATAACAATCACTGGCGCCCTCCCCACGCGTCGATGATTGTGGACTCGGTTTGACTTTTTCCCCCTCGACCCTCGTCCTTTCTGCCTCTACCTCGATACTACCCGATACCCGTTTTTGCCAAACAAGCCTTTCACAGCACTTAGTTTCACGACAGCAACAGACCAACAGAACCGTGGACAACATGGCGACCAACGGAAATGGGCAGCAGCAGAACAAGCAGGAGGCGATCAACACCGACATCATCACCCTCACACGATTCCTTACAGAAGAGCAATCAAAACACAAGGAGGCTACCGGCGACTTCACGTGAGTTGTAACGTACGTCGGCTGAAGATGGGAGTTGACCGAAGCATTAGGCTTCTTTGCCATGCTCTCCAGTTTGCGTTCAAGAGCATTGCGTACTACATCCGGAGAGCCACGTTGGTCAACGTATGTACTACTACTGAGGCCACTGAGATGGGATGGGAGCTGACATTGGTAGCTCACTGGTTTGGCCGGTCAATCCAACGCCACGGGTGACGACCAGAAGAAGCTTGATATCATTGGCGATGAACTCTTCATCTCCGCCATGCGCTCGTGCGGTCGCGTGCGCCTCCTAGTGTCGGAGGAGCAGGAAGAACTGATCATGTTCGACGAGTTCCCTGAAGCTCGTTACGCGGTAGCCTGCGACCCAATCGACGGCTCCTCCAACCTCGACGCTGGCGTATCCGTCGGCACCATCTTCGCGGTATACAAGCTAGCGGAAGGTGCCAAGGGTACCAAGGAAGATGTCCTGAAGCCCGGCACGGAGATGGTCGCTTCAGGATTCACCATGTACGGTGCCTCGACACAGTTGGTCATTACGATGAAGGGCGGCAACGTCAACGGCTTCACGCTCGACAACGCGTTCGGAGAGTTTATCCTCACACACCCGGACATGCAGGTCCCCAAGCAGCGCGCGATCTACTCGGTCAACGAGGGTAACTCGCTGTACTGGGAGGAGCCGGTCAAAGAATACGTCAACAGCCTGAAGTACCCCAGCGAGGAGGGCGGCAAGCCGTACAGTGCGCGATACATTGGATCCATGGTGGCTGACGCGTATCGAACGCTGTTGTACGGCGGCATCTTCGCGTACCCCGCGGACAAGAAGAGCGCCAAGGGCAAGCTGCGCATCTTGTACGAGTGCGCGCCCATGGCCATGGTGTTCGAGAACGGTAAGAGAAGCACGTAGGCAGCCCTGTTGGAGCATCTACTGACACGACGTGCAGCTGGCGGTAAGGCGGTCAACAGCAAGATGGACCGCATGCTGGAGGTGGTGCCCGAGAGCATCCACGATCGATCAGGCATCTTCATGGGCTCGGAACAAGAGGTGCAGAAGGTCATCGACATGCACAAGAAGTACCAGAAGTAGGCGCGTGCTGTGCTGCGCTGCGCGGGTTTGGATGTTTCAGCGGGTTGGTTTGGGGGGAAAAGCATTGGGCCGGCAACATGGCTAGTACGCTACGAGCTACGAACGAAGACACGATGACTTTCTTCTCCTTTTGCTCGGCACATGGTTGATGATTGCCGTGTGTGGTGCACTCGTGCGCGTGGTACGCTCTCGCGCAATCCTTGGCGCGTCTTGAAACGCATCTTCTGCATTTCCAGTGCTGCTGCCACCTGGGCCACCGACGGATGTGGAGCAGGCAGGGCGTGCAGGAGCATCGTTGTGAGCATGCATGCATGTAGGTGATGTGGATGTGAATTCGAGGTGCAGGAGAGATGCCGTGCTATATTTAGCGTGCCTCTGGGGGTTGCCCAAGGTCGCTAGGAGGAAGGCTCGATCGAGTGTCTGTCTACGTCTGTGTTCACGTTCACGTTCATGTTCACGTGCATGTTCACGTGCATGTCCACGTTCACGTTCACCGTGCATCTTGTTCGGGCCATGGGTGCAGACTGAAGAGAGAGGCAAGACGCGTCGACGTCGATGAGAGCGAGCCTCCGTGCAACCTTTGCAGACAAGCATGATCCCACCTGGAAGTCTACATAGCCGCCCGGGCAGGTCGCTAGTGCCAGCTGCAGCTCTGATTCGCTGGTAGGCCATTCAAGCTTCACACTAGGCCTGCCAACCCTCACCCTCCACGCCTGGATCGTCTCTCGTGCTGGTCAAGGGAGCGAATAGGACAGGCAGCGGGCACCCTGCCCATCACCCTGCGGCCTCGCCTTCCTCCCGACGGCCACAGCATGCCCAGCCTTGCAGGGGTCGCGCCGTTTCCTGTGCATGCTTGTGCGAGGGGAGGGAGGGGAGGAGAGGAGAGGAGAGGAGAGGTGAGGTGAGGTGACAAGCACGGCTCTGCAAGCCCCCGACACGGTCAAGGAACGGCGTCGGCGCACCGTATAGGTAGGATTCGTCGTGCCGTACACTGCAGCCGCTGGAGAGGCTTCGGGCGCATTCAGGCCCGCTTCTGGTGCACACACGGCGTGCAGCATGTCTTTCCACGACTACAGCCACATCTCCGCGCCGCCTCCTCCACCGCCTGCGAACGCGCCTCGACACGGACAAGCCCTCTCTGCGGGCCGCGCTGCTACCGTGCGACCGGGCATTGTCACCCAAGCCGCTGCTTCTGCGCAGCTCCATGGCCCTCTGCACACTCCGGCGAGCGCGACCTCCTTGAGCCCCTTCTCCCCCTTTGCCAACAACACGCCCTCGCCGTATGCACCCTCGCCGGCCGCCAGCTCGCCAATGGCTGCCCCGTACAATCCGCAGCAGTGGAGAGGCAGCGGGCGACCAGGTGTGCAGTATGCGCCTCCGACCCAGATGACCATCAGCCCGCCGCGCCCACAGGACCTGTCGGGACACGAGGAAGCCATGCCCTCTCCACCGCCGCCCTACACCCCCGCCCACGCCCAGAACCAGAACATCTCGCAGGCCCTGAATCTGTCGCCCGCCCACGCCCAGAACCAGAACATCTCGCAGGCCCTGAACCTGTCACCCGCCCACGCCCACGCCCACGCCTTCGCCCAGAGCCACCCACCCCCACCACCCCTACCGCAGTCCACCACGCCCTCCTCCTCGCGCACACCTCGGAGCTTCCAAGGCCGCCCGGCCTCCATAGCCATACCGTCCAGCTCGGCTCCCATGGCGACTGCAAACCCTCACTTTGCGCCGCCTCCTGTCGCTGGGAGAGAGCGATCCTCGTCCCGTGGCCTGTCCAACAAGTTCAGCTTCTCCAACTTCCGCAGCAGGAACAACGACCACAGCCCTGCGCCCAATGCTATCGAGTCGCTGCACATGAGCACCAACGACGCGCTCCAGCGAGGTGATCCAGGCCCAGTCTCGCAGCGCAACTTTGCTCCGTACACGCCCAGTCCTGTAGACCGACGGTGGATTCCAGATACGCAGTCACCCATCAGACCACCAAACTCTCGGAGAGCTGCTTCAGCCGGCCTCCTTGGTCATGGCACCGAAACCCGCACACCTATCGACGAGACGCCGCCCAATCTTCAGTCAAGTTGGGGGCCAGGCATGCCCCTACCCCCTCCACCACCTGGCCCTCCACCACCTGGCCCTCCACCACCTGGCCCTCCACCACCTGGCCCTCCACCGAGTAGCTCGAGGTCACAAAGCGTGGGGCCCGGTCATGATTCGGACCGCACACCAGGATATCCTTCGGCTCCCCCGACGCGCAGACCAGGGCAAACTACCCTCGGGCCTATCCCACCAACGCCTATGGGGTGGGAGGACGAGCCAGCTCCAGCTCCAGCTCCAGCTCCAGCTCCAGCTCCAGCTCCAGCTCGGTCGTTAGCATCAAATGGCCTGCACATCGACACAAGTCCGCAGACCTGTCGCCACCACGACCGTATCGTGCCACCTCTAGAAACGGAGAATGAGTCGACCATCTCGGGACCTTCCATGACCTCACATTCAGGATCGACCAGTACGCTACCAAGAGCTCCCAGGCGCGAGGGCAGTGCTCGAGGGAGCATCCGGGAACGCAGGGAAGAAAGTCGTGCTGCACGTGAGCGGCGCGCCGAACCTAGCAACAATCCCTGGGCGCAAGACCTAGAGCCGTCCTCGGCGAAGCCTGCGAATTTGGACCTGGCTTCACCTGAAGGCGGCCTATCACGACGTGGTGCCATCACAAGAGGTACTCCTCGCAGCGGCGGAGCGTTGAAATCACCAAGAAGCGCGCATCTGTATGATGATCCAGGGTCTGCCAACTCCACACCACGAATCAACACGCACCCGCGAGCTGTCTCTGGCGCTGCCCCTACACCGCCTTTCTCGCCAGGTACGGAACGCCTTCCTCACAAAGTCCCGGCAGCCTTTCCCGCCAAAGCCCTCCCCACACCTCCGCCACATTCTGCTGAGGATGAGAGAGGTCTGACAACACCATCAGGGGTCGCGAATCGTTCGGTCTCGCAAACGTCGTTGCACTCTGTCTCAACACCACACGATCCATCGCTTCGCACACCGAAACCGACAGACCGCGATACCTTTGCTCAGGCGTCGATCGAGCGGCATCGAGCCTTTGTCGAGAAAGAGATACAAGCCGAAAATGATGAGGAAAGATTGGAACTCTTTGCTGAGTTTATAGTCGCTGAATCGAGGTTTCGGCGAGATCGGTATTCCGGCGCTTTTGACGCCATGGCAGGCGAAGTCATGGACCTGACCAGAGACCTGTGGCGTTCGAACAAGGCGTCTGGACGAAGAGCCATCACCCCAAGCAACCAAGTCACTCCTTCCCTACCAAGAAGCAAGCGCTCTGGATCAATGTCAGCCGAATCTCCAGATACAAGGCCTTCTGACTCGGTTCCCACAACAGCTGCAAGCCCGGCGTCTTCCCGTGGGCAGTTTACTCCACAAACCGAGCCTGCGTCACCTTCCAGCGCATCGAGCCAGAGGGCGCGTGATGCTTCTTGGAGCAACAACTACCATCCTTCGCTATCGCCCATCCCAAGCATGGCTATGAGCACGGTCCCAGACGAGGAAGATTCAAGAGGACGTTCTGCAAGCCGCTGGTGGGAGAGCGACGACGGATCGCAGGGTGTTGGTGGCAGGAGACTAGAGAGAAGCAAACGCGAATCCAAGTACATGGGTCTAGTGATGGAGACGCAAGAAAGCTTCCACCAGGATGGCCGGGAGCAGCCTACCCCGAAATACCGTGCAAGTTCAAGTACCAGGCCAGCCTACGGAGCAGACGAGTACCCACCTGAGAAGGTCGGTTCCCATGACGGCAAAGGAAAGCAGCCGGCATCATGTGATTACTTCCCACCTCCAACCCCACCAGCAGTCGATCCACATAAGCTTGATGTGTCCAGGCTCGTCACGTTGCCGCCTCCTTACCCACGGCATCATCCCGCTGTCAATAACAACCACCCCGAACTAGCCTCCATACGCAGCAGCCTGCGAACACTGTCAGATCTTGGGGATGTGAAGACGACCAAAGCTAGCTTTGAAGCGAAGACAGAAGCACGAAAAGAGTCGGAGAGTGCCTCGCTGAACGACCGACGAGCGCAGTTACGGTACAATATTCAAGAGAATCTGCGAAACGGTCAAATGAGCTTTCAAGATGCAGCGAAAGCTGACGCAGAGTTCGAAGCCCGTGAGCATCAGCGTGCCCAGGAAGTTGTTCAGAATATCTTCGACATGTTCCAGGCCGAAGTTGCGAACACCCTCCACGCTATGTTCTGTGAGCGCGTCACAAAGGTGACAGCATCGATCGAACACCTGAATGGACGCTTGTCCAGCGAGGCGCAGGAGCTGAACCCAAACCAGACGCAGGAGGAAGGCGACGAGAAGCCGGAACTCCTGGAGATGCTTACGTTGCTGAAATGGCTGTTCGAGCTTCGGGAGCAACTCCACAAGGAGCTGTTCGAGCTCGAGAACGAGCGCAACGACCTGTATCGAGACATCATCGTTCTGCCCTACGTTCAGACAAAGAATGACCAGAAGGTGAAAGAAGCTAACGATTTCTTCCGCCGCGATGCCCAAGATCGAAAGGTGACGTATGAGAAGGAAATCCTCAAGCGCTACGAAGAGTTCCTGGAAGTGATCGAGCGTAACGTTACCCGGGGTGTCGAGACGCAACTTTCGGCCTTCTGGGACATCGCGCCCGGTCTCCTGGCCATTGTACAGAAAGTGCCGCACCGACTCGACGGTTTTGGAATCTTGATCCCAGCACAGGAGTACAGCGAAACCCCAGCGTACCACGATTTCCCGCTGCAGTACCTCTACACACTGCTTGCGCATGCAGGTCGCTCAGCGCATCAGTTCATTGAATCCCAGATCAACCTCCTGTGCCTGTTGCACGAAGTCAAAACAGCAGTGATGACCGCCGGCTCGCGCCTTCTCGAGACGCAGAGGCTGCTGGAAGGCGAGGATCTAGCAGGTGTTGGGCACGAGATGAAAGCCATCAGAGCAGACGAAGAACGACGTCTGACCGATGACCTGAAAGAAAAGGTCGGTCTTGTAGAGAGCCAGTGGAATGAAGCTCTCGGCCAGGGCTTGAAGGACTGCAAGGCTAAAGTAGAGGGATTTCTTACTGAGCAAGGAGGTTGGGACGATGGTTTGAGCGAGTAGAGTGTCGGGCTACCAGCACATTCGTTTGATTTCTTCTTCGCATACACGCACAGATACCCATCTTTAGCTATCGTTTATACAAATCGTTCGCCGCGTTGGCATGACTATTGGCATGACTATTGGCGTTATTAAACGCGTCTGACAGGTCGCCAGTGGCAGGGACCGCGGTTTCGCAAGGGCTAGTACGCCTCTGTGTGCTTTTCGAAACAGTAGCAAACAATGCACAGTGCTACACTGTCTTTCACGCGCAGCTTCCCATCATTCGTTGTCAATGCAAATTTGCTCCTTTCAACTGCCATTCGTTCGGGTGCAGGAAGGCTCGTTCGTTCACCGCCTACCCCCAATGCAGCTAGGCACCGGCCGCGCACTGGCCGGCGCCCTCACAGAAAATATCCCACTTGAAAGTACGCTGTGCCTTCCAACCTCTCACCGTTTCCACCCACCACACTCACAGCTCTCCAAAGTCCCGGTCCATTCACGCGGATCGTCACATAACAGAAAAGATACAAAAAAATCCAGAAAACCACAAAAAAATCTTGTGCGACGCACTCCGCCCGTTTCGTCAACCCCTCCACCGTCGTCGAGCGATCTTCCCTTTCACGACCGCACGTCGCAAGTAAAAGGAGAGCAGCGCATTCGCCCGTCCGCTCACTAGGTCACCTTCACGACCTTGCCATCCTACTCACCTTCTCGTCGCAAGTTGTTTGAACACGCAGGTGAGTCGAACTTTTTTTTTTTCCCCTCTTGGTGAAGCGAGCGCACCTGCACATGCGCACCCTGCGCCTTCCCGCAAAATTCTAGCCACACCGCCACTAACACCCGACGCAGATACACACAATGTCTGAAGTCGCCAACTCCACCTCCCCCGTCCAGGACGGTGCCGCCAACGCCAACGGCGCCGAGGTCAACACCCAGGTCCCCGCCGCCCAGGGCGAGGCCCCCACGCCTACCGCCCAGCAGGCTCACCAGAACTCCGCCTCCCTCTATGTTGGTGAGCTCGACCCCTCGGTCACCGAGGCCATGCTCTTCGAGCTGTTCTCCTCCATCGGCCAGGTCGCCTCGATCCGTGTCTGCCGTGACGCCGTCACTCGTCGCTCGCTCGGCTACGCCTATGTTAACTACAACAGCTCTGAGGATGGCGAGAAGGCCCTCGAAGAGCTGAACTACACCGTTATCAAAGGCAAGCCTTGCCGTATCATGTGGTCCCAGCGCGACCCCGCTCTGCGCAAGACTGGCCAGGGCAACGTCTTCATCAAGAACCTTGACCACGCCATCGACAACAAGGCTCTTCACGACACCTTTGCCGCTTTCGGTAACATCCTGTCCTGCAAGGTCGCTCAGGACGAGATGGGCAACTCCAAGGGCTACGGATTCGTTCACTACGAGACCGCCGAGGCTGCCAACAACGCTATCAAGCACGTTAACGGCATGCTTCTGAACGAGAAGAAGGTCTTTGTTGGTCACCACATCCCCAAGAAGGAGCGCATGAGCAAGTTTGAGGAGATGAAGGCCAACTTCACCAACATCTACGTCAAGAACATTGACCTTGATGTTACCGACGACGAGTTCCGTGAGCTCTTCGAGAAGCACGGAGATATCACCTCCGCGTCCATCGCAAGGGACGACCAGGGCAAGAGCCGTGGCTTCGGTTTCGTCAACTACATCAAGCACGAGGCCGCCTCCGCTGCCGTCGATGCGTTGAACGACACCGACTTCAAGGGTCAGAAGCTGTACGTCGGCCGCGCCCAGAAGAAGCACGAGCGCGAGGAGGAGCTCCGCAAGCAGTACGAGGCTGCCCGTCTTGAGAAGCAGTCCAAGTACCAGGGTGTCAACCTCTACATCAAGAACCTCGGCGACGAGGTCGATGATGAGAAGCTCCGTGAGATGTTCACTCCCTTCGGAACCATCACTTCCGCTAAGGTCATGCGCGATGCCGTCCCTGCTGAGGGCGCCAAGGCTGACTCTGACTCTGAGGAGAAGAGGTCTGAGACCGAGGAGAAGACCGAGGAGAAGACCGAAGAGAAGGCCGAAGAGAAGAAGGAGGAGGAGACTGAGGAGAAGAAGGACGACTCATCTGACGAGAAGAAGGATGACTCTACCAAGGCCGGCGACAAGGTCACCATCAAGGGCGAGAAGAAGATTCTCGGCAAGAGCAAGGGCTTCGGTTTCGTTTGCTTCAGCAACCCCGACGAGGCCACCAAGGCCGTCACCGACATGAACCAGCGTATGTTCGATGGCAAGCCCCTCTACGTCGCTCTTGCCCAGCGCAAGGATGTCCGCAAGAACCAGCTCGAGGCCACCATCCAGGCCCGCAACCAGCTCCGCATGCAGCAGCAACAGCAGCAGCAGTTTGGTGGCATGCCCCAAATGTTCGTCGCTCCTGGCCAGCCCATGATGTTCCCTCCTGGCGGCCGTGGCCAGATGCCCTTCCCCGCCGGTATGCCCGGACAGCAGGGCGGTCGCGGTGGCTTCCCTGGCGGTCTGCCTCAGCAGGGTGGCCGTGGCGGCCCCAACGCCCAGCAGATGCCTCCCATGTACATGCCTCCCGGTATGGCTCCCGGTGGCTTCCCCGCTCCTTACATGACTCCTCAGTACATGCAGCTGGCTGCTCAGGCCCAGCAGGCTATGGGTGGTCGCGGCGGTCGCGGCGCTGGCCCATTGCCTGGCATGCCTGGTATGCCTCAGGGCCAGATGGCTCCCGCCATGCGCGGTGGTCAGGGCTTCCCTCAGCAGGGTGGCCGCGGCGGTCCTAACGGCCGTCCCGGTCAGGGCCCCCAGGCTGGCTTCCCTCAGGGTCGCCCTGCCGGAATCGACATGAACGTTCTCAATGCCGCTCCCCCTGGTCAGCAGAAGCAGATGCTCGGTGAGGCGCTCTACCCCAAGATCCACGAGATGCAGCCCGAGTTGGCCGGCAAGATCACTGGTATGCTCCTTGAGATGGACAACAGCGAGCTCATCAACCTGTAAGTCACCATGCACCCCAGAATCCAACTGGTTACTTACATTTCGCAGCACTTCCGACGAGTCCGCTCTTCGCGCCAAGGTCGACGAAGCCATGAGCGTCTACGACGAATATGTCAAGAACAAGGACGGTGAGGGCGAGAAGGAGGCCCCCAAGGAGGAGACCAAGGAAGAGACCAAGGCTTAAATTCTTCTAGTTGCTACCGAGTAGGACTCGCTCTCTATCACTCTTGATCGACAGCGACCTGCGATGGTTTCGACGATTTCTCAATGGCGAACGGCGCACGGTTCATGACTCTTCTTACGATGGCGGATGGCTTCACGAATGCACTCAAAAGTTCTGACGATTTCCGACGCGGTCCCTCCTTTCCTCGACACCGACCCCTTAGCTGGATGTCGGGTGTCACCCAATCTCGATCTACTGAGTTGGGTTTTCAACGGTTCCTTAATTTGTTTTGTATCATAGATGGACGAGTCTGCGACGACAGCGACACGATATGGGTGGATTGACGGTTTTCCCAGTATGATACCTCACAGCAGCTGTTACACACCTGGCTGGCTTACGTTTGATCCCGATTGTTTACCGAGAGGGTAATGATGGTAGATGCATGGCGGAGGGTGCATGATGTGGACAATGGACACGACAAGACGTAGATGTTACGGATATAGTCGATAGCCCAACAGATCTTTGAAGAACAGGCTGAGTTTTGCCTTGTGATGGTATGTGGATTTGGCTGTGCAAGTTTTCTGATGTCAAATGGATTATTCGTCTTTTTTTCCTTTTTTTCCCCCCCCCTCAATGCACTTACTGTTCGGGCATGACAGAGGGCACGATCATTGTGGCTGGTAGTAGAGAGGCCGAGTGAACTTCTGGACGGGGAAATGCAAAAGAATTGGATATGCTGGTTCCCATCTATCCGTAACGCCGCGCTAATGTACGCACGATATGATGTATACGTAGGCAAGTATGAGAGTGAGCCGCTCCATCAACACCAACCTCGATGGATGAATGAATGCTGATGGAATCTAGCTCTCCTTTCGCCCATGGCCAACCTCCGTCTTCCCCGCCTTGGGCTCATCATCATCAACATCATCTTTTTCCTTCTTCCCCTCCTTCTGCTTCCGATCTTTACGCAGCGCCTCGGCGACCTTCTCGTCCTTTTCCTCCTTCATCTCGTCCCACTCGACGTCGTACTCGTTGGCAATGGCTTTTATTTCCTTGCGCAGGGCGTTGCCGTCCTCGATCAGGACTTCCCATTTCCGCAGGTCGAAGTTGTGCTGCGTGTAGAGCTTTGACTGGCGGCGCGAGATGGTGAAGTTCATGGCGGAGCGGTAGCTGACTTCGCGGTTGTGGTAGAGGAACCAGACGTAGCCGCCGATTAGGGTGGAGAGGCCGACGAGGTACTGGGGAGCGTGTTAGTCGAGCGTGTGTGTAGGTAGGTGGTAAGGGGGTGTACGTACGGTGACGGGCTCCATGACGTCCCAGCCGAGCTCGGTTTGGAATGTGAGGTAGTAGACTACTCCCCACCATCCCACAATACCGGCGAAGCCTGCTGTGGCTACTTGCTGCGCGGCCTTGTGCGCAAGCTTGTCGCAGCGCTCCTTGATGTCTGCCATCTCGCTGATCTGCCTGCTGGTCTTCCTCAAGCGCATGCGCAGGTAGTATGTTCGGTCGTTGAACGAGGGAACGCCAACGCGAATTTCCTCGGGCGCGCCCTCGATTTCTATGGCGAACTCCTGACCGCGCGCTGCGTCGCGGATGAAGTCGCCAATCTCAGTGCTGCTGGACCAGCGCACGAACTTGCGGCTGGAGATCTTGTCGCTGGGAGCGTCTTTGCCCAGGCCTGAGTACGACTCCACTCCGCCTTTGCCGTGGCCACCGCGTAGCTCAACAGCTTCGTCAGGCGTCTTGCGGTTCATCGCTGCGCCAGCTTCTTCGTTCTGAGACTTGATCTTGCCCGTCTTCACCGTCTTGCCGTCTATGCGGTGCTCGTCTACTTGCTCAAAGTCCTCGTCGCCCTCGGCAGGCTCGCTGTCACTGCTGACAATGGTTTCGCTGGTCTGGGAGACTTGCAGATCATCTTGCATACTGTCTTCGGCTTTGAAGTGGACGCCGGGGATGCGCTCCTTGCCATCCTTGTCCTTGATTGTAGGCAGCTCGGCCTGGATCAGGCGTTCGAGGTAGGATATGGGCTGTTGCGGGTGGACGAGCAGGGCAAGGGGCTCGATGTCTTTGCGGTCCGAATTTGTGTCTCTAGTGGTCAGGGGAAGGATGATCTTAAGCATGCGTGAGGGCGTGGTCAGCAGTTTGCCTGCACCTGTCAGCTGTGCGTGTGCAGGACATGCGTCGAGCACGTACCCTTTGTCATGGCTCCAGCGCTGCGTTGTCGCGCCACGGGTGGCCTGTCGCTGCCTTCTCTGTGCCATGGCGTGCGTATTTGCTTGCCCTTGTCTTCCCGCAGCTTCCTCGCAAAGTCGTCCTTCTCTTCTTGCGTGATGTTGTTGTTCAGCTCGGATGCAGGCCGCGCATTCGAGTCCTCATAGCTGCCGCTGTTCTTACTGGGGAGCTCGAGGCCCAGGCGCGCCGTGACCGCAAAGCTCCTCGGCTGCAAGGGCCGCGCTGCTGCTCCCTTGAGCAGTGATGATCTCACAGAAAGGCTCGAGAGGAGAGGTGTGTGGAGTGTGCGTGGTGCAGTTGAGATGCGGGCGAACGCTAGAGACGATAAGCGGTGCTTCATTGCTGTGACGGGGAGCAATGCAATGCCGTGAAGCCGCAGGAGTCGGGTCAGACGGCTAGCAGCTTCCAGACGCGAAAGGTGAAGCTCGAGACAATTGCCAGTAAACAGGGGAGCCACACGCGACGAGCAAGGAACAGTGCATGCAGCGACGTCATCGTGATCCGCCGTTATGGGGCTTGATCGACGCCACATCCGTGTCTAGACTTCACCGGCTTCAGTATAGCGAAAAACATTGACTTCACCAAGACGCGATTCGATTGGCAGACGAGGACATACTCAAAAGCATCTTCGTGCAAGAAGAGGGAAACTGCCACTTGTGCTGCTCTACTCCGTCACCCTCACTAGGGCCGAACTAGCAAGCTTACCCGTCTAACACCCACTCGTCTTGATCCCACTCGTAGCACACGTCTTCCCATCAGGCCCACTTAGCGTCTTCGTCGGTTCACCACTCGTCACACCCTTGTACAGATCACAGAACTTTGTATCAATAAGACACGAGTTCGTGATGGTCGTTGAGTCGCCCTCGTTGCCATTCACGCCCGCGACCAGCTTGCCAGACACGACCTTGATGTTGGTAAAGGTGGACTTGCGTGCGTACTGCTTGGAGCAGTTGCCGCAGCTGCGATAGAGTTTGCCAATGTTTTCTGCATAGAAGTTCTTCACCGCGACGGTGCCCTGCTTCCGTCAGTCCTCACATTGGCGACGTAGGGGTGATGATATCAAGCGGGACTGTCGTAAGAAGATAGATGGCTTTGGATAAGAAGGAGAAACGGAAGGAAATGCTTACACCACCGTTGTGCTGGAGCACCTTGTCACTCGCCCCCTTCGCCCCTCCACCATTGACATAGGAAGTACCACTCGTTTGCTTGAACGTCGCAGCATCCTCACACACATCTACCCACCAAATGTTGTTGAGCGTACACGTGCCGAGACAGTGTACACCCTCGCCGTTGTTGGGTCCGATGAGGGCGTTGGAGAGAGTGGCTCCGTCTTGGAGAATGAACACTGCGTCCTTGTCGCCCCCCTCGGTCTGGCCCTCGCACGTGTTCGTGCTGCGGTCCCATTGCTTCATCCCACCATCGAACGTGGCTTTGGCGGCAATGGTCTTGGCAGCAGCAAGAGCAGAGGTTCCTGAGCTCTTGGGGAAGGTCGTTTGGAGGGCAGTGTTGGTGGCTGCGCGCACGACGTTGTCGTTGTGCGGGTGCGCGGCTGCGAGGCCGGCTACAGCCGCGAGGACGAGGACTGAGGGGTGCATGATGAAGTAATGATACCAAGACACAGGCTGCAGTGATGAAGACGCGTTGTACGGTAGGGCTGATCTGATCTGACTGGTGAGAGAACAATTGTAATCGAACACTCATTCCCTTCTTATACGTCGACCAGACACGCCTGCCGTAACCACCTTTCCCCTCCGGCACCGAGCACGACAAGCAACTCACCAGCGCAATCTCTAGATATTTCGCCGTCTGAAGCCATGACGTCTATGCCCTTGCGTTCGTAGAGCTCAACGCTGCTCCTCGCCAACCTTGGACACACACTCTGTCAGTCATCTCCAGAGCTAGCGCATCTTCAGGCTGCCAAGCCCGCCCCTTCATATACCTCTCGACAAGCCTTGATTACCCCAGATCGTTCAAAGCGTGCGATTCGGGGATATTGTTGGTGTTGTGAAGAGGCGGGACGAGCCATTGGCGGAGAAATGCAAAGAGGGGTTCGAACTCACACACTGCCAAGGAGAATAGATGAACTCCGCCGTGCAAGGCTCCATGGCAAAGCTTCGTGTGCTTGAGTGTTTGGGTCGGTTGTCCGCGTGCTGTCAATGTTTGGGAAGCAGCTAGTTCCTGTCAGTTCAGCTCGCGTTGATTGCAGTAATGGAGAGATTTTGCACATGGAGAAGCGATTGACCTGTCCACTGCCACCAACATCAAGCTCGATACTTAGCATTGAGACAAGAGAATGCGCAGGTTAGCTCTATTGTCTGCTCGCAAATGTGCAGTATAGTCTGGCAAAGTCCTACTGATAGTCCACGCGAAGCTCGATTGGCCATTACGAATAACCGCAAAGTGCTCCACGAATTCCTCGAGTACAAGAATTGCTATGAGATGGCGAGCACCAAAGGAGTGCGAGGCCCAGGGATCATTTGGCTAGGCCCTCACCTGCTGCAAGTCTCCACCCACGTGTTGAACGAGATGAATCCAGAATCTCAGAAGTAGCTGTACTAAGCGCCGAAGTGCGATCATCATTCTACAGAACTGGACGAACGTCCATGTGGTACCTAGGTAGGTCTCTATCGTGTATTGCCACGTTTTGCGGCAGCTGACACGTCTAACTGCATGTTGCCGCTGTACCGACTTGATGAAACAACAAGGTCTCAAGGATACAGCGATAGAACCAGGCCCTCGGTGCGTGTGGGTCGGGTCCGGGTATGATATCGTGGCAACCTCCACGTTGTTATGGCAAGCTTGCGTACCCACTCTTCGTTTCACGTCACTGCAGATAGGTATCTCTGGTGGCAAGCCGCTTAGGTTTGCGCTTTTAGGATTACAATGGCGCACCCTCCATCTTGGTGTTGCTGCTGCTGCGCTGAGCTGAGGATCATTGCATTTACCCACGTGTTCAGCTGATCGCTAGGCTGCCTACTGGTGTCACCCTCTTGCTGTGCATTCATCGTTGACCGGTATCCAGGTTCCACGCGGCTCCTGCCACGCTTTCGCGTTCCTTGTGCGACAAACAACGGCGTTTGGCCAGGCCTTGGAAACGAATCTGTCCGACCGAAGAAAATCGACGTGCAGCAACTGACATGCAGGCACAAACCGTATTCCCTAGTATCCTGCAGTAGGTATTGAAGGGATACGAGTTAGCTTCGGGGTGATATCTCACCTTGCCCCAGGGCTAGTGTTTGGCGACAGATCGAACCATGTTACGAAGAGTAAGAGCTGACGTTGTGTCTACCTTGTGACACGGCGTTGGCGATCGGTGGGGCACTGTATACGCGCCCTTGATGGATTAGTCTGCAGTATGTGCGTGTAACAACGCAAGGGGTGACAAGCGAGGATCGGTGTTATTGTGCTCCAAGCCGCCTTGGGAGTCTTCTCACAGACAGACAATTCTTCTCAAAGATTGAAGGAGGGTGTCTACGATCTGCGTGGACAACTCGCACGGATGGTTCGCAACGGGCTTGAGCGCCTGGGCCCTCGTGGATAGTACGTTCTGCAGCTCGCCGTGACCGGGTTCTCGGCAACGTACGACGTGTCGTCTAACTGCGAGCAGTACGTTACCACGTCGCCACGTAGGTGCTTCCGGGTGCAGATGTTGGGTGTGTGACAAGACAAAGAGACATGGACCTGGGGGTTGAGTGAAGCACAGCCTAACCACGAAACGTCTTGCCAGGCGTTGTCGAAGGCTGAGGCTGTGGTTGTTGTTACTTCTGTCCAGGTGTGCAGCATCGTGCATGGCGCCCATCGGGTTCTTTGTTTTCGTTAACGCATCTGACAGCAGTGCCCTGTTCGTCAGCATATTCCAACAAGTGCAGGATTGCTGACGCTCAGTACTGGAATGTGGTGCCAATGATGGGTTTCCCGCTCACACCGATATCGGATCCGTGAACCTTCATGTAAGGATCGGCCTTGACAGGTCCAGACGAGCTGTTACACCAAACGCTCACTTCGCATAAGTGGGTTTGAAGTGAGAAGCGGCCCGCTGCCTAGCTTGCCGGCAGCCGATCTGCATATGCTGTGCGCTCGCGAACAATAGACCTTCGCATGACAGGTCGGTGGAGGCGTGGAGGCGTGGAGACGTGCATGGAGATGCAAACGAGATGGAAACATGCGCATGCTGCTGGACTGGCGTGTTGGCAAGGCGTCCAGAAAGCGTCCAGAAGGCGTCCAGAAAGCGTCCAGAAAGCGTCCAGAAGGCGTCCAGAAGGCGTCCAGAAGGCGTCCAGAAGTGGATCAGTGGTTTACTTCAGGTGCCCATCTCCTTTTCGATAGACTGAGAATGCACCGACTCCCTACCAGACTGCTGGAAGACGAGGTTTCGCAGACATGTCGCCACAGGTGTAGCCTGAGCGCCTGAGCGCCTGCGCGACGTTGAGTAGAGCGTGACCAAGGACTTGCCCCTTGCGAAAACGTCTCGTGTATGCGGGGGGGGGGGGGGGGGGGGGTCAAAATGGAGGCCGAAGACGCAAGGGTGGAGGCGTCTGGAAGGCAGAGTCGCTGTGAGCGCTGTTGGAAGTTGTTCCGCTGCGGCTACGGGCTATTAGTGTAGTCGAAACCCGGGGTCAAGGGCCTGCCATTGCGTGCCGAAGATAGACCAGTGGCAGCAACTCGCTTCACGGCGGTTCGTCTTGTACTGCACGGGAAGTAAGCCCGGCCTTCCAGATGCTACTCATCTTGGCCGTCCTTGCAGGCTCGCAGGCTTACAGGCTTGCAGGCACTGTCCAGCACCGGTGCCAGGAAGAGGCGAGGGCCGATGCAGAGACCGCGTTCCTTTTGCACTCGTCTCATCAAGATCAAGAGTGCAGCCGTGTGACCAGGAAGCCTTCAGCCGTCCACAGCACCACAGCACCACAGCACCATTTCAGCAGCGAGCGGCCGACATCCTGACGCCGCCTTCTAGTCCGTTACCGCTTTCGGCATCTCTGCCGGGCTGGTCGATCGCCCTGACAAGATTCCATTTGCAATCCGGTGGTGGCTTGTCGAATGCGCGCGACGCGTGTGCAGCCATGATAGCCATTGTGGAGTGCGAGATAGAGGAGGCGACTCCCTGGTGAGGCATGGCTGTCGCAGCGGGCGCAGACCGGCAGCCTCCGCTCCCCTTCCCGCGATAGGGCGCTCCCCTTGAGGTCATGTTGATAAAAGCAAGCCCAATGGGCCGTCGTGTTTGGCGAGCTGCAGCACACAAGCGCAAAGGCCGGCCGCTCCACCGTCACAGACAGACTACCTACCCTTCCCCAGCCCTGAGGGCCTCGTCGCCTGCAGACTTCACGCATGAAGCCGCGCCAGGGCACAGGCACGGTGGACCGTGGCCGATGTCCCTTGGTGTCTTCGCGTGGCCCCGCCTGGGCTAGCCAGGACTGGCGTTGGCCGATCATCTGAACATGGGTCGGATTGGACGAGTCAACGGCGAGACCATCGGTGGTGGGCACGCCTCGTCGCCGCCTGGCAAATCCTTATCTTGTGCGGGATGCATCACATACATAGTTCTCTACCCATGCTCGGACCATTCCAACTTAAAGAGTCCGTCTTCCGTCGACTGTGAGCGCTGTGAAGTTCGGTGCAGATCCGCCTACCCGGCTCCCTTGACACTCTTTGGACAGTTCCCTTGTTGAGAACTCTCTCCGCCCCCTTCGACTCCCTCTTGCTCCTGCACAGCATCTTCTTCTCAACATGGCCGGCTTCGTCGACAAGGCCAACCGCGCCATTGCGCGCTCCGTTGTGGGCAAGTACTTCCGTCTCGAAGGATCGGGTCACGTAGGCTGCTCTCTGCACGAGGTGGGATCCCATTCACTGACGACGCCTGCAGCCCAAGGAACGCAAGGATGCTCGTTTCTTCACCGAGTTCCGCGCGGGTCTTGCTACCTTCTTCGCCATGGCCTACATCATCTCGGTCAACTGTACGGTCCTCACTTGAACTTCCAAGAAGCCATGCTCATCGCCTTCAGCTACCGTTCTGTCTGATACGGGCGGCACCTGCGTCTGCCCTCCTGACAGCATGGCCGACCTGTGTGCCACCAACGACGAGTACATGCTCTGCGTTGCTGTCGTCAAGCGTGATCTCGTCACTGCCACAGCTGCCATCTCTGCCTTGACCTCCTTTTGCATGGGCCTCTTTGCCAACATGCCCATCGCCCTTGCACCTGGAATGGGTCTGAACGCCTACTTTGCCTACACCGTCGTCGGTTTCCACGGTTCTGGTACGTCGAGTCACACGGATCGCCTTGTTCGTTTTCTGTATTCCTTTTCGTCGTGATACACGTCATTTCCTGCCCGTTTGGCTGTGTTGCACGACTTTCTTCTCATGAAACGGATGCTAATTGCTTTTCAGGTATGGTCCCGTACCAGGTTGCATTGACTGCTGTCTTTGTCGAAGGCTTTGTCTTTGTAGGCCTCACCATTCTCGGTATCCGTCAATGGCTTGCCAGGTAGGTTCACATCCGTGTTCATCCATTTTCCATTTTCCGTTTTCCATTTTCCATTGGCGTCGTACATTTGTGCGCCAGTTTTGCACCTCGGCGCGCTTCGGTCCCACTAGGACCCCATCGCTCGGCCACGTCGCCACTCGTCGCTCTCCACAGAAACAACGCTGATTTTGTTTTGTACAGAGCTATCCCAGCTAGCATCAAGCTTGCGACAGGCGTCGGGATCGGACTTTACCTCACCATCATTGGACTTGGGTACTCGGCGGGTATTGGTTTGATTACCGGTGCCGTATCGACGCCTCTCGAACTTGGAGGATGCGAAGAGCAATTCAAGGATGCGAGCGGTGTTTGCCCGGGAGGCCACAAGATGAGGAACCCGACGCTGTGGATCGGTATCTTCTGCGGTGGTGTGCTGACCGTCATGCTCATGTTGTACCGTGTCAAGGGCGCCATCATCTTCGGCATCCTGCTTGTTTCGGTCATCTCGTGGCCGCGCCCCACGGATGTTACCTACTTCCCCTACACGACGCTTGGCAACGACTCTTTCGACTTTTTCAAAAAGGTGGTGACCTTCCACCCCATCCAGAAGACGCTTGTGGTCCAGGAATGGAACATCTCCAAGTACGCCGGCCAGTTTGGACTCGCCTTCATCACCTTCCTCTACGTCGACATCCTCGACTGCACAGGTACCATGTACTCGATGGCGCGCTACTGCGGAGCCATCGACGAGCGCACGCAGGACTTTGAAAACTCTTCCATCGCATACTCGATTGACGCCATGGGTGTGACGATTGGTTCCTTGTTCGGATGCTCCCCAGTCACTGCGTACATCGAGTCAGGTGCTGGTATTTCCGAGGGTGGCAAGACGGGTCTCACGGCCATGTTCACGGGTCTCTGCTTCTTCATTGCCGTCTTCTTCGCGCCGATCTTTGCTTCGATCCCTCCCTGGGCCACTGGATGCACGCTCGTCATTGTCGGCTCCCTCATGGCGCAGTCGGCCAAGGACATCAACTGGAAGTACATGGGTGACGCGATCCCCGCGTTCCTCACCATCGCCATCATGCCCTTCACCTACTCGATTGCGTACGGGCTCATCGCGGGTATCTGCTCGTACATGCTGATCAACACGCTTGTCTACATCATCGAGAAGGTATCTGGTGGGCGCATCACTCCTCCCAACAAGGACGAGAAGGAGCCCTGGACATGGCGTCTTCCCGGAGGCGTCCTGCCTCCGTGGATGCGGCGCGTTGCTGGCGGAAAGAAGAAGTTCTGGGAGCGCGACCCCGAGACGGATGGCGTTGCTGCTGGCCAGTCGAGCGAGAACAGCTCGACGCACCAGTCGGCGGAGAAGCACTACATACAAGACAAGCAGGCAGCTGGCGAGAAGACGATGTAAGTAAGAGATTTGTTGTTGTTGTTTTCGATTAGATTGGTTGGGATTGGCAGAAAAGCGGGAAACGCGGTTACACAGTCGCTACGGCGCTGCGGTTTGTTGTATGGATAGCACTACCCTTGGCGCGGTTAGACAAGCCAACGGATATACCCTCACTTTACATGGACTTTGCAAAAGAGGATGCTCACCACCACGGACCAGTGTGCCTTGCTAGAGCGCTGCGTGCTGCGACGGTAGAGAGCCAAGGTGACTTGTAGAAAGGCCGGCGTAGGTGTGGGCGGACGCTACGAGCCTTCAGGCGGACCCACCCGTGCCCCCACCCACATGCATCCATGAGGCGCGGTGAGCTGCACAACATTCGCAGTCAAGCGTGTGTCATCCAGCGTATGTCGTCAGGCGTGTGTCGTCAAGCGTGTGTCATCCAGCGTTTGTCGTCAAGCGTGTGTCGTCAAGCATATGTCGTCGAAGCCAGGCACAGGCGAGCCGAAGTGGTGTTGCTGCACGTCGGCGTCGGCATTGACGTCGGCATTGACAGTGGCGCAGTGGGCAGCCTGGATGCTTGCTTGCTTGCTTGGGCGCGGCCATCAGATCGGGAGTTTGCTTGCTTGGACGCGGCCGCCAGATCGGGAGTCCGCTGGCTTGGACGCAGGGCGCCAGGGACCGACCGAGGCCCACCAGAGGCCACCGTGGGACTTTTTGCCTGGAGGGGCAGTTCCGCACCTTGCTTGACTCGAACCCCCGAGCTGTTGCCGTTCACATGCACCAGCACCAGCACCAGCACCACCATCACCAACACGCTCGACGGCTTCGACCAGAGAGAGAGAGCGCGCGAGAGAGAGCGAGAGAGGGAGAGCAAAAAACGCCCACGGCCGACTGTCATCTGTCCGGGCGCCCATCCATTCACCTGCTGGCGTTCGTCGACCGCACGATTCATACACACCCACTCTCGATTTGATTTGGAGAGCTGCGGATAGCTCCGGCATCGCACTAGCCAAAGCGGCGCGATTCTTTCTAAGCATTGCCAATCCACGACCACTCTTGCGCCGGACCACCAGCACATGCCCAGAGGCTTGAAAGACTCGAGACTTGAGACTGGAAAGACTCGAGACTTAAGACTGGAAAGACTCGAGACTTGAGACTGGAAAGACTCGAGACTTGAGACTGGAAAGACTGCAGACGGAGGGAATAGAAAAGAGCTGCCGCAGACCTCACCACGACGCCAACGAAAGTAGACGTAAAAAGCTGCCGCAGACCTCACCACGCCCACAACAGAAACGCTGTGCAGGAACAGCAACATGGCCACCATGCCCGCTGAAACCAATGGAATCGCCGTCAATGGACTCGCCGTCAATGGACTCGCCGCCAATGAACTCGCCGCCAGTCGCCCTGCCGAGGGCATCATCCATCCCACACACGAGCTCTCGAACCCTCCCCCAGCAGACTCGGCCTTCGACTCGATACCAGACGTCGTCGCAGCTTTCGGTACGGCGGCGCCCATTCGCTCAGCACACCTTGACCACTGACCAGCTCGCAGCCAACGACGAGTTCGTCATCGTCCTCGACTCGCCCGACCGCGAGAACGAGGGCGACCTGATCATAGCGGCCGAGTCGCTCACGCCGGAAAAGGCGGCCTTCATGATCCGCTACAGCTCCGGCTACATGTGCGCTCCGCTGCCCGTGTCGCGCGCCGCCGCCCTGCACCTCCCGCAGATGGTCGCCGACAACGCCGACCCCAACCGCACCGCCTACGCCATCTCCATCGACGCAAACGACGACAGCGTGTCCACGGGCATCAGCGCGCACGACCGCTCGCTCACCTGCCGCCTGCTCGCCGACCCCAACGCAAAGGCCAGCCACTTCCGGCGGCCGGGGCACATTCTGCCGCTGCAGGCCCGCGACGGGGGCGTGCGGGTGCGGAGGGGACACACCGAGGCCGCCGTCGATCTGTGCCGGCTGGCGGGCAAGCAGCCCGTCGGTGTGATTTGCGAGATGATCAACGACGGGGAGAGCGTGGACGGGAAGCCAGCGCTGCTGGGAAGCGGCATGATGAGGACGGACGAGTGTCTGGCGTTTGGAAAGAAGTGGGGGATCAAGGTGTGCACCATTGAGGACATGGTCACCTACATCGAGCAGAACGAGGGCAAGCTGCCCGTGCCATAGAGCGGAGCGTGTTGTGCAATCCAACCACGATCTCTTGTCTACCAACAGAACACAGAACACCGAACATGTCCACACCCCTGAACCTGAAATGAGTGCAGAATAGGTGCGAGAGGATCCCATGTAGACGAGACGAGAAAAGTCGCCCCGTGCGAGACATGACGTGCACAAGATTCCCTCTCCTGACACGCAAAGACCGAGAAGACGGCACGGGAGGCTCTCACGTGCTCTGGCGATGCCGCCAAGTCCAACGCGTCGCCGCCCGCGTCTGTCCACCTGCCCACCCCTTGACACGCAGCCACCTTTTACGCCAACCATCCGCGGCCCATCCACGCCAACCATCCACGGCCCATTCACGCCAACCATCCGTGGCCCATTCACGCCAACCATCCGTGGCCCATCCACGCCAACCATCCACGGCCCATCCACGCCAACCATCCACGCCAACCATCCACGGCCCATCCACAGCACACGCCCGCCATGGCCGCCCGCGACCCCAGGCGAACCTCGACCGCCCCCAAGCGCACCTCGCTGCTCCCACGGCCCAGCTCCATCGCCGTCGACCCCACCGCCTTGATCGCCCAGCACGCCCAGCTCACCGGCACACACCCCATCACCATCGGGCCCGGCGCGGTGCTGCATCCGCACAGCAAGCTGAACAGCACCGGCTGCGTCGTCATGCTGGGCGAGGGCTGCGTCGTTTTCGAGCGCGCGCGTGTCGGCCTTGCTGACGTGGACGCGCCGAGGCCCGAGTCGAGTCGGCGCACGAGCGGCACGAGCGCTGGAGGGCGGGGGGATGGCGTGGTGCTGGGCCGGAACGTGACCGTGGAGGCGAATGCAGTCGTCGAGGCTGCCGAGGTGGGCGAGGGCACGCTGATTGACGTCGCCGCTGTGGTGGGGCGGGGAGCGGTCATTGGGAAGGTAGGCAGCCTTCTCTTCTTCTCCGTCGCTGATGCTTCCTCGGAGACCTCCACTGACTCTCCGCAGCACTGCACCATCTCCGCAGCCTCCGTTGTCCCGCCCTACACCACGCTGCCAGACTACACTGTCGTCTTCGCCGGGTCCCAGAAACGCGTCGATAAGACGCTCCAGCAGCGTCCGGACCTACGCGAGGCCAGGATGGCCGTGCACAAGAAGCAGCTGGACATGTTCAGGCGGCTGATGGCAAACAACATCGCAAAGTGGACCGGATGAAAGAGGAGGGTGTGCAGAATACACGCCATCAAATGGTACAGGCTGATTCGACAGACTGTGGCAAGAGCAGAGACCGACTTGTCTGATCTCTGCCCGCTATTCCCCACCTGACGGCGAAGAGGCGAAACGCTTCAGCTACTACGGAGCAAACACGGGTGTTGGGACGACTACCAGAGGAACAGCCGCTGACCTGCATCCACGGCCTTAGCACTGCAGCGTGCCATCGTGTTGCAGCAAAGGCAGAAAACGTCGACTTGATCCAGCCACACGCGCTGAAAACACTGGAGAAGTGTACACGCCCGCGTCGCCCCACTCCACCAAGGGACACAGAACCCAGTTCTTGAAACCGCCGGCATGGTAGCGTAGGATGCTTGCACGGTGGGAAGGGGGCACCTGCCCTCTCGACCAGCGCGATGCTTTTTAGCTCGAGACATGATATCAACCCATAACATTTTCGGACCCCAATTTTCTTTCTTTCTTTTCTCCCTCCCCCTTCCTGCCATGGCTTTTTGGCTCAAACACACGGTTTGAGCAGGTCGAAGGTGCAGCAGCACGAACAAAAGGAAAAAAGAGGAAAGGAAAAGGAAAGCTCAGGATCAGGCTGCGCCTCCCTCTCCTTCCTGTGCTTGATCAGGAGCAGTTGTTTCAGTCGAGCCGTGTCCATCTATCTCTATAGGAACGAGTGTTTGTAAAAGCAAAACCCATCCAGTATCGTATCCGTCTGCGCGCGGAATACCACCCACGGACCCAGACAACCTCTAGATTATTATTTTTATTTTTTGTCTGCATATCCAGGGGCCGTGCAACGCCTTCCTTCCAGCTTGGCCAAGCACGCGCGACGTCCCCGCCGCTTCCAACCTGGAACCTCCTGCCCGGCCGTCGCTTTCCCCTCCGAGCCACGACGGCCAGAAAAGCCCGAGCAACGTCACGGCCTGCGTCTGTGCGGTTTCGTCCTGGAGTACAGCGTCGTCCGCTGAAGACGTGTCCCGTCATCAGAAGGCTCCCTTTTTTTTATTTTTTTTCATTTTTTTTTATTTTTTCCCTTGGACCAGTTGGACGGAGACGCAGGGCTGTGCTGGGTGGGGGACGGAAAGTGTTTTGTAACTCAATCGCACGCGACTCTTGTTGTGATGTGGCGTTTCGACGCTCGAGGGGGCGGATGTCATGTCCGACGACATGTGGGTTACGAAAAGTGGGTGCGTGTAGAAAGACTGGCATGGATGGGTTTCGAGTCAACGATCTGGCCTCGGAACCGCGTCCTGCAACCGCCTCAATCGCTCCTCATACACGGGCAAGGCTTCCCTCAACCTCCTCCTGCTCTCCCGCTGCCCGACACTCAGCTGCTGCTCGTCAACCAACAGCTCCTCCATGACTCTCACAAAGTTCAAAAGCTCGGCCTTGATCTCGTTCAGAAACCAATGCACGACTGGCCTGAGCCGGCGCTCTACATCTGCCACGACGGCTTCCTCATAGCGGTCTACAATCGTGCCGCCATGCCACCCACCAGTCACCAGGTAGCGGTCGAGCGCGGCTACCTGCCGCGAGTACTTGCCGATGCCCGTCTTCGTCGCCACCTTGCGGTAGATGGGCGCCATGAGCGAGGCAAGCAGGCAGCCGACGTCTTCCTCGGTCGTGGCGAAGCGGTGGGTGGCGCGCACGACGCGGTGGAGCTGGAACTCAAAGGATCCCGACGTGGTGAAGATGGCGTGTTCGAGCTTGCGCCACTCGCGGTGGAAGCTGGCTTTGAACGGGGTTTGGTCGGCGGAGTTTTCGAGGGCGGCGAATACGTCGTTCATGCAGTCGTTGATTCGGCTTGACATCTGCTTCCATCCGCTTGCGCATCGTGAGTATGTGTTTTGTGTGAATGTCTCAACGGCCGGCTCCATGCGCTCTTGTAGTGTTTGGTTCCAGTTGACGCGCAAGCCCTGCAATGCCCGCGCCCGGCTGTTGGCGATGAAGCCGTGATCGCGCAGAGCCTTGTTGAACGATGCCACAAGCACTGGGCCGTTGACTGTTTGCTGCCACTCAGTGATGACGTTCTTGACTAGTTCCAGTTGTCGCTCAGCGTCAGGCTGGTACGGCCAGATGCGCAGAGACGGCAGCAGCTGCGTGTTGGCGAGCTGCTTGAGATCAGCGTACAACGTTGGTATCTGCTCCTTGGCAAGCTGCTCGCAGAAGGCTGAGTATCCATACTCGTCCTCGAACTTCTCCAACACACGAGTGCCACTGTCGGCAATCTCAGCCATGACTAGGTGGATGTGGTGCCAAAGGTGTTCATGGTTGCGGGCACTGGTCAGACTGAGCAAGTGTCGCTTCAATGCTGGAACCCGCGTGTCACTCACACTCATGACTGGTGTGCGCAGTCGAGACGGGTCCAGCCATTCGAGATACTGCGCCGCGGAGATGGCGAAGACGGCAATATCGTTAGGGCTTTCTGGATCGAGTGCTGCGTACTTTGCTGCGATGTTGTCGCGTAGACTGTTCGCTCGCTCGCGAATCATAGCGTTGAGTGCCTGCTCTTGCAGATATGCAAAGTACAACCGTTTGACGCTGGCGTCCTGTATGATCTCTGCTTCAGCCTTGAAAGTTCTAATGGTAGTGTATGGCTCAGCTGTGGATTCGCGTATACGATCGTTTGCGTCCTGGACACCACTCAAGAATATGGTCTGTGATCATGAGGTCAGTATGCAAGTGAAGCTCCCCAGAACAACAACCTACTTACATCGATTTTATTGTAAACTAGAATCGTGTTGTTGAAGCCATGTGCCCGAATTGACTGTCTAATCAGAGCATCTAGATCTGAATCTTCCAGGCCTCGTTCAGGACGATCGCAGATGATCAACTCAACATCAACATCTCTTCGGATGGCGTTAGCTCTTGCGATGCGGTCCTGGTTGATGTCTCGGAGACCTTGCGAGGTTAGTGTTGCGTCGGCTTCTATACAGAGTGTGCCTTACCTGGTAGATCGACAAAAGTTAGACCTGCCCTCAGGACAGCAGCACCAGTCTTAATGATGAAGAAGTCAACAAACGGCGCCAGACTATCAGCTGCACTCCGGACCTGGTCGAGGTCGTTGTCCTCGACCTTTAAGTAGGAAAGTTTCCGGTTCTGAGTAGCCCCTGCGGAGGAGATGCGTTGTTCAATGGCATCGACGCAAGCGCGGTGGAGGTCGCCACTTCCAGTCATCTCTACTGTTAAAAGAGACTGCAGATAGACTGTGGACTCCGCATTGCCCGCCGTATTGAAGGCGGCATCGAAGAACTCCTTTGCGGTCAATGCGTGGCGGCGGCTATCGTCGTCTTCTTGGTTATTGTCCGTGCCAAAGTGGTATTCGTGGTATCTCCTGATATGGTTTTCAGTCATGGTCGTTATTGCGGCTGTGTCGAAAAATTCTATGTCAAGATCACTGCTTGTTGTGTCGCCAGGTGCATCTGGGTGGAGCACGATCCTGGTCGGGTAGAGCGTGCATGAGCGTCCTTCTGCTGAGCTCTTTGTGATATCCGGGCGATTGAAAAGGGCCTTGTATAGGAAACTCTTTCCAACACCTGCTGGACCGACTGTGGTTACGACCAGAGGTTTAGGAGCGCCGATCCCTCGCCCTTGCTGTATGACTTCCCGTTGATTTGCCATTTCTGCGTCGTCGTCCTGAAATCCCTGCAATTTAATCCAGAAATCTCGCAAGACTGTGTCGATCTCGGTATGAAGCGCAGGTACGTCAAGGCGAAAGTACGGATGGTCGGGCGCTGGCTCTTGCGCTGGATCGTGGACCTCTTCAGCGCCGATGGTGGTCGCATGGTCGTGACAATGATCTGCTTCGAATGCCTGAGGTGACAGTACCGCGCTCACATCTCTTTCTCTAGGTGTCATTAGTTGCCGCTCAAGCCACATCGACGCTGCTGCATACTCGGGGCGAGGTGACACTTCAGGCACGAAGAGGCTATCAGATTGGCAGCCGCTCATATTGACAGTAACCCAACTCAAAGTACGGCAGAGTACGACAGAGTACGACAGACCCGGGCCGAGGAAAAGGAACCTTCTTAATCGTGATGATCTCAAACAGGCGGCAGCGTGACCACAGCAGCGGTGACGCAAAGTCAAAGTGAAAGAAACGGTCGTCGCAGTCTCGGCAAGGCCCTTGATTGGGCCATTACCGATAGGTGTAAGATTCGAACGTGTTGAGGTGAGAGAGCAGTCATAGTCGGTGGTGTTTGGATTCAGGACTGGTGACGTATGCGCAGGTGGGCCATGTCTACGTTGCTTTGTGCAGTTGAAGGCTCAGGTGGCTGGCTTCTCGGCCATATTGTGAGCCTGCTGGCGAGGTGATGTGGTATATGCCGCTAAACGGTGGCTAACTAGAAGCAAACGTACCTGGTCGAATACCGTTAGCCTTCTGGTTTTACTGAAGAAAGTAAATCGTGTCGCATTCTTCTTCACCACATCCTAGCCGAGGTATAAATCATCTACGCGCAACTACCCTTACACTGCCAACGCTAAGGCTGCTCTACAGGACAACTACATTGTCATCGTCGTCTAGCTTTGGAATCCTACTGCCCTCCGGCTTCCTCTCTTTCTCCGGACTTGGCCGAACTTCTACATCGAGTCTGCCCACAATCTCACCCTCAACACTACTCAGGCTTCCATCGTCGGAGTCGCTCTCGATGTCGTCGAACATTCTTCGCAAACGTTGATACCCTTCTCTTTCCTCTTGCTCTTGTGTCTTTTCGTCATCAAGATCATCGCCAGCATCGTCATCGTTTTGCTGTGACCCTTCCAGTTCGGCTTTGCGTTGGGCGAGACGGAGGGCGAATTGGCGGCGGGCGCGTGAGGGTGGCACTTGAAGTGGAGGTGGTATCTTGGACTTGTCTCAATGTTAGCGAGGTTCGAAAAACCGACAGGTGTCGACGAGCGAGACGAAAGCTGTGACAGAGAGGGGAACGTAGACATGAGGGAAAGTTGTTCACAAAGGAAACGCCTGCCGCGACGGATATTGCTACAGAAGTCATACACCTGTTCAAGGTCGTATGTACGGAAAAGATAGATGATCCCAACACCCAGCATGCAAATGCCTCATAGCTCATACTCAGTAGCGCGCAAGACAGACGGAGATTAGAAAAGAAACGCACCAAGCGCGCAAACAAGATCGTGTTGTGTTGGCTCGGGTAGAGTTCGGATGGAGACGGGGTTATCGGTAGTCCATATCAGCATCGTCAAATGAGACTTCACCCACTTGTTCGGAGTCGTCGACAGGTCCCTGTCGATCCCTGTTTCCATCGTCGTCTTCCATGTCTTCGTCTTCTTCATCACTCGAATTAGTAAACCCGCTAAGCAAGGAGCCACCGCTGAAAGTGTACCCACCACCGGTGTCACCTTGCTGGGCGAGGTCCATGCTGTCGAGGCCAACAGCTCCGTTGTTGCCAATGCTTGCATTCGAGAGGCCGCCGTCGCCACCAAATCCAGATGCGGCATTCACTGCGTTGAGTACAGCTTGTCTTGGGCCAACGCTCATGTCTGGCCGAACGCCACCCAGAATTGCGTTATCCCTCTCGCGAGTGTCTGACAGGACGTGCTCGACGTAATGGATCCACTCTTCACTGTGGACTTTATCGACAACTGCCTGGGAGAGTATCTCTGTTGGATGCCTTTCTGTGAATTTGAGCACCTCTTCTGCAATCAGAGTCAGGTGACCCATGTAGCCCAACCTCATGTGAGTCTCCTGCTGAGCTTTGTCGCTTTCTTGCTGGCCTTCGATGATCCTCTCGGTGATGCGCCCGGTCTGGAAAAGGTCGACAGCTAAGGACCGGTTGTAGCCACGGTCCATCTGACCGTTGAACACTTGCTGTACAACATCGTAAACGACATTGTGAAGGAAGTTGTTCCACGGGAAGCGGAAGAAGAAGTCCTGTACATGTTAGCAACGATGTGGACATGGAAGGGCAACGGCTTACGAGAATAGTTGGTACGACCTTGTTCTCGACAAAGGTAAGCTTTAGGAGATCGCCAACAACGGGGGTACCATCAACGTCGATCTCGAATTGCTGATTTTCTTGCTTCTCAGTGTTTCCGAAAACCACGGATCGTGCGCTTGATGCTTCGTCGATGGGTGTTGCTTCTGCGGCATCTGCATCTGGAGCTGCTGCTGTAAACCGCGAAGTATCAATCTTTGCGGTCTCAGTGCTTCCTTCACGGTTCTTACCCGCGAAGAGTGGTGCAGGTTTGTCGTCAGCATGTGGCGACAGCGGCTCTGGCTCTTCTGAAGTCTGGTTCAACTGTTGTGTTAGGAGCGATGGGGAGGCCTTTGACTCAGTCTCCTCTTTGGGTTCTTCTACTGCTTCTTCTCTGTCTCTGTCGTCCATAACGGTGTCGTGGTCTAGATCGAGACCTCCGACCTTCGATGTCAGGCCAGCCGACGTTGGGGACTCCGCATCATCTGCAGCCTTTGCAGGTGTAGTCGCAGCGGGCGACGCTGCATCATTGGGTGGCGTAAGTGGCTCGTCCACAAACTCGCCATCGCCCTCGCCTGACTTCTCGACAGGCGATTCCTTGGGATCTGACTTGGGCGAGCGCTCCAGAGGTTCGCCAATCTGCTCCTTCTCAGTGGCTTCTATCGTTGCTACGGCGACGTCCGGCGCGGTGACCTTCTCAAAATCATCTTCGGAGTTGTTCTGGACTTGGAGTGGCTTGATCTCCTCAGGCGAGTCCACGGAAGGTGCTCGTGCATGGTGGAAGCCCTGGCTGTCCACGCTGGTCGAGAAATCACCGAGGTTGGCCGGGTTGCCTGCAAGGAGTTTGCCCTCGGCCTTCAGGCGTTCGCGCTCAGCATCCCGTCTCTTGACCTCGGCCTCGCTTCCGCGCTCGTTGAGAAGAGCCATGTTGCTGCAATGCAACAACTCAGCCATGAGTTCGCATGTCTTAAAACGATCGAATCCCAGCGGCTCGATCTTCTCCCCGAATGCTGTCTTCAGCTCCCGCTTCTTCATCGCTGTGGAGCCGTCGTTCTGTACGACAAGCCTGCTGGAACTGTGGACCAACTCCATAAACTGTGGGATGTGGTTCGCGAACTGGCGTAGCAGCGTGCCCAAATAGATAGGGTCTGAGTTCTTAGGTACGGGTCCAATCTGATTCTCCAAGTCGTAGTCAGAGTTGTTCTTGCGGATGACCTCGATGATGATGCCCACGCCCACAGTCAAGGGATTTCCACCGCGCAGCATGTGTTCGATCAATTGCTTGAGGCATGCCTCGGAAACAAGCTGGCGCGTGAGTTCGTTGGGCCCTATCACCGACTGATCCTGGGTGGTCGCGTTGGCCGATATTGTTATGATGGCCTTCAGGAAGTCGCCAGCTGAGGTTTGTGTCGAGGTGGAGTGGTCAGGGCCGAGGAAGGCGATCAGTCGGGGGATAAGGTCCTGCTGCTGCAGCCACTGGGTCTGTTAGCACGCAACATGGTCACTCGAAGGGAGGATGCCTTACGTCGACGATGCCCTGGCCGCCCTCACTCTTCTCGAGGCTGATGATCTTGAGCAGCAGGTCCATGATGACCGGGCAGTCGACATGCTGGAGCATGTCGGTGACGACATTGTCCAAGGATTTGAAAAAGTCCAACATCTCCTCCATCTTGCGGTCCAGCAACGACTCGTTCACTTTGGTGAAGTAGCCAGCCTGGACAGGGTCGAGTGGGACAGGCTGCCTGATGTAGGCCCAGAAGTGCTTCAGCGAGTCCTGGTTCTCCAGGACAGCCTCTGATATGGACCAGACCTCGGAGGACAGAATCTCGCAGGAGACGTAGGCATACTTCATACGCTGCCTCTCTTCCTTGCTCTCTTCGCCATCGCCGGCATCGGACTTTGCGTTGGACTGCGAACGCGCTCTGCCTGCGACCTTGCCGAAGAAGCTCGAGCGGCTGGGACTCCCAACGTCGCCAACGCCTTCACTGGGGGTGCCTGCTTCAGACGGCTCTGACGGGCTTGCGGCCGCTGTGACGTAGCGCAGCAGGCGCTCGAGGACGTTCTCGTCGCGCAGGTACTCGATGAGCTTCGAGTTCTGCTGCTTCAGCTCCTGTATGAGGTCGGACTCGTCCAGCAGCTCCTCGACGGTGACGTCGGGCTTGTCGAGGATGCTGTCCAGCGACGACAGCTGTGCGTACCCGCCGAAGCGCCAGAACATGGCTGCTGTGGTGGTGGATGACTAGCGAAGGTGGGGCAGGGGAGTCGAGGGCGCCCGACTCGACGGCAGCAAGAGCTTTAGCGGGCCACTGGCTATCGATCGCTCATGGGACGGAAGGGAGGGGGAGGGAGCTGCACGACGGGGCTGCTGTCAGCGGACAGCGCTGGTCAGGCTGCAGATGCGCGTGGGCGTGGGCGTGGGCGTGGGCGTGGATGTGGGCGTGGATGTGGGCGTGGGCGCAGGGTTCGAGGGCTCGCGGGCTGGAGCTCAGGCGCACGAGCGCAGAGGGAGACGTACCTGCGGGGGACTTGGGGGGGGAGGGGGGGTTGTACGAGCAGAGGCCAGGCGCAACGAGAGTAGACTCCAGTCCATGCACAAGCCAGAAGGGGACAACGCACGCGTCGTTACAGATACAGACCACAACAGCGGGTGGAGGTGAATGGACCCTTCATGCCCGGCGGATCGATGTGCTGTGTTGTGCGGGCATGGTTCACAAGCGTGGCGCAGATTGGGGAGGTGCAGCAGCCTCGACTTCGATTTGCCAGCGGGATGCAGCCGTCTCAGCCTCTCAGCCTCCCGGCCTCTCAGCCTCTCAGGGGCACCCTAAGACGGCCCGGCAACGGGTTCAGCAGGTTGCAGCATGCCTTGTCGGCCGGAGACGCAGCGCCGTGGTGGCTGCACGTGACGTCGATGACGAAGGCGCGGCGCTTCGTGGTGCTCTGTAGTCTTGCAGAGCTCCAGCCACCGGTCGCGACTGCCTTAGGCTTCGACCCCACCAAACATTGCCCATCTTGACCACACAGCACCACAGCACCACACCACCCTGCACCACATCACACTACAACACACACTACACCACACACCACACCACAACACACACTACACCACACCACAACACACACTACACCACACACTACACCACACACCACACACTACACCACACACCACACCACAACACACACTACACCACACTCCACACCACAACACACACTACACCACACTCCACACCACACAGCCAAGAATCTTGCTGCCTCCCTCGAGCAGCCCAGCATGAACCGTCTGTTCGGAGCGAAGAGCACGGCGCCCAAGCCAACCCTCAACAACGCCATCTCAAACGCACGTCACCCACGCCTACACGCTCCCCACAGCTACTAACCCCACCACCAGGTCGACACACGAATAGAAACCCTCGATGTCAAGCTCGCCAAGCTCAACGCCGAGCTGTCCGCCTACCAGCAGAAGCTCGCCAAGATGCGCGACGGGCCCGGCAAGACTGCCATCAAGCAAAAGGCACTCAAGGTGCTCCAGCAGCGCAAGATGTACGAGTCACAGCGCGACCAGCTCCAGTCCCAGTCGTGGAACATGGAGCAGGCCGGCATGATGCAAGACAACCTCAAAAACACAATGACCACCATCGACGCCATGAAGACGACCACCAAAGAGCTACGCAAGCAGTATGGCAAGGTCAACATCGACAAGATTGAAAAGTTGCAGGACGAGATGGCTGATCTCATGGATATGGGCAACGACATCCAAGACGCCATCAGCCGCAGCTACGATGTGCCCGAGGATGTCGACGAGTCGGAGCTCGACGCCGAGCTGGAGGCGCTTGGGGACGAGGTCGACTTTGAGGCTATCGGCGAGTCCTCGAGCGTACCCGGATTCTTGACCGACGACATGGCACCACCAACATTCGTCGACGAGGCCCCAGAGCCAAAGGTCAAAGAGGCTGCTGGTTGAAGGCGACAAGTGCACGCTCACTACCACACAACCTCCCGCTCCGAAGCAGACGCAGGTTACATCGTTGCTGCACCGTGTATCTTCCTCTTCTCTCCTGCCATAAGAGGGATTTCTAGCCAACGACCACTGTCATTGGCCATTAGACATGCGCCTCATAGCCGCCTGGTAGACCCAGCGACAAAGGCTAGGATCGTCTGTGCCGGCCCATACTGCCAGCATCTACGGCTGGGTGCATTCTATTGCTTCTACACATATCTGGACCGTCCTGGATGCCGCGTTCAGCAGCAGTCCACAACCAATACCATCACCGTCTTCTACCGCCACGTGCAGCTGCCTCACGCACCGAGTGTCTTGAAGAAAACAACCAAGCTGCTGATTGCTTGTAGTAACACTATCGGTACACCATATATCAATCGCCTTTTCGAGAATCAAATATTGCTTGTCATCTTGCCTTTGTTGCTTCTAAGAAGTTGGTGGCATCTCACAGACTTCCCCTTCTTCCTGGATCACCATTTCCCCATCCTTTTGAACGTACAGCCGCGCCCAATCCACCGACAGCTTGACAACCATCTCCTCCTTCTCTGTCTGCGCAGTTGTTGCTTCGGATGCACCCATCTCGCTACCGACCTCTTCACGAGCTCCCTTGCCTTCTCTCGCAACGTTGCTATCCTTGACCGAGGAGATTTCCCCCTGAACGGTTCGCACAGAAACAGACCCTTGATCTCCAACCACGTACGTCCCGTCCACGAGCGTCGGTACAGGGACGGCCATGTTCGGGAACCGCTCTTTGTGCAATACCACATGGTCCAACTCGCCCTCGCCCTCGCCCTCAAGTTTGAATTTGAGCGCTCCAGAGCGCCTCGCCAGCTTCGCAAGCGGCCCCAGTCTACCTCTATGCAGTTGGCGAATCTGCCGCTGAACCCCAAGCACCGACCGCGGCGCATTCTCTTCTCCATCCGCGGCATTCACTTGGTTGATCGTGTCCGCCACAAACTCGAGCTCGCTCTGCGTCCATGTCTTGGACACAAAGGCGTCTAGACCGTGTTCTGAGATCCAGCTGTTCAGATACTCGTAGACGACACGCCTTTCGGAGATTGTCCAGGGTCCCCAGTTGAAGCCTCGTTCGTCGAGCATGACGTTGCTGATGTTGGTGGTGTGGGCAGGGTTGGACAGGCGCGTAGGGGCACGGGTGGTGGGCATGATGGACGGGTGATTGTGGTTGTGCAGGCTGTGCTAGTAGTAATGTCCCGCGCCAGAAGAAATAGGGCCGGGGGTTGGATATACGTAGGGTAGTGCATCGAACTGAGAGTGAAAGTGTACGCATCTCTGTCTGGGAGTGAAAGGGATGTGCAGTGTATGTCTGTGCGTGAAGCGTGAAGCGTGAAGCGTTCAGGTAAAGGTCTAAACATCAACGGCACGACAATTATTCAAATATCTCCAACTGCGTCCATGGTCTTTTACTGGAATTATCGCTAGCTAGGTACACACCATCTCCTCCCCCCTCCCTCCCTCCCTGCCTACCAACCCATCTATCTCGGCCCAAAAGGCCTGGGACCCAAAATCTGCCTCTTGCCACCAAAGCTGATCCCGCCCCGATTCTGGCTATCCCCGCCCATGTAGCCGTACTGATTGACGTCCCACGACTGGCCCTCTCCCACGCCGGCCGTGGGGTCCTTGGCGGCGCTCTGCAGCTCGCGCTGCGACTGCTCCCACTCCTTCTGGCGCTCGCGCTCGCGCTCCATTTCCCTCTCGAGCAAGGACTTGGAGGCCCAGCCGCGGTCCTTTGTGGTTTGCTGCGCGGCTTTGCGGCGCGCGTCTTCGGCGCGCTGCTCGTTGGTCGAGGTGGATTCGGGCGGTGCGTAGGTCGAGGGCTTGGGAGGGGCGGGCGCCGGGTTGGAGGCGAGGTAGCGGTCTGTTCTGCTCTGGGCGCCTTGGCTTGACCTCATGTATGCCGTGGGGTCGGGCAGAGGTCTTGGTGATGTGGGCTCTGGAAGCGGGCGAGATGAGGTTGATGATGAGAAGGCTGGCTCTGGCGTGTGGACTGAGCGCGCGGGCTCGCGCTGGTTTGCTGTCCACGCGTCACGCAGGTAGGCGCGGTCGTCTGCTTGGGCCCAAGAGACGTTGCTTTCTTGCGGAGAGGGCGCACGGGGTGGTGGTTGAGGGCGTGATCTACTCTTTGAGCGTTCGCGAGTGCGGGACTTGGAGCGGGCGCCTCGCTGACGGTCTTTGCGGTTCTCACGCTCCTGCTGGTATTGCCGTTCACGCTCTTTGGCTTCCTCAAGTTGACGCTCAAGCTCGGCTATGCGGTCGTTGTGGTCGTCGCTCTGGCTGTTTCGCCGGCTGCGTGGTTTCTGCTCGGCCTGGTACTGGCTCAGAAACTGGCCTCGTAGTCTGGCGTCACTGCCTGCACGCTTCCGTCGAGCCTCTTTCTCAGCGGCCTCTTGAGCTTCACGCTCTTCGTTCTGCCGGGCTTCCTCCTGCATCTTCCACTGTCGTTCCTGCTCTTCCCACTCGCGCTTCTGCTCTTCGAGGCGCCGTTCTTTTGCTTCACGCTGCCTGCGCGATTCCTCTTCCCACAATCGTTCCTCTTCAGCCCGTTGGCGTTCCTCCTCTGCCTCGCGCTCAACAAGGCGGTGCTTCTCCGCTTCTTCTGCAGCAACCCGCAGCCTTTCCTCCTCCTCAGCCTTCTCGCGCCGTTTGCGCTCCTTCTCTGCCATGTTGGGCACATTGGGTCCCGCACTCGTAATCTGCCGCCGCGCACCAAATGCAATACCTTGATTTCCCTGACTTGCGCCGCCCATGTAGCCGTACTGGTGAATGTTCCATGCTGGCGAAGTAACGCCCTGGTCAGCCTTTTTGCTCCAGCTACTAACACCTCCGGGCGGCGATACAGGCATGCCAGCTGACGACTTGGAGGCATTGCTCCCACCCGTTCGCGACGGACTGAGCGGCTTTGGCTTGTTTGGAGGAGGCTTCATGGGGTTGAATGTAGACGAGCCATGACTCCTGGCGAAGTCGGGTCTCGACGGTGTGGTTGGGCTCATGGCGCTGCCGCCACGCTTTGGGCCTATGCTCGAGGGAAACCTGGTCGCGTTGATCTGGTTGGCGGCGCGCGAGAAGGCCGTCAAGCACTGCAGAACCTGGGCCGGATCTTTGCTCTCATAGAGGTCGACGGTGAGGAAGCGGTCGTGCGAGGGCAGATTGAGCGGCGGCATCTCGCACGCCTTGAGGAAGTGGGAGATGTTCTCCATCTGGATAAATGGCATGCCAGACTTCTTGAAGCGGATTGGGGTAGGAAGCGCCATGTTGACGAGCCTGCCATGTCAGCCAAGCTTCTTCCAAAGACGTGACCTGGCTTACCTGCACAGCACCGTCCCATCTTTCAGTGCATCCAGGAGGTCGCCCGCAGGCAGCCGCTCGCCCAGCGACTGCTCGATCCACGTGCGCACCTCGTTCGCAGCCTGCGGCGTGTATCTCCCCATGCGCAGGTTCTTCATGTCCTGGTCGAGGCTGGTAACAGACGCCATGGCTGCCAATAGAATAAATACCGGCCTGGCTGACGAATGTCGTGTGTCGTGTGTCGTGTGTCGTGTGTTGTCCAGTGCCCACGTCCACGTCCACGTCCACGTCCATGTCCAAGCCACAGCAACCCAACCAAGGTGGGGAATGCCTGCCGCGCGTGGACAGGGATGTCGACGGCCACGAACGTCATTCGCCAGGGTCTTGCATGCTGTGATGCACGTCAACCGTCCGTCCAAATTGTGCTCTATCGATAGCGCTCGGCGAGGCGAGATTACCACCACGACCACAACAACGACCACGACAACGACAACGACCACGACAACGACAACGACCACGACAACGACAACGACAACGACCACGACAACGATCACGACAACGACAACGACAACGACCACGACAACGATCACGACAACGACAACGACAACACGCCATGGCGAAAGCACCGGGTCCCATTAGGAAAGCCTGGTACGAGTGGAAGATGCTGCGCTTTCCCTGGCGGAAGAGGTGGCTGGTCGGTCAGTCTCCCTGCATTCCCCAACACACGCCGGCCACAAGCTGATGTTGGCTCGCAGGCTTCGATCTCCACGGCAACACATTCTGGGAGTTCAAGGACGCCCTGCACTCGATGCGCAACCGCCGCATTGCAAAGTACCACCGCTCCACACACTACGGCGACGTGAACGTGAGTCCTGGCTGGATGCAATGGTTGCGCCACACGCGTTTCGAGCCGCCTACCATCCAGGAACAACAGCAAGAGATGCAGCGACAGGCGAACATGAAGCTGCTTGCTGCCCGTGCAGATGAACGCTGGGCTGCGAAGCCTTCTGCCTTGGATGCGCCGGACAAGCAGCAGCCCATACAGATGCTCGAGTCGAGAGATCCCAAGTCGGGCGTTGTGCAGACAAACGCCGAGCAGGAACTGAGCTCTCGAGGCGGCGACTCGAGAAGCGCAGAAGCAAGGAGCGAGCAAGGCGAGAGGCCAGCACACGACATGCGTCCAGACGTGACGCCTGGGGCGGAGGCGCCGCAGCCTGCTGGCGTCACAGAGGAGGCACCTGCGTTCAAGGCGAAGAAGAAGATGCGGGTGAACAAGGAGCCCAAGGAAGACGCGCCCTGGAAGCAGGCAGCATCTAGCAACCCAGGAGACGACTGGCAGCCCAAGGCCTGGACGCCGCCACCCAGGAGAAGGGGATGAGACTGACGACTCACGGCCTCACATGTACAACATGTACAACATGTATCAACAGTAAATCAACTAATCATAACTCGCAGCCTCCGCGCACCACAGCATGCTTCTCGAACCTCGACTTTTCGTCTTACGCTGATAGCAGCTTGTAAAGACGGAACTGGCAGTGTCTCGCCTCGATCCCTCCAAAAGTCTGACGCCAGTCTTCTGCATGCAGCTGATGGTAGGAAGTAGCAAGGCGCTCACACGGGCCATAACTGCGACTCTAATTCCACCTCGGATCTCGCCAGAGATGTTTTGTACTCAGCAAACACCTTAACGAGGTGAAAGCAAGCTGTCGTGTATAACAAACATCAAGCCCAAAGCGAAGCGAATAGATCTCAGCAAACAATACCCCATCTCCTCACTCTCCTTCCTCCCTCCGCCCATCCTCTTCAACACCAGTATTCCCAGCCACCACTCCACATGCAAACCCTCCTCCCCTACCGACCCCGCACCGTCAGTCCCCTAAATGACACAGCCAACACCCCCATCAAGACCAACAGCGTCACGCTCCCCTCCGAGCACGACCTCACGACCGCTCTCGCGCAAGACAGCGACCTCGCCACCGGAACCGTCAACGTCGCGACGATAATCGAAACCTCGCGATCCCGCGTCGACTTCCTGAACCAGCAGCTCGATAGTGATGTCTGTCGCCACCACGGCGCACCTACGGACGGCGATGTGTCGACAGTTAGCAGTAGTCCACAGACGTACCCTCAACAGGCGACCGGAGCGAAGCACACTGAGATGGCAGGTGTGGGTGCTGCGGTATCTGCACCACCGGCCAAACGTCTGTGCGTATCGGAGTCAGATCCTGCAATCTCGCTGGGATTGAAGTCAGATAGCGGACAAGCTCCTCATCCTCTCGACGAGCCATCCGGTTTCGCCACAGCTGGCTGTCCAAAACTGGATTCTGGGATGCAGAAGCGGGAGCGCGCTTCTTGGCGTGACCGGGCTAGGGGCAGGGTAGCGAAGGCGGTGGCGCTGCTGGGATGTTATGGAGGGGCGAGGCGGAGGCAGGGGGAGAGGAGGAGGAGGGAGGATGGCTGTCTCTGAGGGTAGCAGTGTAGTTTGGTTTATTCAAGAGTCGATCAGTGCTAGAGACAGGAAGTGATTGTACTCAGACAACCGATCATGACGGCAGTGCAACGACACAAGTATCGGTCATTGGCGCGATGTACCTTACTATGCCTACGGAGATCTGACGCTCGGCTGGGAGGTGTGTAATAGAGCAGACGACTGAGAATCGGTTGCCTCGGGTGCAATGTATGCGCAGTCACCAAAACAGAGAACATAAACGAAACGCCGCTCACAGTCGCATGGTCAAGAGATGGAGAAAGCAAAAAAAAAGAAAATCTTGGAATAGCTGAGACTGGTTTCGATCCAGTGTCCTCCGGGTTATGAGCCCGGCGCGCTTCCGCTGCGCCACTCAGCTTTGTTTCAATTCGATATAGAGTAGACGAAGTTACAATCTATATATTGCTAGTAATTGCAATACGCTCACTGCCGTCGAGCAGGAAAAGCCTCGTACGTTCGTGTTGAAGTTCATGTATTGCAGGCGATGACAGCTGTGAAAGAAATTTTCACCCAGTGAGTCATGGCGGTGGAGCACTCACCAACTAGGCCGCACACACGCTCCCACGACCCTCGCTGCGTTACATCCAGCGCTTCAATTTTTCAGCCGTGCTTTTTCAGGGTACGGGCAGAGTATCCTCTCGTACTGCGTGCCCCTCGTGTCGTTGAAGCCAATTGGTAGTGTCTTGGGCACAATGCCACTTCCCACCCAGTCAACGAGTGCTTGGAACGTCGAAGTCGGCTGGCCTCCACTGCCACCGGAACAGTGCGCAAGACCCGGTACCTCGAAGTAGCGGGAGAAGTCTTCAATATTTGGAGTGGTGGTCTTGACGCGATTGTAGTAATCCTCGGTACCTTTGGTGGGGACGAGACCATCGGCCTGATGTGCAAATCAGCAAAGCCTTCGTCAAGCCATCTAATGGAGGGTGTACTCACTAGTCCATGGTAAGTTACCATCTTACCACCAGCCTCTCTGAATGCGCTCAGATCCGGATCTCTGGTACCGATGATTGAATCCTAGTCCTGCACACTAGCATGGAACGGACGTGTATAATCTTCCTCGCTTTGAATCTGGGTGTAGTTCCATTCTGGATGCTTCTTTATGAAGTTCGCCGAGTCCTGTCGGCAGATCAATGCACGTACCGTTCGCATCACACGACGTGGAGGTGTAACCAAGGTCTGATGTAGTGCCTGACTGTGCGTCTGAGGCGGCGAGACGCGCTTGGTAGTTCACACCGTACCAAAGGAAGTGCCCGTTGGATTGCTGAGGACCTGTCCATGTTAGGTTTGCGATTGTAGCGGCAGTATTGCTGATCATGGTTGTTATATTCGTGGAAGCGCAGTGTGCGGACTTTCCGGCCAGCGTGAAGGGATCGAAAGTGCACTTCGAGACATCGCTGATGAGATCATATGCAACGCCGTCTAGTGGATCGCAAGCAGCGACTACGGCGTCAGTCAGTACATCGATCTCGTACTTCGGTGGATATTGACCGGTGGTGGTCATCACAGTTTGTGCCCAGGATACCGCAGGGACAAACTGTGCCCAGTTGAATGCCGGCGCTGCTGCCGCGATGCCATCATTTGCGTATGGATACCGCTGAGCAAGCGTAAAGCCTTGTCTGCCACCTTGCGAGCAGCCAGTCCAGTATGAAAAATCCGCCGGTCGGCCGTAGAAGTCTTTGATGAGGTTTTTGGCGAGCAGAGCCTAGGCAATCAATGAGCTGCGGAATTGTCAGCGGCTCTCAGTACGTACCTGGTTGTTCAGTGCTACAAACGCGGAGTCTTGCAGATCATACAAGTTGATGTTCCCTGGGCTCGTCAATGCCCAGGGATCTAGTACATAGCTCAATCCAATCCCAGCATCACTGGTTGTTGCAATATAGCTTTCACCGACTGCACCAGCCACTCCGATGTCCGTCAGTGGGAAGCGGCCCGCAACCCATCCGCCACCGCCAGCGGCCTGCAGCCGTCCATTCCAAGTCTTCGTTGGAAGCCATGCCTCTACTTTGATTGTATCGTGATGGCCAGGATGCGTATAGGTGATTGTGATGTTACAGAAGTCGATGTTTCGAACAGTGGTGGATGGGTGGTTATAGCAAAGCTGGCTGTAAGCATTTTGCGAAAATTTTCGTACAAGATTGGCAGAGAGTTGATTATGTCGGCGCCAAATACTGCAGGGAATGGTATGACGCTCGCATTACATGCCAGCACAGGTGCAGTCGAGTAGGTGCTCATGTCGGACGTCCTGTCAGGATCAGAAAGCGCAAAGATAGCCCGAAGAACTCATTGTGCAGTAGTGAACACTTTCATGTACATTTTGAATGGACTTGCTCTGTACTTGAATGATGTTCACTATCACCGACACATGTCTCCGGAGGCGATCAAAATCCCGCAGTCGACTCCGGGTCTATACGTCGTATAGCTGATACGCGTGTAGGTGTTACAGACCTCTTTCACAGAAACTAGAGTTCGTAATGGAGTTTTATGGTTCGGTCCTGCAATATGTGCATCCTGGAAAAATCTCATGAGACGAGAGGATCTCCGGTGACTTGGTTGGGCCAGTCGAGCCAGTGTCTCCAGTATGAGCCCAACGACTTTGTGATTGACACGACCAGCATACGGCCCGAATCTCCTACGAACCACACGCTACGGCGCTGGTGTAGCAGCACTGCATAGTAACAGAGGATGATCAGTGCTTCGGGTTGACGCTTCTGTAACAGATCTGTGTAAACCGCTGATAAAAGGACCGGCCAGGCCGAGAGCAGCCCGGATGGTCGTTGCTTCGTCTCTGGACATTGCACTTCCAAGTAGTCAGCCTGGTACATCAGCTTCAGTCTGGATACAGCATCGCGACATGCCGTATTGCTCTCTGGGCTCATTTCGCCGTCGTCCAGCAGACGACTCAGTTGTTCCGTAACCAAAACTGCTTGTTCTGGGGTATGCGACGCTGCGAGGCTCAACTGAGTACTAGCATGATGCAAGACGGGCGAGATCTTGGACTGCAACAACAAAGCCCAAGCTTGAGAGGTGACAGTCTGAACTCCACGGTGGAGATTCAGATATGTGACGAAACGGTCGAGAAAACCATCCGCATCACTATTCGAGGTCATGACTGCCTCTGCAAGCGAATGGGTACCAAGAAGGCTTGCGAACATCAGTATGGTATCGCAATTTTCGCTGTTGATGTTCCCAAGATGCTCATCGAACGAGGTTAATGCCTCGATCTGAAGCGACGTAGCATCAGCATGGTAAGAGATACCTTGCATGGGTTTTGTGTGGCTCAGATGTAGAGCCGAGAGCGCAGGGACCTGGAGCAGCAGATATGGAGTCGAAAGTATAGCTGGCATTACGGTACGCATCAGACCGAGATCGACGATACCATTCATATCGAGGCCTGGCATTGTCTCCAGCATGAAGTTGCTGAACAACTCCATATGACGGATGTTGAGGCTTGAGTTGGTCGCGTCATACTGCAGTGATGGAGCTGGCGTTAGAATTGGCGATACAGTAAAGGAAGACGGAGTCAACTCTTGAGCAGTCATAGGAGGTAACAGTATCTGTGAAGGCGAATCTCCTACAAATGTGACACCAGCATCTGTCACGGAGGATCGCGGTGAGGTGGCGTCTGTGGGCCGGACCGCACGCGGACATGCCGTTAAGTACACACACTGACGTTCGGTACTCGAACAGTTGACACAAGCAGGTCGTCCTTCATCGCACTAATCACCCGTAGGAACGAAAGTCAGCTCGAGCCATCAGCAAAACTATGGAAGCTTCGTGTTGAACTTTAACCGTGAACCGACAGACGGGTCCGCCAGCCCAAGGTGTGAAGTATAAGGCCACTAATTGGGAAAAGAAGGTACACATACCTTTATGTGACGGCGTTTGCAATTTTGACATCCTAGTTTTGACTTCTTGTGCGTTCTGCGTTGGGCCATTTCCACGTACGCGTATAACTTGCGTGCTTGAGATTCAAGACGTATGGGCTGAAGAATACGTAGGTCTGGGTACGGAAAATGCAAGAAGATGGGGAGCGCTCTCGTAGGCTTATACGGAGGCGCTAGCCAGGGTGCTACATATCGACTCGTACTCTTGAGAGGCTGAGTGTCGGTTCGAAATGATCTGTGCAGACAAGGTCGTATGGCATGGAACGGTGGTGAGGTTGAGGCGGTCCGTGCGATACGTGATGAACCTGATTGGTGCCTGATTCTTACTAATCGTGTCGACTCGTATAGCCCTCATTGGGAAAGTACGACTAACTCAGCAAGTACAATCATCACAACCCAGACTAACATACTGAGGTAAGTTGGACAAGGCCACCTGTTGCTATACGTCGTGTTATATTCGGTCCAAGCTCACTTAACGCTCCTAAGACCGTTATGTCTTTCTCTAGACAAGTTTGCGAATGCATGCATTCTCCTTCTGTCTTCACTTTATCTCTATTATGTATATGTAGTGGTGCATGGCCTCTCTTTCCCTGAGGGTCAATTTTATTAACAGACCGAAACTCTCTTTCCATAGTTTCCACCTTCTCTTTTTCAGGAGAAGGAGTATCTCAACAACTCGAACACCTGTTCTACCACACCATCTACACCATGGCTGTCCTCGAGCCCTACAAAGGTGGCTACTACCTCTGGAATTATGTGCCATCGATTGCCGCGGCAGTCATCTTCATTTCCCTCTTCCTCGTCATCACCGCGCTTTTATCATGGCGTATGTTCAAGACCAAAACTTGGTTCTGCGTACCATTCGCTTTCGGCGGTTTTTGTAAGCCTTCTGTGCCCCTTGTCGAAGATGCCAATCTCATGTCATTTAGTTGAGTTCGCCGGATATTGCGCTCGAGCATCAGCTTACAGCAAGACGGGTCGCGTCATACCGTACTCTGTCCAGAGCGTCTTCATACTTCTCGGCCCAGCCCTTTTCGCTGCCTCGATCTACATGTGTCTTAGTCGCATTATCCGTGGCGTTCGCGGGGATCATCACGCTTTGATCAAACCAAGCCGGCTCACGAAGACTTTTGTTACTGGAGACGTTCTCTCGTTCGTCGTGCAGGGCGGCGCAACAGGTCTGATGGTCACCGGCAACAACGTCAAGACTGGCGAAGGTATGTTCGTTGGTGGGCTGATGATTTAAATCATCATGTTCGGGTTGTTCGCAGTGACGGCAGTCCTGTTCCAGAGGCGCATTGAACGTAGCCCTACGCCAGAATCCTGCAGCTCTGCTCTGCCGTGGCAGAAGAGTATGCGCATGCTCTACATCGTCAGCGCTCTGATCATGGTCCGTTCGATTTTTCGCGTTGCCGAATACGCGATGGGTAATAACGGGTACCTGTTGAAGCACGAGTGGACATTGTATATCTTCGACTCGACTCTCATGTTCATTGTTATGGTCGTTTACTTTCTTTGGTACCCAACTTGGATCACTTCCGACAAGCTGGAGTATCAGAGTTATGGGGTCTGACTGCTTACATTTCTTGAGCTGTACAAGTCAAAGTCGGATACAGTCGTTGAGATGGGGAGTTGAAAGTCTCTAAGTTCGAAATAGCATAACATTCCCATAGATGTAGATCACATTATTCATCATACTGAATCCTCGATGCATCAAATGCTGTTCTATTTTACACATGCAAGGGAACTCATAGAAAGCAGACAGCCTAACCGTATCCAATCGTGCCTCGGCATCTGAACTTCGCCACGCGATGCCAACGCCGAACGACTCGACCATGCATGTCATCAGCGTCGACGCACAACATTCGATCGAGGTCTTCTCTTTGATCACACTATATCTAAACCTTTGCGCTAGCAAGACAACCAAGATATATCAATTCAAGATTGAAGCCACTAAAAGAGCAAGGAAGACAGACCGTTCACAAGCAAGATGGCAGAAACATACAACTACGAGTTCTTCAACGTCTCGTTCCCAGCCGAACATGTGGCGCATGTTGAGATTAACCGACCAGAGAAGTTGAATGCGTTCAAAGAAGTGTGAGTATTGAAAGTCTTTCATCGATTCATTGGATCAAACCAGTCAGTCTGGCTTCTTCCTTAACAGCCATGTCCCAACCGTCTTGATCCTGGGTCTTTCCAATTGCACATCCACACCACTGCGTAATTCCATGCTTCGACTTCAATTGAACTTGAGACACGTATCCCCAAAGATGATGCACAGCTGACATACCACCCAGGATGTGGCACAACCTATCTGCGCTCTTCAAGAAACTCTCCACCGACCCCAACATCCGCGCGATAGTCTACAGCGGCGCTGGCCGCGCCTTCACCGCAGGTCTAGACGTGCAAGCCGCCAGCTCAGGCGGCACCTTTGCCCCACCCACTGTCGACTCGGCGCGCAAAGCAAACGGTCTGCGGCGCCACATCCTCGAATTTCAGGAGTGCATCACAGCGCTCGAGAAGTGCGAAAAGCCGGTAATCTGCGTGATGCATGGTATTTCGTTTGGGCTGGCACTCGATATGTCGCTCAGCTGCGATATACGCATTTCCACCGCCGACACCAAGTTCAGCGTCAAGGAGGTCGACATCGGCCTCGCTGCTGATATCGGTACGAGCTCATTATCTTTGCTTGCTTCCTGCGTGAACACGGCTGACAGCCTCTAGGTACTTTGAGCAGACTGCCTCATGCGGTTGGCAACATGAGCTGGATAAAGGACGTTGCGCTCAGCGCACGCGTTTTTGGGTCTGAGGAAGCGTTGCGTGTCGGTCTTGTTTCGCGAGTCGCGGCAGACAAAGAAGCTGGGTTGAAAGAAGCGTTGGAGCTTGCGACGCTGATTGCGAGTAAGAGTCCGGTGGCGGTGCTGGGCACGAAGGAGATCCTGAACTACTCGAGAGATAAGACGGTGGCTGAGGGGTTGAACTATACGGCGGTGTGGAATGCGGCCATGTTGCAGACGGATGACATGAAGGAAGCCATGTTGAGTGGGATACAGAAGAAAAAGGTTAAGTTTGCAAAGCTGTAGGACTTGTCAATAAAGACAGCAAAAGACAGATGCAAAAGTATGTAAAACACATCAAGAAACTTGACTCGGCACCTGCATGTAAAGAAGATGGACTTGATATTTTCATTGCCTCTGAGCGCCTGGAAGTGCTAATACCGGAAAGGAGTTGATCATGCCCAAAACCCGTCTCTGCATAGCCACATGAGCTTATCATGAGCGTCACTCATATCCCATGGCATGCTACAGAAGATCTCATGTGGAATCGTGATTTTCCCATTTGCGCCCGCCAACTACCTCGTACTTGTCACAGTACAATACGACTACATCAACCGTTGAGCTTATGCCCTCGACATGACGCCCCAGCAGCGGATCTTGTTGTCGGTGTAACCAGCGAACAGAGTCTGGCCGTCGGCGCTCCAGGCAAGGGAGACGCACTCGGGCTCCCTGCTCTTCTTGCCAACCTCCATGTACTCGGGCTTCAGCTCGTCAACCTTGGACTTCTTCTCAAGGTCGAAGATGATGATGCTGGAGGAGGTGGCAGCGCACAGCCAGTAGCGGTTGGGCGAGAAGACAAGGGCGTGGATCTCGTCACCGGCGGTGAGAGAGTACAGGTGCTTGGACTCGTTCAGGTCCCAGAGCATCGTTGTTCCGTCCTTGCCACCGGAGGCGCAGAGAGAACCATCGGGGGAGATGGTGACGGTGTTGATGTAGCCGGTGTGGCCGATGTGGTCGGTCTGAATGCGGCAAGAAGCGAGCTCCCAAACCTGTGGTCTTGTCAGCGGCTGCTGGCTACAAACGCTGAGGTTCAGACGAGTTGCAAGTGTAAAATCAGTACAAAGGTGAGTGTTGTTCTCATAGCCCTAGATGGGGGCTCTGAAGTAGCAAATACTTTTTTAACCAAATCATCATAAAAGCAAGTCGCGAAAGTGTGCTTATGCAGGGAGTTGTACGCACCTTGACGAGCTTGTCCCAACCAGCGGAGACAATGACGGGGTTCTGGGGGTTGGGCGAGAACCTGACGCAGGATACCCACTCGGTGTGGCCCTTGTCGGTGATGGTGTACTTGCAGTCACCGAGGGTGTTCCAGAGCTTGATGGTGCGGTCGCGCGAACCGGAGACGATCTGGCGGTTGTCGGCGGAGAAAGAGACGGACAGAACGTCGTTGGTGTGGCCGACGAAGCGGCGGGTGGTGACACCGGTGGAGAGCTCCCAGAGGCGGAGGGTCTTGTCCCAGGACGAGGAGAGAGCGTAGGCACCGTCAGAGGAGATAACCTGTGGAGCATGTCAGCTCATTTGCGCCTTTCCAGCTACCGGTTGCTGCACTGCTGCCATTGCTGCGAGTGCTTGCATGCGCGGGTGTACGTACGCAGTCGGAGACGATGTGGGAGTGGCCGTGGAGGCTCCTCTTAGGGTAACCGTACGAGGTCTCGTCGCGGGTGAGGTTCCAGATGATCAGCGTCTTGTCGCGCGAGGCGGACAGGAGCATGTTAGGGCTGGCCGTTGTTAGTATTCTGTCGCATTGCAGCCGCGCGCTGCATGTCCTGAATTCTAAACGCACTTCTCGAGCGAGGTAGCGAGGGAGGTAACCCAGCCAGAGTGGCCCTCAAGGGTGCCACGGAGAACCAACTGCTCGGCCATGATTGCGGTATGTGGCTTGAGAGGGGAGTCGACGGTGATGGTTGTCGTAAGTCGCGAGCAAGAAATTGAATTGATGGGGTCGCTCTTGCGCTGTGGGCATGCGAATAGCCCGTGCATTGCTCTAGCCGCATTGAGGTGCGCAGGCGAGCGCTTGGCACTTACGCCGCTTTCTCAACTCGATGGTATCCTGGGCCCGTCCAGGTTTCAATTTCGAGGTTCTGAGAAGGTTGGCTCTGTCTTGACTTTTCAAACTTGCCACGAATAGACGTTGTGAAACACTCCAACCCATTTTGGTCTCTCTGCAGTTAAACGTCCCGTCTGAGCAGACAGCATTGAAATAAGATATCGCGGGTCGATAAAGGCTGCGACACCTTTGGAAATATCATGCTTCGAATTGCATTCGAGTATCTCCGTTGATGGAATTTGCACATCGCCCATCAACTTGCACATCGCCATGGCTCCTTCATGCGTATCTCCGTTCTTAACCCCGAGCCAAGCACTCAGGACATCTACTTTGTAGTGAGTTAGTGAGTACAACCAAGACATAATTGCGGGTGCCACCTGTGATCTATGAAGACCATTTGGAAGCGCTTCAAACACCCAGACGTGTTAATCGTGTCAGCGTCTACACACTACAACTAACAGCTATCACTCCACTCACTATGACAACTGCAACACCTACACAAGAACAGACCCAAATTCTCCTTCTCGGTGCCGGCGAACTCGGCCTCGCACTCCTTCCACATCTCTCTTCCCTCCCCAACACACACGTCACAATTGGTGTGCGTTCTCCCGAGAAATACACCCATCTAGCAACTCCCACCATCTCGCTCACCACCGTCGACCTGACAAGCCCCTCTCCTATCCTCATCCCAGTGTTCTCCAGCTACGACATCCTTATCAGCGCAACAGGCTTCACATCCTCGCCAGGTAGCGTAACGAAACTTGCCCACGAAGTATTGGAAGCAGGGCAGTCTCGAAAACAGCAAGGAAAGGGAAGACTGTGGTATTTCCCCTGGCAGTGGGGCGTGGATTATGACATCACGGGGGATGGAAACGGACTGATGCCGCTGTTTGGCGAGCAGAAGCGTGTTCGTGATTTGCTGAGGAAGGAAGCGCAGGGAAGCGGTGTTAAGTGGACGGTTGTCAGTACCGGCATCTTCATGAGTTTTCTCTTCGAGCCGTTCTGGGGTATTGTCGACCGCAGCCAGGAGGGACACGGAGGGGAGGCGGAGAAGGTGGTGGTTCGATGTCTGAGGGATTGGTCGCACCGCGTCACGGTTACGGATGTTGCAGATATTGGGAGGGTGGTGCAGAGAATATTGGCTGGTGATGTCGATGCTGAGAACAGGGTCTTGTTTGTTGGAGGTGCAACAATCAGCTATGGACAGTTGGCGGAGGTCGTGGGGAGAGTTGCTGGATGCAAAGTCGTGAGGGAAGCTTGGAGTTTGGAAGGGTTGAAAGAGGAGTTGAGGAAGGACCCAGAAAATGGGATCAAGAAGTACAGACTAGTTTTTGCCGGGGAAGGGGTGTCGTGGGCGGGGCAAGCTACTGTGAACCATGAGCTGGGTATGGAAATGATGGACGCGGAAACATGCGCAAAGGGAGTCTTTGGTGTACAACAATAGGAAGCTTGCTCCTTATCTAGTGTATGCATGTTCAAACTTTTGCCTTGGTGGTCTGCGCACTGCTATGCCACCGTGAGCATGGCTTGTCAAATGAAGCATGCTAAACGTACAATTGACGCCAGCCTAAAAGACTTAAGCAATCCTTGTCTGGTCCATCTTCATCCTCTTTGGAAGTGCAGCTGCGTTCGCCCCTGTAGCGGCTCCGGCCCCATTCCATTCGCGGCTTTCGCCTCCTCGCATATTGGGTATCTCGGCCTCTTCACGTCTACGTTTGTGACCCGCGAAGTGCTCATTCGGCAACATGTAATTCGTTCTTCCCGTGTTCATATCAGGATGCGCCTAGCGTCCAGGAGGCCCGGGAGGGAACCGCTGCGGAGGCATATTCCACATAGCACCTGGAGGTGGGAAAGGCATGCCGCCTGGTGGCGAGCCAGCTGCGTTCGGTGGAGGGAAAGGGAATGGCATATTCGGCGGTCCGCCAGCCATGTTTGGTGGCGGGAAGGGTGGCATGCCGTTAGGTGGCATACCGGGACCTCCTGGCATTGGGGGCATACCGTTCGGAGGGAAAGGAGGCATGTTTGGAGGCATGTTGGGTGCTGTGGGAGATTAGCCTGGCTACAGATCCGTGCTGCATTTGACTTACGTCCGCCCCGTCCTCCCTGCATGAATGGTGGTGGCATTCCTGGCATGCCTGTCTCCCGTCAGCTTCTCTTCGCATATTATTCAATACCCGAGCTCACCTGGCGGCGGAAATCCACCGGGCATCGGCATGCCCATTGGCCCTCCCATCCCCATGCCCAGAGGCGGAGCCATGGGCCCTCCAGGGAAACCACCATTCAGATTTGCTGTGTACAGCGGATTCGCCTGGCCTTCCGAGTTGTATGCGTCCGTAATGCTGTTGATGACCTGCTGTGTCTGGTCGCTAGATATCTGCTCGTAGTAGGCCTGGACGTTACGCAGGTGGTTGCGACCGCTGTTGTGCGCTTTGCGCACGCTCATACTATCGTGCGTGAGGTACACATCGCAGTAGTCGCAGAAGAACTTCGGCATCGTGGTGGTCGCAGCGTCCAAGAGGGAGTGTTGGTGTTGGTGGTGGTGTTGTTGCTGCGCTGCGTTGCTGAGTACGAGTGCGTGCACGGCGCGTCGCGAAGCTTCGAAGGTGGAGGTGTTCGAGAGCTCGAGAATCTGAGGATGTCGGAGCGCAAAATGCCGATGTTTCTTGGCACGAACGGTTAAGGCAGCGGTAGCACGTGAAGGCTGTATGGCATGATGCCTCAAATCTGGCAATCTGGTGTTGTATATCAATGCAGAACGGGAGGAGAACAAAAACGCTCGTTTACACAGGTTGACATGGTTGATACTGTCCCAAGCTCACGTTTTCTTCCCATTTGCAGGCAACTCCCCCTTCAACTTCTTCAAACAAGCCTTCTTCTTCCAAGTCAGCCTGTGATATTCTGCCAGTTCTGGCCACTCCAGCTCGTTCCATTTCTCCCACTTCTCCACACAACGATCAAGCACTGGCCAGACAACACAGTCCGCTATACTGAACCGATCTCCCGCGATGAAAGGACCACCATGGTCTCCAAGCTGCTCGCTCAAAGCGTGTAGTGCGGCTGTGAAATCTCGCGTTTCTGTTTCTGTTTCTGTTTCTGTTTCTGTTTCTGTTTTTTCTTGTGGTAGATTTGCTGTGCGGTGTGAGAAAAAACATGGGAACTGCGAGAGGAGCACAAGGAGTGCGTTTGCCGCTGCTGTTACGGGCTTGTCTGAACAGAGAGGGTAATAGCGGTCGATATAATACAGTATTGGAGCGAGGCCCGACACCTCGGTAGATTGTGCGTCGTTGTCACGGAAGTGCACTCGCTGTAGGGAGTGGTCTTCCTTGTCGTGGCCTGGTGCTTGGACAAGCGTGTGACTGATTTTGGCCTCCCAAAGTGCGAGTTGAGTTTGTTCGGTCTCAATCGAGGTGTTGCTCGCAAACAGCATTGGCAGCTGTTCCGGCGGCTCATGCAAATGCAACACATCAAACCCGTCGCCGTACCACTTGTCCCAGTCGAATTCGTTGCTGTGATTTTCATGGCTGAAGGCCCGGATCATGCGTTCGGCTTCTGCTTCGTCATTGTTAATGATGTCGGCTGCACCGCGCTGGTCCTTTGAAGTTGCGCCCTGACCCCAAATAGTGGTCTCTTTGGCGTCAAGGAAGGTTGCGATGTGGCGGAAGGTAAGGCTAATTCGAGCCCCGGCATACGCAGTCTCTAGGTCGCTGCGTTCGGCTCCGACACGCTTGTCGGCCATAATGCCATGAAGCCATTTCTCGTTGCTCTTGAGGCCGAGCACAAACATTGAGTTGTGGGGCATAGCAACCCGCTGCGTTTGGCGTTGGGCATCTTCGTCATCGCCGGCGGTTTTGGCTTTCGAGTCTCTCTTGGTACGCAACCGCATTGTCCTTTGCGCGCCAAAACTCACATTGACAATGGATGAGCCTTTGGCAATGTCAAGTGTTTTATCCGAGTGCTCCGAGATGAAGTCGTTTCCACTTCTGTACAACTGAATGAGGACGTGGTTGAGTGGATGTCCTATAGCTTTCTCAGCTGCTCTTCTCACCCGTTGTACTTTCGGCGAGAAGTGGAGCAGAGGCAATGTCTGGTCGGCGGGATGCCGATATACAGGTTTCGATCCATCGTCACCAAATTCGCCCTGACAACATACTAGGCGCGGTACCTCTCCCTGCTGATGAAACATCTTCTGCCATTGTACCTCGTTGTACAGTTGCTGGAAGATCGTGTCTGCTAGGGGCGTCGAAAGGTCGGATGGATGGCAATAATTGGGTGAGAAAAGGTCATAAATGATACAAGAATCGCCTTCAGCAATGTGATCTCCGGATCCTAACACAGGGAGGTTTGCAAGCGACTTCAGCTTGGGAGGCTTGGTCATCGTGGCAGTTCCGGACAGAGTTGATGATGGAGATCGGATATCAGCAGGCGTGGTTTGGGTTGACATGACATCCGACAGAGAAGCGCTTGGAAGAGATGCTGTGGGGAGCTCAGGCTTTGATGATAACAACTCCTCATCTGACTTCTCCGGCGATACCTTGGTTGGAGACACATCTGCGCCGTCAACCAAACTAGTTTTGCTTGGTGCGATGGGAGTTAAAGTTGCTGGTTTCAGTGATCTCGCTCCGGTGCTATTGTCCATCTTTGTGTCGTTACTTTCCGCTTCCGCGTTTGGTGCCTTGGGTTTTGGTGATTCGATCTCTCCGTGTATCGCTAGAATTGGTTGAACGGAGCCATGTGTGGCCAACTTGTTCGATTCGTCGTTGGGCACACCGGGCTCTAGTAGCGAATCTTCTGTCGGCTTCTTTTTCTTCTTCTTCTTTCTCATGCGAGTTTTTGACTGGACTAGTTGCGTTACGCCAGAATCGGACGGCCGTTGCTCCGCACCGTTCATCCGCTTGTTTCGCGCCAGTGTCATTCCAAAGTCATCGTCGCTGTTTCCTTCCTCGGCTGTTACAAGAGTTCCGGAGCCTGGGGTATCTGCGGTGTTGAGTTGCCTGTTGGTCGCCAAAGTAACACGGCCGTCCGGCTTCTTGGTCGTGGTATTCGACCTGTCGGCCAGAGACAGCTTACTAACCAGCGTTTCGAGCTCATCTTTGGCTTGCTTGGAGTCCTTCGTATCTGGCTTCATTTCTTCTTTCGTTGGCTCGACAACCGTAAGTTGTTCCATTGCAAGGACGTCTGCGCTCGTGACAAGCCATGCATCGAAGAAGTCTTCCATCCGCTTTAGCGCAAGATCATGTCGGGTCTCCTTGCGGAAGCCGAGGGCGTCCTGTACCACATTGATCTTGATACCATGACGCGCTCCATCTATGACAGTCGCGAGAACAGATACATTTGTAAGACATCCACACACGTAGATTTCAGTGACGAGTCTTGCCCGCAGAGTCAGAAGGAGATTCGTGCCAAGGAAGGCTGAGTAGTTTGTTGTCGTGATGACAGCGTCTCGAGGCGTCTCGATGAGATTTTTGATGCCTTCTGTAAACTGGACGCCATCTGTATCTGGCATGCACGCAGCGATTTTCTCTGCACGTCTCAACAAAAATAGCTCTTCATCTTCTTCGACCGTTGCCTTCACTTCTTCGACCGGAAGTGCCTTCCTGCGTGATGAGACGCGCTTAAAGAGATCTAGAGCACGTTGTTTGTGTTTTGCCGAGCGTGACTGCGCCTGGGGTACAGGCAGGGTTAGGTCTTTTGTCGATTCATCGTCACCTACTTGGCTGCTGTTTTCCTCCCCATCGAGTAAGCCAGCAATGACTAAGGCATCTCCTTCACCAGTTGATGAAGTATTCGCAAGGCGGTCGTCTTCGTACAGCGTTTGCACCCAAATGACATGGCCATTAAGTTCACGAAATTTTGGGACGAGAGCGTTAATGCGGTCGAGAAATCCAGAGCTTGTGTCTACGGGAAGGTGGCCGGTTGGTGTGATGAAGTCGTTTTGTAGGCCTATGATCATAAGCGCCTGGCGGGTCTTGACTTTCGGCTGTTTCGCCAGGATTTCCGCAAAAGAGGCCATCCTGTGGGAGGGTGACAACACAGAGCGGGCCGTCAGGAACGGACAGGCAACACGACGCGCACAGCTCAAGGCATCAACAATGTTGTTGGCATGCGCACGGTTAAAAAAAAACAGTGCTCAACTTCCCCTGGTTGCGAGGGGAGAGAGCAGCGAAGACGAAGATAAATACACAGACCGCGGTGATCTTCGATGGGCTCAGGGTAACCGTTGCATTGTTCGATGCATGATGTAGATCGGACGGACGTTCTGTCACTTCAGAAGCCAAGAAAAGTCGATTGCATTAGCCAATGGCATGCATTGAAGATGATCGCGTGCTGCAGGGCCGATTGGAAACAGGAACGCCACGCTAAAGTAAGTGTTTCGCAGGACTGATGGTCCTCGACTTCTCGTGTCGTGCCCATGATGTTCCGCGCTCTGGCGGGGTGGCGCTAGCGCTTGGAGTTACCGCGCCGTACTATCTACCAATTGTCTACATGTGCTGCGTGCCTTAAAGTCGCTCCTGTTCCGACCGTTGAAACGTCGCACAGCTTCTGGACTTGACCGCTGCGGTCGAACGGGCCGTTCCTGGTGTTCCTGCTGAGAACTGAGGTTGACAGACTATACGTGGCTATCGCTATAGGCGCACAAATCTTATGTCCAAGTGCGAGATCACTTTGTTCTTCAACGGGTGGGGAATAGTGATATACTTTACAAGCTGCACTTCGTGGCCGCCGGGTCCGAGGATGTGCCTGGTACGCAGTTCTTTGAAAGTGCCTCACTTGTTGCTGAAAAAGGATGTGATCTTCGAGTTCCCATCAGTCTTCACTGGTGTCTTTGCTGCACTGCCGTTACTTGTAGCGCTGCGTGTGCCTTGTTTCTTTGTAGGTTTCTTCATGGGAGATGCAAGCTTCGGAGGGGAGGTCGGCTTAATGCGCTTCAACTGTGGCCCTTGGCCTGATGTGGTACTATCATCGTCCGCTTCTCGCTTCATACCTTGTATGAGTTTCATGGCCTGTGATGGAGAATCGTCTGGAACGGGTAGTGGCGCGATATCTTCGGTACCTCCAACACGGTTCGTGGTGTCACGAGTTTCATTGAGGTCGTGTTCGATTTTGACATGGCCGTCCTGAGTCGTGGCATTCTCAAGTTCGCGCTCCGTTTTGTCGATTCCCGCCACGTTGGACTTCTTTGCAAGCTTTCTCTGGTTACCAAAAAAGTTCGCAATGTTATTTTTGTTCTCAGTGCTATCGACGGGTATCAAGAATGATGGGGAGTTATTCCCGACCTTGCCCACGTCTTTGCTGACAGGGTAGCACTCAAGCTCGTCTTCATACGGCTTCAGTAGTGACTGCAGATCCTGGCTCCACTCTTTGCGGTTCGGATCCAGCCATGTTCGTATGGCGTCAGAGCCGTTGTCAAGAATGACTGGCATGCGATCGTGCAGAAAGTTGAGTTGCTTGTTCGAGTTGGTGGTGATGATGGTGTAGGTATACAGTGGCTCGTTGCTGTCTAGTGGGATGTCAGTCATGGTCACAGCAGCTATACAAGACATGAAAAACGTGGCACGCAGGTCAACAACCTGGAAATGATGGTTCCAGAGTAAGACACCTTTGCTACGAGGCAGCCGCGAATGTTGAAAAGGTACGGCGCTTACCTTCAAACTGAACACGATCCCACAGCCCAGCAAAGCACATGAGCTGTCCGTCTTTGCGCTTGGTGAGATATGGTATCTTTTCCTTGCCGTTATTTTTCTTGAGCCATTCATAGAAGCCTTGCGCAATGATGATGCATCGCTTTTGTTTTTTCATGGTTGTCCACATGCCTCGATCTTCGAATAATGAGTCGTCCCGACAGTTGATGGTCTTCATCTTTGAACCATAGTCCGGGTTACGTTTCGTCCAGAATGGTACAAGACCTGGACGAATTTACGTCAGCTGAGACATCTCGAGAGTGACTTGGGACGCCTACCCCATTGCATTGACTGCAGCTTATACTTGGTGTCTGCTGTGCCTTCCTCCTTGGGTTTCTTATCGTTTTCGCTATGATTGTCATTATGGGCGGCGTGATCGGTGTCATCCGCTCGATACACAAGCCCATGATATCCAGGCGCAAAGTTGTAAGACTGGCGTACGTTCTCGTCGTTCGGCACTTCCTCGACCGGCATCTGCGACTGCTCTAGTTGTTGGCGCACCTCTGAGGGTCGCTGTAAATATCATTTAGCTAGAATCCTTGCGGCTGTTCCTATGTATACTCACCAAGGCCAGCACATACCTGCCACACATGATTAATCGCTTCAAAGCATTGTCTAAAGCTTCAACAGCGTGGGAGGCAAGCTGAGGGAGGAACGCGTCGGTGATTGGCTACGTCATGAGTTGCCTATCGATTAGCTTTCAGCCCTACGCGGAAGGAACGCGACGCCGCTAAAAGTCCCCGTCATTCGATGCTCCACCAAGTTTCAGTCGCCATCACTCACATCAATTCGCCTTTGTCCGGCTCGCGATGTTTTCCAGGACGGTTCGATGCGCTACGCCGCGCATAAACGCATTTGGTCGATCTCAAGCACAGCCGGCACCACACGGGTTTTCCAAGCTAGCTTCAAAGACGATATACAGCCCTCTCCAGCGACAGTTGGGAAGACGCTACCGCTCATCGATGAGTGCGCAATTCAGAGAGCAGTATAGAAAGAGTCCTGTACTGTTTCCCTTTGCGGTGGTTGTGTAGGCGTTCCCAACCCTATGACAGTACACAGCTGACATTTTCTTAGTCTTTCAGTTCTTTCTGGCATGTGCTTGCTCTACCTTCCTTGGTACTACAAGAATGTCATCATAAAGCCATATCACAACTTCCCCGAACCCGTTGCCAAGAAGTTGCGCAAAGCTCTCTTCTACAGTCGTGGAAAGTGGCTTGACATCCGCGAGGCGAACAAGTACTTTCGCCAAGCCCTCCAAACGGCCGACGAACTGGGTATGGACCCTTTCAGCGACGAGATCATGGGCGTCAAGTACACAATCGCGGCGTTGTTCGAGGACGCAGGGTACTATAGCCTGGCGACAGACGTCCTTGAGATCATGAGAGCAGATACCCAGAAGTGGCTGGATGAGTTTTCTCATAAGCACTGGAACGATGGGAACAGGAGCCGCGTCTTGAAGAACATGGTGCAGATCAATCTCAAGCTTGGCCAGCTCTACGACATCAAGTATGTCAACGAGCCAGAGAACGGAGGCAAGAGGCTTGTAGAAGCTGTGGAAAAAGCTCTTGCAGAATCGCAAAGGCGAGAGAGAGAAGGCCTGAAAAACGGCGAGGGCGAATTTTTGACGAACGAGGAGTTGGGTGGTGCTCTGGAAGCACTTGGGTCACATTATGAGGAATTTGGCCCTCGATACCTCGCCACACCGCTTTTCGTCAAAGCTTTGGAGATGTGCCCACCAAAGTCATGCCACAGCATCATCTTGAGTAAGCTGCTAAAATTCAAAATTCTGGACCGGAGATTGACCTTCACAGTGAACAATATCTCAACGTGTCTTGTCCAACAAACCCCGCCACCGGACGAGTCCAACGCGATTGCTCTCTCCTCTGCACCTACTGACTTCCCGGTTACCAAACCCCCACCGCGCGCCGTACTTATCGACCAAGCTCGCCAATGGGCCACAAAAGCTCTCGCACACGCTGCCGCGATACCCTCGACAGATAAGACTGAAGAATGCGACTTCGGTTGCGCAGTCGCAACACATAATTTGGGAGAGTTTTACGAGATGGAGGGCCGGATAAAAGACGCAAAACAAAAGTACGAGGAGGCCGCGGGTCTGGCAAAGTCGATGGGTTTCTCTGAGGGACAAACGAACGCGAGAGCGGGGTTGAAGAGGCTGAAAGAGATGGAGAAGAGGCCTCAAGCGTAGGGAAACTACCAGTGAGGCATAGAAGACATGTGGCTTGTATAGCGTGTGTAATATTATAATGTTGAAGACATTGGCACAAACAACTGCTAGCAGCGAAAGTATCGATCATTGGTAAGACTAAGCATTACAATCACCCATTGCCCCAGTTTCTACGTGTACGCGCCTTGTCAAGCATCGAGCGCTGCCCATATAAGCTTTGCCTCGTCCAATGCTCTCTCTACAACCTCACTGGTTGTTGTTTTTTTGTTGTTGTTTTAAAAAAAATCATGGACGTATAGGTCATGGGAGTTTTTAATCTCTTTTTTTTTCGTCTCCCAGAATGCGACTTACTCTTCGAAACGTTGTTTTTAGTTCGAAATGCTCGCACCAGCAACACATGAAGTAGCCCTCTGGTTTTCGAACACATGTTTTGGGGTGGAGAAGATCTGAAGACTTTCAATGCATGGCTGAATGTCTTGCGCCTCAGACGGCTCTTCGAACATCCAACGGTTCAGATCACAAACGTCTAAGAAAGATGATGTGTTTCCCCTACCGAACTACTTCCTTCTGTCCAAGGTCAACGCTCAATGGACCGATGAGGTGTAGTCCGAAATGGCCATGCAAGGCGTGTATGTCCGAATCTCAATCAGCACCTCCAAAGGCTTCAAGGTTTACAGGCTATTCTTCTGGCTTCCACTACATATTCGAAAAACATCTCGCTGACAGAATGTCAGAACGGTACCCAGCCATCCATGGGATTTGTGTCTCGGATCGAAAAAGGGCTTCTTCGACGCAGTGTTTTGTTGAAAGCCGCCTCTGTTTCTCTCCAGTCGTTATCAGTTGTTCGACTCTCCTGCAACGTGATGCCTTCGAAATTGTGCATTCGGTATTTCTATGAGGGAAGTCGCCCGGCAACTCTGGATCTGAAATGTCAATTGAGAAAGCCTATACTCTTCCCGATTAAGCTCGAACCGGATCTAGACGATGTGTCAGTTGCACTTATGGTATCTGTTACAGTCCAAAATCTACGTACCCTCGATCTATGAATTTGCCTGTCGTACAAAAACGTTATATTCAACGCTGCGTATGTTCCTGAATCTGATGGATCGGACTAGAAAACAATTTATACCAGTCTACACAGCATCAAAATACACTTCAAAACATAACTAGCGTTATGTTCTGTATCCCCTTTTTCTGACTGAAGGTTGTTGGTGCCACAATAGCCAAATAAAATGCGGAAACAGCGCTGAAAACGCAGAAAATTCCCAGCTATGGACAGGCTGTTCCTGACTTATTCATCAAACTTTCCCTCTACCTTTCTTTGTCCTGAACGGAGCGCAACTCTCACAAGAACACAAAGTCAGACAGGATGTTCGCATGAGAGACTAAGGCGCGGCAACATCTGAACTTGACGTTTGTTGACGGGTGAACTTGACGTTTGTTGACGGGTGAACTTGACGTTTGTTGACGGGTGAACTTGACGTTTGTTGACGGGTGAACTTGACGTTTGTTGACGGGTGAACTTGACGTTTGTTGACGGGTGAACTTGATCCTGGTGTTGACATTTGGAAAGCTAACGCTGATGTTGTGACGGCGAGAAAGCTTACCGACCGCGAGTCTCGGTACACCACCTTCACTGCTTCATCGTATTGATGCGGTGCTGGGGCGAACTGTGATTAACCCATATGCGTAACCCCAACATTGTTCCATTGCTTGACTTGAGAGCGGGTCAGAGGAAGCGTGCTCAAATTCTCTTCGAAAGCCGTGGCGCTGCCACGCTCCCGGTGATACGTATTCGGACACCTGCAGAGAATTAGGAAGGCAAGCATTTTTCGGAAGATCTCCAGTCGTTGTTTAACATCTGTACCGGCTTGGCAGATATCTGACGAGGCTGTCTTTCGAGCCGAATGAGCCGATTGGAATTGGAAAATCCGAACAAACGCTTTTGCTTTTTACTAAAAGGGTTTACGGTTTCGTACGTAGCGAAGCAAGGTTTCCCTATAAGACTTCGGTGTTTTGAATTATTCTGCAATCTGTACTTGGACATGGATGAGCTCCCTTTTTCTCCTCGAAAATCGGCGCTGCATGAAAGAGCTTGAATGGCATCTCTGCTCGTCGCTTCTTCGACTTTAGGAGGACATAGCGTTCAGTGTAGATCGGTTTGACCAAAGAGCCATGGGCAATCAAGAACTCGTAAGCCAAGAGCATTGCACTCAGTAGATACGGCATAGGCAACTGTCAAGCGTGCGTATGAACTTCGTATCCGTATCATTTCGCTCAGGCATCTCTTTGGTACTTGGCAATGCCATCAATCTCATGAGAGACATTGATGCCGTCCATTTCGTACTGTCTTTCAGCAGACAGCTCATTCACAGAGCTCATCTGCTGATAACCCACCTCTGTCAAGTCCTTCAGCTCCTGTATGGGATATGACCCTCCCTGTCTCAAGGCTGCTTCGCGCAACTTTTGCCTTCTGTGCAGATACAATGCCAGCACTCCAACAGCCGCAAGGAGAGGAATGCCGATACCCGCACCAATCCCCGCACCGATAGCGATGCTGTGGCTCGAGGAATAAGGCAAAGACTATGTAAAAGAGGAGCTCCTGACCAATGTCGAAGTCGATTGCAGAGTAGAGGTCGTAGATGCGGATGCGCTAGCAGGCGAGTTTGTGCTTATGGATAGTATTGTGCTCAAAGGCAGAGTCGTGATGAACATCGCGGCGTCTAGCTCGAACAGATTTGTGCTGGCGCAGTCGCAGCCTGTCAAGTTGTTCACAAAACAGCAGAAACGGTTGACTCCGCACTGTTCCATACCCCGACCATCGACTGCTGAGAACCAGATCTTCACATGTTGAATTTGGGCAAGAGTCCTACAGCTGTCACTCCCAGAGAAGCATGTATCGACTGTTCATGTACCATTCGTACAAGTGGATTTGTAAGTGTCGGTCATGCCAATATTCACAAGGTCAGGACCAGGCTTACAGAGGCCATTGCTAAGACAGACGTCTCCAGGAGCGCAGCATGGTCTATCTTGCGCTGAATATGGGCTGCAAGGTAATGCTCTTTCGGTCGATAGCTGGTTCCCGTTGGGATCGAAACATTATTTAGAGGAAGCTTTAGTGTGGGGTAAATGCAGAGCTATTAAGATGCTGGCAAGTAGACTATACCGTGACTATTGGGAAGACTTGGTGACCGGTATTGTGATTACAGAAGGAGGACGACGAGGGCACTGAGTCACGATGCTGCTCGTGAGCGAGAGGCGACGCTGATAAATTCCTCTCCGATGTCTGGGATTTGTACAAACGGCCCCTGTCCGTAGATGGCAGGATGTCGACGCAGCGATTCGTCCCTTTCAAATCAACGCGCAGTGTCCAGGGCAGCGCCCGGCTCCATCAACAAATTCCGCACCCCAAACGCTGTGTCTCGACTCCCAATTCAGCTGACTTTGTTTGCTCAACTTGTAATTATCTCAGACTCGTCTGTCCAAGGGCAATCCCCACCGTTGATGATCCAAAAGGTAACAGCATTTGCAAGACCTTTGTCATCGAAGTCCCAGACGTCGTCTCTGATGCCATCACCGTATCGGAACTCTCCCGACAGAGCCACATTATGCAGACATGCTGTTGAGCTGATTGTCCGGAAAACCTGCAGCCATGTGCTTGTTTCTTCTCCATTAACGCAGAGACTTATAGCGTGCAGCCTCAGATCTCGTAAAGTCGAGCTGTGTCTGGCGACTAACGACAAGAGCGCGTTAGTGTTTGTATCGAAATGACTTAGCGACAGCTTGCGAAGCTTCGGCCATGTTATAGGACCTTCCAGACAGCCTTGGTAACTCCACCTCTTCTTTACTTCGAAAGTATCCTGGATGGTCTGCGAAAAGCTTGTCGTGTGGTTCGCAAGAACAACGCGGCTATTGAGGATCAGACAGAGAGACTCAAGATCTCGCCTCTTGCTAAGATAGGCCGCGAGCCGGCCTGTGTCTCTTTCTGAGTTGTATGCCATGTCTCGGGCGCCGGGTCGGATTGTCATGCTGGTGAGTTCGGAGTGCATTCCTTTCATTGGAGGATAAGTTTCTAACCTTACCAAGGCTTTGGTATCCACGCCGGAGAATGTCCATCTCTTCACAGTACTGAGTATTTGAGGCATTAAAAAGGTGTAGAGGGATCTTGAAATTGTATCACCTCTCCAAGCACTGAGTGGAGCGGTCACAGGTACTGTATCATGTTCTTCCGTCATGCATACGTGCCGGTTGTTGAGCTGATAAGCGCCTCTGACAACATGGACTTCTTGCAAACTGAGCAGTCCAAGCCTGGGGAACGGCGAGGACATGCACAATTCTTCAAATTCTAGATTAGTTCGTTTCTCGTCTTCTAATCGAAACAGGTAAGCCTCCCAGTGTTGTCGACTTGTAGCAAGCTCTTCGTATAGTGCAGCTTGGTCAGAACCAGCCTCTTGTGCTCTCAGCTTGCAGTATCTCGTCCACTCATGCCAATCTCTTACGTCAACACCTACTCTCCAACGATTGGTATCCCAGATGAGGGTATTCACAAGTTTAGAAAGTTGTTCGTTTTGTGTGATGTGCTTGAGCTGGGATACACTTGCGCAGGTGCACCGAAGCGTGATGGTATGGAACAGTCCTGGCCTGCCCATCTCAGCAAACATTGTATTGGCGAGGCGATAGTTCGGTAAGTCGCTACGGTACACATGTTGCGCAATGACCAGGTGTATCTCAGGTGGAAGAAAGGGAATTTTCGGGCTGCCGGGCGTCAACGCCTAGATCTCAGCGTCAGAAGAAGAGCCGAAGCATTTGTTCGCAGACAAGTTACCATGACTTCACAACTACTTTGTATAATTCCTGGGACAGTAAGCAATCGATAGCTTGCAGGTGTTTGGTCATTGTGAGGCTTGAAAGACGCGTCGAGGTCGGAGCGAGGGGAGGCGTCTACCTGGCGCGGCAGGGGTCGTGCATCTGATCCCTCTTCGGTAATAGAACCTCTTCCTCCTAAGCACAACGAAATTCGACGCTACGTTTGCGTGCGCGCATGCCTTGTAATGCAAAAAAACTCGTCCGAACATATTAACTATAATCGATTTTTGTAACAGTAACATGTGACCCTGAGTTTGGGGAGGGACTCCAGGTATTCAGCACCAGCTGCCTTGTAGACGAGTCTTAAAGTCGTGAACCAAGCTTGGAAGAACAAGAGGTTTGACCACATTGATGCTTTGGTGCTCGTAGTAGTGAAGAGAGGGAAAAGCAAGTCATGGAAAGCGAGAGGATGTGCAATTGTATAAACTAGGGGAGCAGAGTGACCCCTGAGAAAGAGAGGAGACAAGGGAAGAAGTTGACGCAGTACAAGCGGAGATGTAAAATAGTGCAAAGGTCCTGTGGAAGACATGATTATGGCGCCGAGCTCTCAAAGACATAGCATCATTAAGATCTTTTAGTGGAAGAAGGCGGTTTGCCTTCAACCTCTCCATTGCAAAAGCGGAGACGTGATTATAAGCATAATTCACACGGGGCACGATCTGCTATCCACAGGGAGTAGACACATTCTCTATCATAAAACAGTCAGTGTTTTTCCTATCCAGTACTATGCAACTTCTAACCCAAGTGGTATCGCTCGCTAAATCGCATCAAAGACAACAAATCTCAACTCATCGCGGCCCTAACCTTGAGCCTTTCCTTTCCCCTTATCCTTCGTGCTACGCATGACTATTGCACCGGCGTCCTCTTCTTCCATCACACTCTCCACTGTCGAGCCAGTCGACACGCTCCTGTCATCCTCCACACTGTTCCTCCCTCCAAACATCTTGCTAAGTCCACTCAAGCCGCTGTGACTCCTCGAGTGTGTCACGCTTGAACTCAAGCTGAACAAAGAGCCAGAGCTTGTGTTGCGCTTCATGCTGTCACTTGTACTCTTGAATAGGGACAACGAGCCGCTGCTGGTGTTGCGTTTCAGGCTGTCCCCGTCTACTGACGATGACAGAAGTTCAGATTCGCGACGCTTCTTGCTCGGGTCCTCGGATTTCGCATTCCAGGCTGCGTAGTAGTTGTCTGGCGATACGGAGAAGTTGAGCGGCGGAGATGTGGAGGGAGAGTTCTTGATGGATTTCCAGGCGCTGCGGATTGTGGAGCGGTGGTCTGCAGTGAAATTTTAGTCAAACCGTTCGCAGCGGGAAAGTCTTGAGAAATGACGTACGGATGTTGCCGGCGCCGCCTCGACCGTAAATGATGTAGGGGTCAGACTTGGGAGTCGTAGAAGGCATTGTGAGGATTGTATGTAGATTGTGTGTAGATTTGGTGAGAAGACCAGGGCGTGGTATTTCCCGAGTTGGGTGTGGAGATTGATGCTGTGTAACGCAGGTGTATAAACGACGTTGATTTCGAGTTCAGAGTCAAGTTCACAGAATGTGATTTGGTATAACCTAAAGGTAAAGTTGGGGTACCGTCCCATATAATCCTTCCCCAGACCCACCGTACCACCGTAGCATGCAGTGCTCCGAAATCGTCACCCCAGGCCTATCTCCAGCCTATTCTCCCGACTCTTCCCGCATACGATCAATCTTCGTCTATCTTTCTCTACTCCTAGAGGCTGGAGCCAATCACAACGCTCTAGGCGTAGAAGCTTGATCGAGCTTGCGTAAGGGACACCGTCAGAACATTGGCCGGCCACTGTGAAGTGTCATGCTTATCAGAGCGTCGAGACGTTCGGTCACGTGGCAGGCAATTGTGACTGTTACGATTTGTGTGACTTCGACTGCCGGGCTGAATCCGGCGACTGCTGAATGGGCGTGCTGGGTGGCGGGGCAAATCTGGAGATGAAACTAGTGTTCGAGTCGGTGAGATCGGCAAAGCTTCGAGAAGGCAGATCCAAGGACGAAAGGAAGAAGAGGAGTCGAGAATGAAGATGACGTAAGGTGACAAGCGAGACATTAATGTTACACAGTCAGGTTCAGGAGGGCATGCACTTGCTTAAGAGCTTTAAGCTGTGTATCTCTGCTATCTTCACGTCTTGGCTTGTAACAAGCAGCTATCACATCGCAAGATGATTGCAAGATAGTGGTACGGCCGGCGGCTGTAGCGTGACACATTCCTTTGTGTAATTGTCAAAACTCAACCTCCAGGCTCCCAAGATGCGACTTCACAACAGACCAAGGCCTTCATTAGCGGCGCCACCCGTACGCTAGTCCTCAACAGTCGTCAGCATGCCTAACATCGGACCCTTTTACAGTTCGCAACAACCAGCTCACACGACACCAAAGCCTTTTGCGTTTTGTATGGCCAGTTCCAGCTTTTTCATCATCTTGTCCTTGTCCCTGTATTCTGGCAGATAGAGTTTGCCGAAGCATGTACTGCTGGTGGGCAGCTGCTCCGAGTCACCTCCCATCCTAACGATGTTGAACGTAAGACTCTTATACCCCGTGACCGGCACCCTGTCGCTCGCTGTGACAAATTCCAACAGATGACTTGCATCTTCCTGTGTGTATCCTTGCACAATATCCCAGAAGGCACGAACAGTGGGGTGCATAGCATCGTAGTCTTCATATGTTGCACATGCGCGTAAATCGGAAATGGAAATGATTTGCGTGCCTTCGACGAGTTTTTTGAGAGTTCTGGGGGTAAACAGCTCGAGACCGCGCGGGTTGAGACAAGTGTAGAAGCCCTTCTTGAAAGCTCTGAGCTGTGGGCGAACGGAGTGTAGGATCAGGTGCATAACGTAATCCCTGACAAATGCACCGCGGTTCTCGTTGGTGACCAGTGCCGTCTCGCTGGGCAGCGACGTGTTGTCTTTGCGCTCGGTCATGTCAATATCGACTTTATGGCCGAAGACTTCGTAGCTGAAAACATAGTCGCGCATGAAGATGTCTGCTACGTTATCGTCGTTCCATTGGAGGAGGGTATCGAAGCTTTTTGCTAGATCGGGCCAGCCGTCTCGGATGTAGTCAATGCTGGTGTGGTCGTCAAGGAATTTGAACCGTGAGTTCAGCATGAGGTTGTAGAATACCAATGGGAAGGTGACGGGCAAAGTGATGCCGTTGTAAATTGCGAGGCTGAAGAGCACGCCAAGCATTTTGAACTTCCAGAGAGGCTCAAGAGAACCCGGTTGAAACCATGTAACGCTGGTCTGAGGGTCGATTGTGAACATCCCTAGAGATGTCAGCCCAGCCTTCATAACAAGTACTAGCCGGCTTACCATAGTCTGGCGCAAAGGCCTCGCCCAGGACAACACGAAAGAACTCGTACGTCACACCGCCATGGTCCAGGCCAACTTCGCCTTCATGCTGGCCCAGCTTTACTTTCAAAGGCTTCAGCAACATCTTCCTTTCCTGTCTCCACAGTTGATCGAGCGTATCCTTAAGTGGCTCTTCTCGGCTGACATCAAGTACAAGGTAGTCATTCAGTGTTACCTTGAGTCGATGCTTGATCATGTACAGGTAAGGTTCTCGCAAAACCACATCGAGCGTCCGCAGCATCTGTTGGACGTGCTGAGTGTGGTCATACTGCGCGACCATACTTGTCAAGTTGATTGTTCTGAAGAACCTAACAAGATAATCGGTTGGGTGGAGTTCTGGGTACTGCAAAATATGTAGCAAGTTAGGTTGCGGTTTCCAGTCAAGGAACTTGACAGGATCATTGATCTTGTTCAGATGCTCGTTGAGATAGGGGATTCTGAACATTTTAGACCAAATGTTCAAGCGGCGCTGTTTGTCATCTGCTTTTGTCAGTCCTCGTCCTCGCTCTGCGTTACAGGCAATGTACGTACAGAATTCGTGGAGCAGCATTACGGCCGTCCCGGCGCTGGACCATTTGTTGACTTCAACATTACCATTCCACCTCTTGATGATCATCGTCTTGAGCCACTCTATGAACGTAGCGGTGACCGTCCAACCTGGCTCTTTATCCAACATGCTGGCTGTCTTCATCTTCTGCTTGGTATTCAACGCAACCTGCTCAGCAACTTCCAAATGTTGAACCAGGATGGTCGTCAAAGTGTCTTCCAAATTTATAGGCTCGATTGCTGTTGATGTTGGATCCTTATGCATTGCTGAGAGTATGTGTTCGAAACAAGTTCGGGCGCCAATACCGCGTAACAGGCGATCGGCAAGCCTCACAGCCGGCTCGTACTCTAATGCATCGATGATATTTACGTAAGGGTCGATGGAATCGTCAGTATTTCCAGTTGTGCTAGGGACAACAACGCCCCACGACCGCAGGCTGCGCAGTTGTGCCCAAGAACGAGGCCAACCGACAGGAACCGAAGACGTCAAGGCGTGGATGCATATTATTACGATGTGAGCAGCCTCGTAGTTGCTGAGGTAGCGAGAGCCAGCCGCAGATTCAGACTTGTCTGTGGAATCTTTTGTCGAATTGTTATTTGACGAAAGCTTGCTGCTGGTAGATTTCTGTGTCTCAAGTTCTGGCGGAAGGGTAAACAGAGCTTCCACAGCGATAGCAAGGCTGTCAAATATCAAGGCTCCATTGCGTTGGTCCCAGTCCCTAAAACAGTGTGCAAGTCGATCAGAATCCAGATGCGGTAGCGGTGAATGTTGAAAGGCTTCGTTGGTGTCACGAAACGACTGTAGCAGTGTTTCTGCGTCGCTGAGGGTATAGAACAATGATCGGTTGACAAAAGCTCTGGCGGGTTGGAGCCGAGCTGTATCGTAGCCAACAGCAGGGAGGAAAGCTGAGCCGCGCTGTTGCTGTCCATAATGGACCTCATCCTTCAATTGATCTAGCAGATCGCAGTTCAGCCTCGAGGTAGCTGGAGCTACATAAACGTTGTGCTTTGGCTTCGTGGCCTTCTGATGTGCAGGCATTGGTGGTGTTCTAGTCTCTGCTTTCGCTAGGGGAGGCACAATCGAACCGCCGAGTGTGAACGACTTCCTGCCAGTCTTTGATATCGACATCCTTGGCAGATCAACAGTACAGTCAGTTGGTGCGCTGGTCGCGTTCTTGGTGGTATGAGCTTGGTCGGGAGTGGAGAGTCGATAATACGGTACTCTGTGAACCTGCTGACCATTACTGAGCACCTCAGAGTGGGTTCGAGCTGCATGCGCCTGACTCTGTGCACGAAGATTCTGCTGTGAACGTTGACGGACGATACTCGCTGTCTCATACGTATGTGCTGTGACAGGTTTGTCGTTCGGACTGCCTGCGCGTTTGCCTTGATGCGTCACGTAACTTTGGGCGCGCAATGCGTCAAACGCCCACAAAGCGCCAGGTATCTGCTTCGAGTAGGAGTAGATCAACGAAAAACTATCGTAAAGATTCTGCCCGATTGACTTGATGTCTTTCCTAGTCTGGTGTCGACCGTCAATGGCGCGTGCTACACTGCGTCTTCTCCCGGTCGATTGAGCATGCTGTGCATAATCCTTATCATCGCGGTCGCCGTATCCAATGCTAAAGTCAACAGCGCCTTCGATCCCAAGCGTGCTCGGAGACACCTTGAGCTCGTGAGGACAGAGACCTCGATGGGGGTTACTTTGACTGGCGAGGTAGTGGGCTAGTGCTCGGGCGGTGAGCTGCGTCGGCGGTCGATACGGTTTGCAGATGCCGCGCTTGTTGCACGAGAGACATGTCGGGGTATCACAGTAGGCGCTCTTACAGCCGTACAGTATTTGAGCAAGGTAGCTGTGCTGTTGTTAGCATCGATCACTGCGTTCGACGGGACGCTGGCAGATGCCACCCCAAACATACTGGCGCACGAGGTACTGGAACTGGCGCTGTCTTTCCAGGTGCGAGCATTCTATGAGCCGAGACGGGTCCTGCACGTCCACCACATTGCCAAGGCGGTGCTCCAACAGTTGTGATGAGCGTCTTCGAGGCTCTGATGGCGCATCAGACGGTGTGGTGCTCGAGCTGGATGATGCTTTGGGTTCATCTCGAGGACATCGAGGCCCTCCTTCCGACGTGGTCATGTCATAGAGCGAGCGTGTGGGCAATGCGTGTATATGTGCTGCAGTATTGATGATGAGTACCGCATTGTACAGCTAGACAGAAGCCGTAGGGCTGGTGCATAGCTCCCGCACCTGCCATGCGGCTGCGATCCGAGGCTGCAGGGGCCACCGAAGGCGACAGGGGCGATGCTTGGCGAGGCGAAAACGTCATTTCGCGGCGCGACATTTCAGATGGTCGACGTCTTGCCGCCGCGAGGACTTGTCGAGCGATTCCACGATTTTCGCCGTGAATGAGCCTGACGATAAGATCTTAGATACCTCTTTGTTCTTGCTTCCTGATCGCAGGTCACTCTAGCCTACAAAAACAGAGATTTTGCCGCTCGGCCAGTCACAGACGCCTCAAAAACGTTCCGCACAACCCCCACTTGCTAGTCAATTATTCTTCACTTTCCCCTCGGTGACCACCTCCACGGCTCGCTTTGACAACCCACAATCAGAGCCACTTTCTCTCACAAGCCAGCACCATGGCGTCCCAACAAGTGCCCACCCAGGCCAACATCCAGTCCACGCACCCCTTCACCTGCAACACATGTCAGGTCGCATTCCGCTCGGGCGAGTTGCAGCGGGCGCATATGCAGACGGACTGGCACCGCTACAACCTGAAGCGCCGTGTTGCCTCGCTGCCCCCCCTATCTTCTGAGATCTTCACCGAGAAGGTCCTTGCGAACAAGGCCTCTGCTGCCGCATCCGCTGCAAAGGCGTCGTTTGAGAAATCTTGCGCCGCCTGCCAGAAGACGTATTATAGCGAGAACGCCTACGCCAACCACGTGAACAGCCAGAAACACCGCACAAATCTCATGAAGGCCTCGAGGACTGGGCAAAACGACGATGCAGTTTCGGTCAATGGCTCTGTCATGAGTTCGGCGTTCTCACTCGGCGAATCTATGGCTGACTCTGAGGCCACTGTTGGCGAGAAGGATGTCGCAGATGTCGCCGAAGGCCTGAAGACCACCAGCCTGGAAGATGCAGAGCCTACAGAGGCTTCGACCGAAGACGACCGAAGCTCAGTTGCCACATCCAAGGTCATCACCGACCCGCTGCAAGACTGCTTATTCTGCAACTATAAGTCGCCGACCATGCCGTTGAACTTGCACCACATGGGTCGCTTCCACGGCATGTTTGTCCCCGAGAAGGAGTTCCTGGCTAATCCAGAGGGCCTTCTTAACTACCTCCATAGCAAGATCCATGAGCAGCACGCTTGCTTGAAGTGTCACAAGGTCGTACACACAGCATCCGGTATTCAGACACACATGCGCGACCGCGGTCACTGCATGATTGCGTTCGAGAGCGACGAGGAGCTCGTCGAAGTTGGCGAATTCTACGACTTCAGCAGCACCTACGATGACCAGGCCGCTTTCGACGAGATGCAGGATGAGGCAGAGGCTTCAGATGACTCTGCATCCACTACAGGAGGTGGTGTCAAGCTTGGAGCCAGGCGCGAGGCCAAGATCACCACAGAGGATGATGCAGCCATGTCCAGCGGCGAGGGTGACGAGGGTTGGGAAACCGACAGCACAGTTTCTAGTGTTCCAACAGACGAGATCACAGCTGTGCCCATTGACCGTTCCCACCGTCACAAGGGCCTGCACAAGTCTCGACACCACAACCATGCAGACCCCCGACCCCACCGAGCCGCAGATGGCTTCCACTCACACGCACATGCCACACCCGTTGCTGTTTACCACGACGAATATGAGCTGCACCTCCCCTCTGGCCGAACTGCTGGTCACAGGTCGCTCAACAAGTACTACAGACAGAACTTGCGCAACTACCCTGGCGTCGCCGAGCGTATGGAGAATGCACAGCGCCGTCTCACTGCACCAGAAAATGATGAGGATGGCGATGCTGAGATGGAAGATGGTGAGGAGGGCCGTGGCCGCCAGAGCCGTGAGGTCATTACACGTGCCAATGGTGGCATGGGTATGATTGGTGTTAGCGACAGCAAGAAGAAGGAAGTCGCTGCCCTTGAGAAGAAGCAGCAGAAGCAGGCCGACCGTGCGAGGAACAGGTACCAGGCTGGTAACGAAAAGAGGCACAACATGCAGAAGCACTACCGTGATCCGCTGCTGCAGTAGTGGATTGTGGACTCTATGGGCAGGGTTTTACGAGCATGTTCGGCGTTTTTGGGCATACAGTCTTGTATCAAGAGATAAGGGGTTAGATCTGCATTGAATGAGACATGATATCCGAATACGATTGGGGTTGCCATATGGGAAATATACATTCGAAGTTGAATCGTCAGAGAGAATATATCGAGCAGAATTACCTCTGTGTATGTGCGACTAAGGCTGTCGTCATTTCTCCTCACTGCCTGACTTAGGGTAAACAAATAAGATCATTTCAGGTGGGTCTAACAACTCAAAAGATCCTCGGAGGCGTTCGAGGCCTCATCCCGAACTCAAGATCGACGACAGGATATCGTAGCTGGTTTGGACTGCCATCATAAGTCGTCATTAGTACAGCTGGAAGTGGCCGATCGGTCGGACTCGTCACAGACACTGTGGGCTGTATGTGCCTCAGCGAGCCTTCAAGTCCACTTACAGCACTGCCAAGCCAATACGTAGTGGTTGCCTGAAGCTTGTCTCGCGAGTTGATGTTGCAGGGCCGATACGACGTGTCTCTTACATTCGAACGCGACTTTGATACGTGCCTCCAAAAGATTCGCATCGAGGGGAGGTTGTGGGTAATTGCAGCGAGGCTCATACCCAGGGCAGCCACGATCATCATCTCACCGACTGCGGCTGATGTGTCGATGTTGGTGGTGAGCCTGCGCAGAGAGTCGATGCGTATGAAGCCCAGTGCGACAGCAGCGGTGCCGGTCGTCAGCAGGCAAAAAATGTATATCTTGCGGCGTGTTGGCATCTGAATGGACCAAAACATGGGAAGAGGTAGGACCAAGACGTAGAGGTTCAGTAAAGCGTTCTGGGCAACAAGTCAGTGTTGAATGGATGCTGGGATCCTGTCTAAACATACCAACACGGCTGGCGCGTAAAACGCCAACCTTCGATCCATGCACTGCGCTGTCAAGTGTTGTGCAGGCTTGAAGGCCGCTGTGATGGGATTGCACTGGAACACGACGAGAAGCAGGTCGATTATGAGCACCATGAAGTTCATTCCAAATCCCATACCGATCCAGAAGCGGAACCTGGACTGAGCGGAAAATGGCAGATATAACGTGAAGAAGGCGGTTCGGACGACGTAGTGTAAGAGAGCGTAGTAGATTGAGGTGACAAATAGCCACTGTGCTCGTCAGTTGAGTCGCGCATAGCAGAAAAGCATTACACGAACGATAAGGGCATCACCGCTTGGGTCGGAGTAGTTGCACACGTTTGGCGCAGGCCTGAAGTACTGTCAGAAATATTCTTCGTACTCGTTGTCGCTCGGCACTGACCCTGCACAACCCAAGAACAAGATCCTTTGCCAAATGCCCAGTGCGCCAACGAGTGACACCTTGACCGTCAGTCAGTCGGAGCTTGTGAGGGAATGACATTCATCTGCAGCTTACTCCCACGACCAGAGACACAACGTCATCCGCTTTCCAGCTGCGTTTGAGATATTTGCAACAGTAGCATCTGAGCATGCAAGACGCAATAGCACTTGGGAAGCTAGTCCAGGTCATGATGTACGTAGCGATCTGTAAGGGTTTCGACATTGTGAGGTTGAACTGAGAGGGGCAGAGCTCGTGTGTACAAAATGAAAAGTATGATTATACTCACGACGTTGATCTTGGAGTACTACGCTACTCCTCCCTTCACCGCAGCAAACGCACGGTTCCGGTAGCCGATATTGTGACTGAATCAAACAAAGATCGTAGCGAGTTGGAGGCGTGGCAGGCGAAGTACTTGTAGGTGAATGCAAATCAGACAAAGCTCTTGTACCATTTGCAGAAAAAGGGATGCTGTAGGAATGGCTTTGTTATCCGCAAATAGCACGCCCTGCCCTATGCAGAGTTACAGAACGACAGGATCAATATGCATTAGTTTGCAGCGCCACTTCTCAGTTTGACTTGAAAAAGTAGTACTTATGTTGTACTCCGCGTTGCTCAGAGCATCGTCAACCGTAGCCGGACAAAGGTAAGATCTAGTGGCTCCAAGGCTGGTGATACCGTCGTAGTCATCGCACCCCTCTCAACGGCGATGCGTCTAAGTGATTTTCACGAAAATGAACTTGCCTCTCGACAAAAGCATTTCAGTGATCGAGGTGGCCGTCGTCCAAGGTGATGAAGCCAGTAGAAGGTCGCGACAGCTGACTAAGTCAGAACGCGCTCCTCTCACCGCAACATTGGGAGCGATCCGCCTTCACATCGCACGCATGTTGCGATAAATGACGACAATAGCAGTACGTTCTGCTTGAGGGGTTCCACGATTTCTTACAGCTATCCGTTTCCGTCACACGAGCGTCTGCGTAGGGTTGTTTGTAAGCCAAGCTTATTACGGAATTTCGGGCGGCTGTAGTGGGCTTCTTATGTGCCAGGCAAACTATCAGTCGACTTTCCCATATTGAGGCTACGCTCCTACAGAGTGGACTCTCTTTAACAGTAAAAATCAGAGTTCAATATCGTTATAGCTCAGTCTTTCATCATCAATACCATCTCCGGTATAGTCCAGAGGCTAGGATATTCCGCTTTCAACCGATCACTCGATTAAAGCACCGGAAAGACCCGGGTTCGATTCCCGGTACCGGAAACTTTGTTTCTTTTTGCCCGCTGGCTACAACGAACTATCTTCTTGCAGTGGTCGAGGCGAAGACACAGGGCGCGAATCTTGGTGCAACGCATATCGATTCTTAGGTTCGATGTGATCATGAAAGCACCGACAATCCCGGGAAAAAACGTCTATGGAATATCTTTTTGAGCAAACACAGAGCTCAAGACCGATAGTTATCGCCTGTACGAGACCGTAAACAAGTACTATGTAGTTGTCAATCTAGTGCGTATTTTGCCTCTCCCCTCTTTTTACACGCTGTCAGCACTACTCAACTACGACACGCTTCTTATTATGTGTGACCTTGGTAGGTACCCTGTCTTCGAAAGGATTCGACCCCTCTAAGTATAGTACTCTCCCAGGCTTCACAAGTGCAACAACAATAGACCGAATTGATTGCGAGTATGAAAAACAACTCAACGGCTCTCCCACACGCGAAGTAGTTGTTGCGAACAACCAGTACAACGGACAAATCCTCAAAGGGCTAAGCTTGTGCTCTATGGGCGAAGCCTCGCTTGAAACCTAATGTGACCCCGCAGTGGATCAGTGTTTCGTATACGCATTCATTCATCGTGAAATTTGATTGTACACCTTGAGAAAGAGGTGAACCTGACAGATCAATTTTTGATATGTTTCTAACAACTATATAATCCATATAGGTTCGAGATTAACCAATCAAAGACAGCGTGCCAGAGTGGTTAATGGGTATGACTCGAACGAGTTTATCTACTAGATATCATATGGCTTCGGCCGCGCAGGTTCGAATCCTGCCGCTGTCGTACGATTACTTTTGTTCTTTGTTTCTAGCCCTCGAATGTCGTCTTGATCTGGGAGCAATGTTACTTTTTGCTTGGACTGACTACGTCTGTCTTATAAATGCTCAAACTATATGATACCACTGAACTACAATTTACAACACAAAAACAAATAGATGTGCCCGAACGAAGATGAGCGGGCATTTATGCTTGTGAGGTATCCATGGCTCGCGTTACGTCAATGTGAACGTGAACACGCGCTGGCGCGACGCTTTCCGCAATCACTCCTCATTAACCCCACGTTCCAATAATGTCGCACTTCACGCAACCACCATGACGACGGTCGCAACACCTGATTTACCGTGCGACAGTTCATCATCTGGTCCGAGTGGTAATGGAGCACCTTCATCAGCGTTCGAGGCTGTAAGTGCACGCCCTCGACGCGCGCAACGGCGCCCTACGAAGCCAGCAACTTATGAGCTCGCAAATCATGCCAAGGCATATATCGAAGGCTTCCAATGTAAGTCCCGCCTGGACAATAACGAGTGTTGCCTGACAGAGAATAGTTGCAAACGCGTACGAGTTCCTCCACAGCCTGTTAGCAGCTGGCACATCCATCTCTACGCCTGCACAACCATATATCGGCCTCCTCCCGCCGCCTACGCAGATTGCACTTGCCGCCTCGCTCATAGCCTACACATTCAAGACGCCTTCGTTGGAGAATCGCAGAGGTTCCGACGCTGCGCTGCGATACCTCCAGTGTGTCCTGAACACGATAGAAGAGCCGACGTATGTCTACATACGGCAGGCTTTCATGTTCCCTCCTGAGCGTACAGGAAGACGCCCACGAGGCCACAGGAACACGACTAGGAGTCTGTCCCCCGAGGAGGAGAAAGATGTTGATCAACTCTATTGTGAACCAGCCAATGAGAAGAGCATGTGGAACAGAGCGGACGACTTTTGGCATATCGTTGGATGGGCATTCAACTGCTCTGTAGCATACAAAAAGCGGTGGGAGAGATGGAAGCTGTTGCTTTCTATAATGCTGGACTTCCTAGAAGCCGACTGGGATGTTTGTGTCAGGTCAAGTCAGCACAACGAAGCAGGCCAAGAGGCTGCACTGCAGGAGAGCCTTATCTGGCACTACATCGTGGGCGAAGGTCAGTCAATGACCAGAGCAACGAGACGCCGCAGTGCCAGAGCAATCTTCGCGATAGCCTCTTCAAACTCTTTGAAAGAATACCCTGAGATCTGGGAGAGTGAAACCAGGGAGCTGAAGGAGAGAGCGAATAAAAAGCAGAAGCTCGGCAATGTCGACTTCGAAACGGGTGAGGTGGCCGATTATGATAGCGATGAGGAGAAGAGAGATGCTCCTAGGGTCACACGAGCGATTGAGCGCAAACTTGATGTCAGCCTGCCGCTAGATCTTCCACATATCGCAGACGGCAACTTGAACTTGCAGGATGCTATCGAGCGACTAGGCGGCAATGACGCAATAACACTGCGACAGCGTCTCCTAGCCTTGGTGAGTTTGTTCTGCCAGTATCGTCAACGACCTGACTAACAGAGCTTCAGCTAGCACAAGTAGCGACCAAACTCCCCAACAATTTCACGACATTAAGTGACTGGTTCGACAATGTCGTGGAGGATTTTCGATACCTTCCGACTATGCTATTTAAAGTGTTTCTTACAACACTTACTGTTCCGGGACCCATGAAATTCATGTTTCTCGCCAATCTCTTGCTGCCTTTCGTTAGCGGTACATTACCCGACTACTTCCGATACGACCCAACACAAGAGCACTTTGAGTCCATTCTGCTTCCACTGCACGGCAGACAGAGTTTTGCCGACAACGCCAAGGTTTCCCTGATCCTTGAACAACTTTTTGTACTTATGATGGCAGGGAATGGACTTAAGCCTACCGATGAACTTAGAAAGGCTATGGAGACCGGTATACAAGCAAGACATAACGTATACGGGTCTGGCAGAGGTAAGAGGGGCAATGCTGGAGAGGAGAAGCAAGCGAGAGAGCTGATGGTGGCTAGCTCTGGACGACTCCTTGGGATGCTGGAGTTACTGGAGATCGGGGCTGGAAAGCCTTCGCAGAAAACAGCAGGCTACGAAGCCAGTGTCTTCCTGTCGTTTGGGTCTGGGTCACCGCTTTCGTCTGCACCAAGCAATATCGAAGAGGACTAGAAGAATGGGCCCAGGAAACTGGGTGTTTACAATAAAGCTTTAAGATAATCAGACCTTCAGAACGTCTCTATACGTGGGATGCTTTTTTTCAAGTCCCACCAGATCCTAAGAGACACCATCTGTGTCTTCAAAATCCCTCTTCAGCACCAGCCTTTCCGCCTTTCCCTGCAGTCACCTCCCTTCTTTCAGCAATCCACTCACACCCGTCTGCTTTGCCTTCCAACTCCTCCCACCCGCCGCACTGCATCTCGTCCAATGCCTCATTTTTCTGCCTCAGCCACTGCCACTGCAACACAATTTGACTTGCTCTCACCACCAGCTTCTGATCACTCCAGCTCTTTATCTCTTCATCGCTCAACAGCAGATACGCGTCCAGCGGCGTGATGTAGTGCTTCATCCTCTCCCTCACGCCGTGCGTCGTAAACCCCCCTTCTGGAGCGGCGATCAAGGTGGCCCAGATGTTTGGCATCATCGGTCTGCGCACGAAGCCCTCTTCACCCGCCGAACCGCTCGCCATGAAATCACCAGAGACTTCCTTACTCGTAGCGGCAATAGTTGTAGGCGGCAAAGAAGCAACACTGACATCCTTCCTCCCGACCGGTCCGTCGCCTACACACCACTCCCGTAGCATATCGTACCTCAACACCAACCTGATCGCGAGTTGCTTCTTCTTGTCGTATAGCCTTGCCATTGCCGCTCTATTTTCGGCGATTTGCTCGGGTAGCAACGTTCGAGTGACCAGGAACAGGAAGTCTTCGAGAAGGAAACGGCCTAGTTTTGAGTCCAGTGTGCTTGTGCTGCCGAATGAGGCAGACAATATGGCAGGCCAGTTTGTGCTTGTGGAGACTGGTTCAAGAAGTGTGTTCGCAATGGCGTTGGCGGCAGGATGTGTGCGGCTCCAGTGCAGTGTTGCATCTAGACTCGCTTCTAAAGTGCCGGAGAAGGGGTTTGGGACCGTAGGAGCGAGGAAATAGTGTGCTGGTATGCGCGTTGTTTGGGGCGTCGTAGTGGGTACGGCCTCTGAGGTGACTGATGTTGCGCGGACGCCACGGGTACCGCCTCGACGGGAGGGCAGCGTGGTTGGACGAGTTGTGGAGTGCTCGTCATCGGAAAGAATGCTGCGGGCGCGAGAACTGCGACGGGAGAGTTGGGTCATGGTTGTCGTTGTTGTTTCGAAACTGTGGTTTTTGAAGGGCCAAGCAAGGCTTGTGAGATTATGTGATTGACTCAAGGTGAGAATCAAAGCGTTGGCAGAGAATCGATTGGTTGCCAGAAGTGAAGGTGAAGGTGGGAACGAGGTGAAAGTGAAGGCTAACCGCATCTGTACCTCCAAGTGTCGCTGCATACGCAGAACAATGTCAGGCAGAGACATCTCATTTATATCTACATTCGTGTTTAACTGTTATCTCTTTTGTAACAGTAATGCCGACATCAGGGCTGTGAGATGCTCGCCTCAGCCTTGCTTGCTTGAACAACTCTTCCTCAGACTCTGTGCCTCTTATGTTGTGTTCAATCCTTGTAAAACTCCTTCTCGACAATCTGTTACTTCGCCCATTGGACGATGATCTTAGGGTCGATAGCTTATAGCTCCTTTGGCGCGAGTAGTAAGGCTCCGAGCTAGCTGAACTCCCGCCTGTGATCTTGGCCCACAGACCTTTCAACGAAGGCAAATTGACTGCAACTATAGCTAGTTGAATTTCTACCGCCTCCACTATTACCATTTCCCCGAGAACGTACCACAGGTCCGGTGACGAGTTAAGTTCGAAAAGCGGGATGAGACGGAAACATGCTACGAGGATGGCAGATGCACCGAAGCCAATGACGGATAGAACAGCAATCTTCCGGCGTATAGAAATCTGGAGGCGGAGCACCGTGGAGATAGGCAGGACGAGGATGTAGATGTCTTCTACGATGTTTTGTTTATTTAGTAAGTAAGCAACCAGTGAAAGAGTCGTTCAGCGTACCAAGATTGACGGAACAACCAACAGAACGATTTTTGGCATGTAACTGGCATTGGGATACGTCCCCGGATGAAGAATTTCGTCGAATGGCATGCATTGCAAACACACAACCAGCCTGCTCGTGTTAGACACTTAAGGTTCTTAAATGAAGTTGTGACATACATGTTTGCGATAAATATAGCAACGTTTGTCCCCATACCAAGGTAGACAAGTTTGTGAAACATCTTATCCGGAGATAGTTGAAGGTAGAAGACAAGGAAGGTAAACTTGACGATCCAGTGGAAGAAGTAGTAGTACACCTCTTCAATGAACAGGATCTTGATAATCTCGAGCTGCTGTTCTCAGCTGATCGACCTATATGTCTTCGTAAACGTGTCGGGTTAGCAACTCTCATGCAATAGAGCGGAGTTGTACATACAGTCCACAACCCGCGTGAAGGAACAGATGTAGAACAACCTGTTGACCGCAGCTTATAGCGCAAATCAATTTGGTATGGCCAAACGGGGAATGACTTGAAGAAAACATCAATTCATATGACTCGAGATCACGACTCGCACAAACAGCGGCGTCGAGCCTGAGATTGTTGGTTCTCCATTAAAGCTCTTGCAACGTATGAACCACGTAACAAAACCAAAGTTGATACTTTTATGAGGCAGCTTCGCCAGTCTTCACAAACTTTCGATATCTCTTCCTGGAGCATGTACTATTCTTTCAATGTCATGGGCGGAGCTGGACTGGGCAAAGATTTTGACAACCTATCTAGTGGACAAGAGCATTCTGCCATCAACGGAGTTCATGACCACATGACAATGCTAGGGATATTGGGTACTGTACCATGGCTCTTGAATGTGCTTGGCTCGTTCTCTGGAGCGGCAGCTGGATATTCAAGCTTCTTCAACTTCTACTCCACCAAGATTCAAGCAAAGAACAAGAATTGGGACAAAGAGGAGTACCCTGGAGACATTATATCCTGGCTTCTAAAGGCCGTGAAAAACAAAGATGCATCTGCTTCCCCGTCACCTGAAGCGTTGGAGGATGATACCTGAGTATTCATCATCGCTTGAAGGTAGAAGTGACTCACCCCTGCCCAGCTTTGATTTGGCTGATACGTTCCCAGCGAAACAACAGCTACCACGCTCGCTGGCGTCCTTTATTATCTGGTCAAGTGTCCCGAGAAGCAAAGGAAGCTGTAATCGCTACTTGACCAGGTCATTGAGGGCAACAAAGTCTGGAGCTACGAGAAAGTGGAGAGCGTCACGTACCTCGATGATTGGATAAGTGAGACTTTGCGCCTATGCCCGGCACTTTTGACTGGCGGTCTTCGCGAGACACCTAGCAAAGGTGTTCAGCTTGATGAAGTCTTCGTTCCTGGCAATACAAACGTACTGCTACCACTATCGCTCATTCATCGAAATCCTAGATGGTGGCAGGAGGCTCAGGATTTTGTACTCGAGCGATTCGGTGAGAGGCGGGCGGAGATGGGAACATACCGAGCTCCGTACTTGCCCTCTTCATTGTGTGCTTACAGCTGTCCCGGTAAAAAGATTGTGCAGTTGAGCTTACGCATTACACTGGCATCAAGTTTGCACTAAAAGAGACGGGCGGAAAGTTAGACAGGGAGATGCTGGACACTTTTACGGTCACTCTGCCCCCACTGCAACTCCAGTTTCATCCAAGGGAGCACTCTTGAGCTTGATTTGAGTGTCCTTTTCTGTCCGAGTTCGCGTGGGTAAAGCAATTTCTTGGTTCCTAGTCTCGCTAGTAAATCACCAGCATCAACATCCGGAAATGGGCATTCTATAAGCTGATTTTTATGTCTTCTCCGACATCTCGAAACAATTTTTTATATGAGCGGCTTGGAAAGTGCTCTCAACTAGTAACGTAATCGGGCTTGACATATGTTATGATATATGATCAGCTCCCAAATATATGCTTACCTAACCCCTGTAAAACCTCAGAACCACAACCCTCTTTGGCAACGCAGATCTTCTCATATACACCAATTCTTGTCGATCTGCGACCTCATAACCGTCGTCATCATCACTGTCGGAACTGCTGTCGCTGTCGCTCCCACTTGACTCGTCTTCTTCTTCTTCTTCTTCTCGACGAGCATCTCGGTGCCCATCTTCGCTCTCTGAGTCCGAGCTTGCACTTGACTCACTTCCCCCACCACCGGCCCTTCGTGTGGAGATTCGATAAACCTCAGCAACATTATCGCGGAGCCGTTCATCTCTCGTCATCCTCCGGCTCTCTCGATCCCGAGTGAAGGCATCGTGCGATGCCGGCGGCAATGTGCAATAGCTCTCCGAGCGCCTTCTGCCGATAAGTGGGCGAAAGGCTCCAAGATCAGGGCCTATCTCGTAATCACTGTTATCTTTGTGGTAGCTGCGGATGAAATGCTGGGCCAGCAAGCATATGGTGACGAAGACGAGGATCGAGCCGAAAGTGGTTGCTAGGATGATGAAGCCTTCGTTGCTGATGAAAAACGCGGAACGGTGGGTACTGTGCCCATTATGACGATAGTTGATGTACATTTGAGATGTTTGTATGAGCGCTTGCAGCTGGTGTCGAAATGGACGTGTGAACTCAATGAGAATGGGATGGTTGAAGTGAATATATAATGATCAGTATGTGAAACGTGGTAGTTGTATGTCCTTGAAGATAATTTCATCTCCAGACAAAGAACAACCATGGTCCGATGTTCTCGATAAATCGAAGGTCATCCAATCGTTTGTTGCCTTTTACACTGGAACCAGAGATGCTCCGATCTGTACCGATTATTCACATCTTTACCGACCCAGAGTCATGATCGGTACCTCAACTGGAAAGCTTGGGTACCTCCAGCCCGCAACCAGTGTGGTACTCCACTATATTTCTATGGAACTGTAGCCTGGAAGTTTTCAATGTTTCCCTTTGAACAGTCTCCACTCTAGACTGTAGATTTCAACTTCCAACTCTTTCCTGACTTAAGTGAGATATTATTAAGACATACACAAATCCACCTTGCATTTTCCCAACCCACAAGCTTGAAGATCATGATTCGGGATTGGCTGGGAAGGACTACTACAGCGCACTGGCTTTTTCTAGTCTAAGTCGTTGCGGCGAATTGAACAACAGAACGTACAATACTTGATACTGCCTTTCAAAAACGAAGCAAAACGCAAAGTTTGATGCCTCTTCAGTTCCACGAATCGTCCACTAATTGAGTTTCTACAACTTATGCACACTGCTGTTCTTGCTCCATCTTCTGAAGCTCTTTCCCTTGAACCAGAACAAAATTCCAAACAGACACCAAAGCAAGATGAGACTTGCGTTCGTCATAATGGGCGTTATGAACCTGTAATTCGGATTAGTCTCAGGGTGCATCCAGTATCAGATCGTCGATTAGACTTACCCAGCCTCCATACTCCAAGGTGTGATGAATTTGCCAAATCCGTATCCCCACAAGTTCTTGTTCACCGTGATCGCGACAAACAAACTGCCGGCTACAGGCTTGTAGCTGTCAACGGCGTATGTGCTGACAATGCCGGGCAGTGCCGCAACCTGGATACCCGCACACGTGTATGCGATGATCACAATCACCTCCCACGGTCACTTCCTCTCGTAGCCTGTGGCGACAACGATATTGCCAAGGAACATGATGATGACATAAGGGATCATAGCAGGTAGTCTCATTTCCGGCTCTCTGACTCCGCCATTCTTCCTCGTCCCGCGCGCCGCAACCCAATCACTGAGTGGGCCGCTCGTGACAAGTCCAATCAGAGCGCCAACGATGATTGCGAAATTTGTGAACCCCACGGTCGCGGGACGGAAGTTATACGGTGGGAGAGACAGGATTTGGGACTGTGTGAGATTGATGGTAAGGAAAGAAGAGCAGGACCACGATGTCACGAAAGCAGCGAATTCGACAATCGGGAAGGCAAAGAGCTTCCAAGGGATCTAGAGGTCGAGGAATATCGAACGAAAAGGATGCGCGTTGGGTTGGAAAGTGCGCCATTGCCAGCGTCCGGGGGTACCAGTGCCAAGGTACGGGTCCAGTGCCGCGGTTTCGGTGAGGGTGAGGTTTTTGTTGGCTGGAATGGTAGAGGTAGCGGTGTTGACGTGATGTATCTCGCCGTCATCTGAGCTGGATGAATTTTCACCGGCGACCGCCTGTGACTTCTCGGCATCATAGATGTGTTTTGTGGGAACGAAGTCGGATTCCTCGCGCTTGAATCGGGTTTCTGGAAACATGAAGACAAGCATCAGGAAGGAGGCGCCAATCAAGCCGGCATTGAGCCACCAGAAGCTGCGAAAGCCAATACTCTCAGTCATTGAACCAGAGACAATGGGCCCAGCCATAAGGGAGCCCTACACGAGTGGTTAGTATACGCAGAGATACAAACATTTTTGGTGACAGACCATGTACACAACCCAATAAAGTGTGTTCCACTTGCCGCGATCGTGCAGGAAGAAGATATCAGCGATGACTTCAGGCATGATGGTCTCAGAAGGACCAGCGCCGATGCCATTGACGATGCAGGTACCCATGAAAGAACCATAAGAGTTAGCTCTGGCACGCCAGATGCTGGCTCCAAAATTGACGAGCTGGCTGAGAAGGTATACTGGCCGGCGGCCGAAAGAGGTACTGATAGGAACCCTGTTTGCATGTCAGCTCTCGAGGCGTGAGTGTAAGAGATATGTAACTGACCAGATGAAGTTACTGAACCCTAACATCAAGATGCACAGCCCTGTAAACTGGATTGCCTCCGTGAGATCACACTGAAACGCTTCCATCAATGCTGGAAACATAGGTGCGAGTGCAAGGGGACCAAAGCCTTGCGTGAAGGTCACCGTGGCTGTAGATATGATACACGCGGTCTTCCACCAAATGCTCTAGTTCAGAGGGTCGTGCGGGTCGTCAGATGGCTGCGGGACAAGCACGTTTCGGTGAGAACCCTTAACGAAGTAATGGCTGCTAACATCGGCCATGATCTCAGTACCAGGCAAGATCTCAACGTTGAGCCCATGCTCAATTTGATGACGTTCCTGGAGTTGTCATTATGATCATTTTGGGGTATGGTGAGTGAGCGAGTACATCGTCAGTATAGTCTTTGGACGCCATACTGGCGTTTTGTGTACCGCTTCAAAAAGGGAAGCTGAACTCGAGGGACTGTTCGATCTCAGTGCCACAGCGGGGGTGTGAGCAGATACTTGTAACCCAAGCCCACGCACTGAGATGGCAGTCCTGTGTTCCAAAAAGGACGTTTGTCCAGCGCATGCACTCGATATGGAAACGTTACCGAGCACTGTTATGGTCCTATTAGAAGGCAATATCAGTTACAAGGCCTGAGGAGGAGTTTTCTGGGAAACACATGCCTTATCGAAAGCAAACTGAGCTTCCAGTGACCAGCTCAGTCTTCACATGTGCGTGCAGATCAGGTATCTTTCCCCTGTATGTTCCTTGCACTGCACGGCATCTTGCAATATAGGCACGGTATCGCCAGCCAGTGGAGGTCCTAGTATTCTACCAGAGCTTCGTCACCCATGCACAGACGGAGTGAATTCATAGGCGAAGATGGTGTATGATCACCGTCTGGCATGGTCGATAACGCGGGCTCCGGAGCTGATTGCGAACACGGCAGGTGCTCGCAGGCCTCTATCTGTGATTCATGCTTGCTCACGGAGCCGCTACCCCGGTGCCTTAACTCGATGGAGGTACCCTAGCTCCTATCGCGGCGCAATGTAAAGGTTCCAAGAGGCTAATGTGAACTGCCGGAACACGCTACGCTAGCTAGCGCGTTGCGGGGAAATCTGGGGGCTCCGCGATACAAGAGTCCAGATCTTTGAGCTGGCAATCGATACAAGCAAGGGGTTAAGTCATGTTGTGACATAATGGGTGTATCCTCGGTGCTCGGTAGTCGTTCACGTAAGCTTCAACTACCGGAAATTTGGAAGCATCCTCGTGGTGAGATATAGGGCAGTCCTTGAGAGTTTTTACCATAATAGTGTCAAACTAGAGGCGTACAGCGGCTCACCTGTAGCTTCGTATTTATCGGCTGACTCGTTTCTTACCTTTGAATGTTATACATGGGATTTAAAGTGTTACCTTTGTCAATCCTTTCGGCCAAAGGGACTGTCAACCTAATAGCCGAAAACGGAAGCAAAAGCAGGCTGACTCTCTGTAGATAAATATGTTAGTGAATGGACGATAGATATTTGAGCCGACGGTTGTGGACGGTAGAAGTCCCTCTCACTACTGTGTCAACAATGAGTCGAGGTGCCAGAGGTTGTTGGCAGAAGTGTTCTATTCGGCCCAAAAATGATATAAAATATGCTCTCAACCATGCCTTGGCTGGGAAAGCTAAAGTGCTGCTGGTAGCACTGGTATCTCGTACATAAACAATAGTAGTGGCAACTTGTGCCTTTCCTTCCTCTCATAAAGTCTTCCTCCAAATGCGTCTGTATGTCTGCGTAGAAATAGAGTACATGTTTCAAACGAGTGGTGTGCGCGCCCACGCTGTTCACCGAGCATCGAGACGCTATGTGATGCTGGCATTGGTGGTACTTGCCGTCCTCTTCCACCCACCCCAGGTCCACCCACCAGCAGCAGTGCCCTCCTTCTTTCCCTCGGGCACAGCAGCTGGCGTTGGCGTTGGCGTCACCGCCGGACTTGCTGTTGCACTCATGCTTAACTGTTGAACACCCATGGTTCTTCTCAGGCCTTCAAACTTAGCCCTCATTTCCTCAAGTTCCTGACGTGCAACAGCTTCTGCCGTCTTTGCGTTGACGAGTTCCAAGAGCAGCTGCTCATTGTCAGCCGGTGCGTTGTTATTGTCGTTTGAAAGAACGGGCTGCATGGCCAGGGAAGAAGAGCGCTTGTTGAAGGTAACGGGTGGGAGCTCGCGAGTGGATTTCTGTGAGGATGTTCGACCAAGACGGAGTTCTCTCAGCCCGCCTGTTATGCTTTCAGATGTCGTGCTTCTGGTCAGTGTCGGCGTAGGATTGGGCGATGTGTCGTCGGCACCTGTCCAGCTTGCTGCTGCAGATGCCTTGCGCGCATTCTGTCGCAATTCATTGATCGTTTTCTCTTGCCGTTGGTTCTGGTTGTACGAGTCCGCAAGGCGATTCCGGGTGTCCTTGAGTGCATCCCGCGCGATCTGAAGTTCAGCTTGACGATCGTTCAGTTCACGTGCAAGGGCCTGCGCTCGTGACGTTTCCGACATTAGCTGATCCTTGGTTCGCGACAAACTGTCGCGCAGGAGCTGCTTTGTCTCGAACATAGACGAAGCGCGGTGATGCTTCTGGGTTACTGGAAACTGGGTTTCCAAAGCTTCCACTATGTCAGCACTCTCCTCTGACAACTCCGGCGATGACTCGTTGTTGGCTGGGACGTCTGTAGCGGCTGTGATGGTGGTCCTGCGTCTCGACGCACGTGTTGATGGCGTAGATAACGTGGACTCCTTCTTTCGGATCTTATCAACAACAGTCCGAACGACACGGTAGTCTTCCTTTCGGTCCTCGCGTTGCTTCTGCAGTGCAGCCTCCAGTTCGCTGTTCTGTCGCTGCAACTGACTCACAGACATCAGGAGCTGCTCTATTTGGTAATGCAGGTCCCTATCTTTCGCCGAGATGCTCATGGCAACAGACGCGTGGCCTGATTTCATTGACATGGCGTCGCCGTGGGAAGCGCGAGAGATGTCCGTTAAAGCTGTACTCTGAGTTGCAGCCGATGTGTCGGACTCAGCGGTAGAGTTGAGAGTGGAAGCCAGACTTTGTTTCGACGGTGTCCTTCTCAGGAAGCTGACAGGGCGTGAAGGCGCAGATAGGCCCGGGCTGAGAGACACGGACTTCGTAGACGAATTAGAAGGGCCCCACAACCGGCCCAAAAACGAAGTAGCGGATTTGTTGACTTGTTGCTTGGCCGATTCCTTCTCCTGCGCTTCCTTGTACTGCTGCTCTAATCCCTGCAACTTCTCTCGCGTGACATCGTTAGTGAACGAAACAAAATCGCTGACGAGCTCGTCTGCCGAGTGCGCGTTTCGGCCATACGGATCCCATAGCTGGCGTCCGAGTAGTAGCTGCATCACATCCTCGAGTTCGGTCAGCGAGAGCAGCTTGGCCTCGTTTCTCTTCATGAGTGCAAGAGCAACACGCATGATAGTTTCGGAGGCGCCCTCGGCAAAGAGTACGTCGAAGATGCGAAACAGCATAGGCAGAGGGCATGTGACGGCGAAGAATGACAGAAACCATTGCGAGAGGTAGGCAGGTTCGATCTGCATCTCCTCAAGATGCAGCGTGAGTTCTGGCATGTGATGGCTTAGCAGCTTCTGAAACTGGAAGATGCGCAGGTGTAGCCCCGAGAGATCAGGAAGGAAGCAAGAGCGAAGGTCATAGTCTTCCATGAGCCTGTTTGAGGTTAACAGCTGCTTTCCCATCCAAGGCGGGTGACGTAACGTACCTGACAAGCACGCAAAAGGCCTCCTTATCACCCATCTGCATGAGCAGTGGACCCACGAGGAAACCTAGGCCCTGACAGTACCCTATCTTGCTGTCATACAAGCTAAAGCACTTCAACACACGGCCCAGCATCTTTTGGCCCTCGCCCTCGGGGTCCTTGAACATCTCAACACCGGGGAAACTTCTGCCAAGGTCCTTGTTGATGATGTTCTCGTACGGACTCGACTCGCCGCATAAGGAGTCGTACTGATCCTCGATGAACTTGTCACGGGCCCCAGACGCACTCTGCCAAACAACACCTCGGAGCGGTGCAGGAATACCTCCACGAATCTTGTTCAAACATAGGGTGGGTAACCGCTGGACCACTTGAGGATAGTCGCGGACGAGCGCCGCCCAGAATTCGAGCTCAGTCATAGGTGGTGGCGACGGGAGCTGAGAAAATCGAACATCTGAGGTATCGTTCTGCACAAGGCGTTTGAGCTGCTGGAATGACGGTGGGCGGGACTGGCTGCGAGCGCGGACGCCTTTTGTGGTTGGCTTCATGCCTGCCTTGGAGTCCGACATTATGGCGTTGTTTTCTTGTTCAAGGCGTGCGAGCAACAAAGCCATGGCCTGCACGTGTTAGCCGGGTCGGCGTGGCAGCGCAACGTGGGGCCTACATCATCCTGGCCCTCGTGGGACTGCTGAGTCTCCTTCTTCTCCAGCTCTGCCCAATCCACCTTGGCGTCTCCCGAGCTCTCGCTGCCACTTCTTGACCGTATCAGCTTTGGTGCCTCCGGTGCATCGACATCACGAACAGATACTGTGGGGCTAGTCGAAGTTGGTGCCGTGACGCTGGCTTGACTTCCACGACGGCCGAACGCCTTGTGGATCTCGTCAGAGCTTGGTCGTGATGACGACCCCCGCTCCTCGACTACGATATCTGGCTGTATGGTAGAATCTCGAAAACCGTCTTCGTTGGTGCCGGCCTCGGACAGCGGCACTGTCACCATCGAGTCTGTGGGCAGAGGCGTGCTGTCGACATGAGTTCTGGGCGGCCGTGGCCCCTCGACAGTAGGAGTTGTGGTTCCGTTCTCGACGTCCATGGTGGCTGTCACCTCCGTCATTACGAGGGCGTTATGGGACAAGCATCCAGTCTCGAAATGCGCGGTGGGTGTGAACGGGCTGGCGTCCAGAGCGTTTCGGATCGGCGGTTACAGGCGGGGGCCGGGGTCTGTGAGGGCAATGCGCAATGAAACGCACTACGCAAACTTCTCTACACTCCAAGTTGTAGTGGCAACGAGCGACTGCACGCAGACAGCAGAGACAGGAGAGGCGCTGAGCAGCTCACGGCCTTGACACTCGAAAGGAGCATCAGGAGGTCGCCATTAGCTTAGCCTAGCTTGTCGCCCATTCGCGAATTGAAGGGTCCACTCGTAGCCTTGGCTGCATCAACAGGGGGCCCATCCCATTAATGACTGCTCCGCACACCGACATCATCGAGCCAGACGCGGCGTCATAGGCTGACCGCCTTGTGCGACGCGCTGCACTCGTGGCGGGCACGTTGGTCTTGCGCCGGCATCCTCACTTGCTTGCTTGTGCATGTGCGCGCCATGCAGGTGCACGAGGGAGACGCGAGGAGGGTGACTAAACACACGCGCAGACGCGAGCAGCGACAGTCGCTGCAAGTGCGACCGAACAATGGCTGTAGCGCGCTAGTGCGCCTTCTAGCCGCCCTATCCAGACCCAGGTCTTACCAGCCTCGTCATCGTGGCCGACTCACAAGAAAGCATGCACGTATCTGGCTCTGGACCTCTTCAGTGAGATCTTTCTTAACGTTGCTGACCTGCTCCTTCCTGCCTTCTCGCCATGAACCAACTTTCTTTGCATTCGTCCACACCTTGTTGTTTGGTGTCAACATTCACGTTGGCTGATGGCTCTCGTTTACCGATCCTTCCGCCTGACCTCCGGTGTTGGTGAAGGTGCATACAGCCGCCGATATATTAGCTGCTTTGACGCACCAGTTCAGCCCCGACAGGGAAAAGCTTAGGGCGGAATCATGCTCTGCCTCCGTTTGACAAAAAATTCAAAGAATATCCAGGATATTCGGAATATTCAGAATTACCGGTATCTTCTAAGGGTTTCTTCTTTTCTCCCGCCGAGCGCGTTGCATGTACGCACCGCTTGTTATAAGTTAGCGACTCCATGACTTGGGTTGTCGTCCAGCTCATCGATCCAAGAATCTGTCGGCCAGAATGTCTACGCTCATCTGCACCTTCTGGGAAGCACATTCACTGCTTCTCTGGCTGCAAGCTTTGTTCATGGGATTTTCACGTCACTGCGTACAAAACTACACGATGACGAAGAAATGGGTTGGAAGTCTTAGAAGTCTTAGAAGTCTACGCTTTCTCTCCTCTCCTTCAGACCACTGGATGGCACTGTTGCTTCGAGTCCACATGTCCAAGGCAGCAGCGTCAGTCAGCCGTCTCAACCGCGCTCTTCTTCGCTTGCCAACTCGAGCCGGAAGGCGAGTCAAGGCGCGCTAGGAAGTTGCGGGAGTCTGCCGGACTTCTGATGCGAAGCTGAAAGACAAGGGAGGAGGGAGCGAGGGGCCGTCTAGCAGGTCTGCGGAGAAGATTGCGGAAGAACGGTGATGTGACGAAAGAAACCCATGAGGAAACGCCGTACCCAATGTCCATACCAATATCCCCGTATCCAGAACCCAACAACGCCAAAGGAACACCAACACACTCACTCAGTGCACCTTGCCCCATCCCTCGGGAATCTCACTATCCTCAAAGCCCTCCCAGGGCAACTCCTCCGTCTCATCATCTTGTATCGTCTTCCTCATGCCGTCCTTGCCAATATCCCTCGTCTGTGTCTCCTCTTCACTCTCGCTTTCATCGACAAAGCTGCGAATTGTAACACGCTTCCCCTGTCCCTTCTTGCCCCTCTGGAACTCAACGTGGCTCATGTCCACATCCTCGTTCATGCCTATCTTCAAGTCTTCAGCACGAATTTGCTCCGTGATGTCTTCAACATCCTGCTCCGTGATCTCGCCATCTGCAGCCTGGCCTTCGAGGACGTCGTAGAGGTTGTAGATCTGCGCATCCTTGATCTCCAACCGGCGGAGCGTTTCCTGGATGTCCGCATTGATCTCAACACGTTTGCGGTTGCCCTGGCTCGCGTCGTGCATCTCAAGCATGGCACGGAGGGCCGCAAGCTCGATGTGCAAGTGAGCCCGCTCGTCTTGCAGCTCCTTGACGACAAAGGCAAGGGCCTCCTTAGGGGAGCGGGCAGGGCGGAGGGTTGCATCGATTTCGTCAGACATGCGGGCGGAGACGGGAACCAGGCGGGGGACGCGGAGAGCGGAGGTGGTAGAGGTGAGGCCTTCGCGGCGACAGACAGTGCAGTTGTCGTTGTCGTGGTTCTTGTTGTGCTTGGAGACGTTCGAGGTGGTAATGGACGGTCTGCGGGCCTCGATCTTGATGTCGGGGACGATGAAAGCGGAAGTCATCTCTACAGGAGCGCTACGGCGACGACGGCTGGTGTTGCTGTGCATGGAGAGCTCGAAGGCGGACTGCTTCGTCTGTGTGGCTTCGGTATCCGCGTCCAAGTTCGACATGTCGCCAGTGAAGTCGTCCTCAAATTGACTCGCTGTGGTGCGCTGAGTGGTATCTTTGAGCGACGACTTGCGCACCAGAGATGGCCGGCGTTCACTCTTAGCTGACGCGACAGACCTGAGCGTATCTTCGCGAGGCTGTCGCTCCGAGCGAACAGTCTCGTCGCGAGCAGTCTGCTCAAATGGAGCGGACGACGCGCGACGTGCATTAGCACGCTCTTCCTCCAACTGGCGACGAAGCTGAGCAATGACGTCGCTACCGATGAAGCTCAGTTCAGTCAGGTCCAAATCAGCAGGGCGCTGGACGTTGATGGTTGGTTTCGCGGATTGGACGCTCCGCGACATGTACGGTGTGCCGTGAGGCTTGAGAGATAGGTCGGTGGTCGATTCGATATCGCTGTCCACATGTGCGTTCTTATCGGCGGCAGATGCAGAGAAGCTGCGTCGAGTGTCCGCTGGCAGAGTCCTGCTGAAGTCCTTCCTAGAGACACCAGTATACTCTTTGCGCAGATTGTCCTCGACACGGCCAGGTTGCTGTGTTGTGTTGACAACTCGGCTGTTGCGTGACTCTTGTTGGACGCGGCTCTTGATGCGGGAACGTGTGTCTTCGCGACGGTAGCTGGGCTTGCGCTGAAGGGTCTCCTGGCGAGTGTTGTCCTCCTGCACAGGTACACTGAATTGCTGTCCGTTCGCCTCGCGGATGTTCAGTACTTCGCGTGTCAAATCCAGAGTCTGTCTGGCAGCAGCCTCGCGTTGCTGGACCTTGCGTTTCAACTGGCTTTCCTTCCTTGCCCACTTCTCGTAGTCGTCATCATGCTGAGCCGAAAGATGAGCGAGCTCCTGACGAAGGTTCTCATTGTCTAGGCGCATCGCTTCGTTGGTCTCTTCCTGGGTCGCGTCCTGGAAGTGTCGAATGGTCTCGTCGCGACGGTCGACCTGCGCCTTCATTGCAGCTTCCTGGCGGGTCCACCTCTTGACTTCCTCTTCACGCTTGGTTTTCATGCTCGCGAGCTGCGCCTTTAGCGCCTCGTTATCAGATTGGAGCCGCGCGTATTCGGCCTTCTCTTGACGCGCTTTCCTAAGCTCAACATCTTGACGAGCAAGCTGCTGGGTGTTCTCGTCGTGCTGAGCACGAATACGAGCCAACTCAGCATTCAAAGTCGCGTTCTGTTTCTCGGTCGCGTTCGCAGCCTGGTCGAATTGCTGTCGAAGCTGCACCGTCTCTTCGCGGTGATGTGAGAGCTCCTGGTTCAGCTGGTCACGTAGCTCGTCGTTATCGCCTCGCAGCGCATCGATCTCCTGGCGAAGTGCGTCGTTCTCGTCTGCCAAAGACAGTTTCTCGTTCTTGAGTTCCTCGCAGGTCTGGAAAGCAACGCCCAGCTGGTTTGTCATGTTGTCGCGCTCGGTGGTCAGTCGCTTCTTCTCGATCTCGAGGACGGCAACTTTGCGGTCGGCGCGGTCCAGCTTGGTTCGGAGGGTCTGTACAGTCGCGTCGAGGCCTGACAACAGATTAGCAGGCTGTTTTGAAGACGGCGAATCTCACACTTACGCGTCTTCTCAATCTTCCAGTGGCCCTTGCCAGCATCTGAGTCGTTCGCACTGTCGCTCCTTCGCGATTTTTCGTGTGCCTGTGCGGAAGCCCTGAGCTCGATCAACTCCAGGTCTTGCTCCTCGATCCTCCTGTCCTGCTCAGATCGCTCAGCCTCTATCTGTGCGACCTTCTCTTGTAGCTGCTGCAGGGCAGAGAATATGGCCTTCTCTTCGTCAGGGATGGGCACACTGTCGATGGGGATGTGGTTGGGACGACGACCGCCACCAGGAGGAGCAGCAAAGCGCGATCGAGCTGTAGCACTCTTCGAGAAGACCGGTGTGCCATCTCCAAAGACGCCAGAGACTAGCTCGGTAAGGTTGGGCAAGTCAGGGAGGATGAAAGACTGTGCGGTCGCGTTCTGAGCGGTCGAAGGACGCGATCGAGGCGTAGCGTTGGAACGCGCAGCTTCCTCGACGATACCATCCATCTGAAGGGATGTCTGACGGCTCCGGTTGCCCCAGCGCGTGTTCTTGGTCGAGTTGACAGTCAGTGTAGGCGGGCGGTCCTGCATAAAGGATGACTCGTCTTCAGAAAGTTTCGCGTGAAGCTGTGCGAGAGAGTTGCGCTTGTTCTCCTTCGCTGGCACGGCGGGAGAGTTGCGCTTGCTGGCAGGGCGCGGCGACGCGGTGTCGAGGTCGTTACGCGAGGCGCGTCGGATCTGTGCGTCGCGTCGAAGGCTTCCAGTCTCGGCCACATAGGATTTGCGCGTCCGGTTTGTAGGCGGTGTGACGTCGTACAGGCTGTGGAACGCGGAGCTCTGCCTGACTGGTGTGCTGCGGTTGCTGTGGTGGAGTCCACGCGCCTGTTCGACGGAAATGCTCTCTTCGTCTGAGATGCTGTGATCAAAGTCGCCAAACTCTTTGTTCACCATGGACGTGTCTGGATTGAACTGCTCGGATCGCAGCGGCTGCCAGGTGTTCATCTTCTTTGCGGTTGAGCGAATGCGCGGGTACTGGGGCAGTGTGTTTGTCTCGTCCGCGAAGTTTTGTTGTGTTGACATGAGCACGTCGGGATCGTTGAAGAAGTTGGACGTCTCGGTGCCGAACCCTGAGTGTTTGGTTGGATTTGAGTCGCTGGGCGGGGGTGAAGGGGATGGGATGCTGCGTGGACTGTGGCTCAGGCTGCGCGAAAGCTCGCGAATAGTGCGCGCTTTCCCAATGCTTGTGGGAGGGGAGGACTGCATGGTGTGAAGTGAGGCTGCAACGGCACCCTGGGCAGCGGAGCTGTGCTTGTGTTGCGTCGCGTACAAGAAGACGCGTCTAGGATATAGAAAGAGATGCTCTGCTAGAACTACAGGAGCATAGAGAAGTGTCCAAAAAGTCAGTCCAATTTGATGTTCATGGACAGGCTGCGTGTGTTAGTGGCAGGTGCGGTGGTGTTGACGGGACAAGCATCACAACAACATCGAACGTCAACAAACAGCGCCATCCTCGCTAACGCCCGAAAGCCCTAAACCTAACCAAGCGCCTCCCGCACCACCAATCAGCAGCTGCTAGCCCAACACTCCTGAAACAAGGCTGACCGCTTCAAGAAACAGAATGGGCCAACAGTTCGTGATGATGCAACAGTCTGGATCGTGAGGACTAATGAGTAACAAAAACCTTTAACCCCGATTTCGCTTATATGGGCACCCCTTTCCATCCTTGCAATCTAGCTCAAAACCCTTCCCAAGCAATGCGCCTTCTAGCACACAGCTTGTCGTTCCGCCAGAGTATCGCTACAATCGTGGAGTGTATCAACAACAATGCCATGCTTCCCACCAAACCACCAGGATACCAACGCCGAATATGAGGTACCATGACGACATGTGGATACAGGAAATCGACGGATGCTAAGCCCAGCAGTGAATATGCTGCCCACGGCTCCGCTGCGAATGGTTGGCAAGAGCCGAACAAGCTGACGGCCTTGGCAAAGAACAGGACGACCCTGACCACGCCGGCTGTGGCTGGGTTCTCAAAGATGCTCACCATACGGTCGCGATACTGCCCAACCCAACTCTGCCCATCATGAGGAGGAGGCGGCAGCATAAGCCGTTGCGGAGAGGGTGTCCTAACAGCCTCTTCAGGCCTTGGAAAGTCCAGCTTCTTCGACCTCAGAATTACCGCTGCCTCTTCTGAGCTTGTCCTTCGTGTGGGGTGGGCCGGCGGAGGGCTTGGGGAATGCTCCGTAACCGATGCACCTAACTTGGAGCGACCCAGCCGCGTGTAGTGGTGTACCGAGCTTCGCTTTCTGGTCATCTGAGCAGGTCCGGGGCTAGGTGTGTCTGCACGCGATATGCGAGGACTGAAATCATCAATGCCTGACGCACCAGCATACGCGTTGAACTCATCGAAGACGGACGGTGCCTTCAGAACATGCAAAATCTCCTCGGTTGCTGGGCGCTCATCAGGGTTTAGTGCAAGCAACCGTTTGAGCGATTTATATAGCTTCTCGGGCAGATCAGATCGAACGCGCTGTTCGTCATCGATGCCGGCCCATGTGGATATCTCGGCGCGCAACTGGTCCAGATCCTCGTTGTCTTCATCGATGCCATCCGCATTCCTGTACGGTAGGCGAGCAAAGCACATGAAGTAGACAATCATGCCGAGGGAGAATATGTCCGACTTGGTGGTGAAGTTACCATACGGTCCTCCTGGACGTTCCTGCCTAAGGACTTCTGGAGCACAGTACGAAATAGTGCCTGTAGCGCCAGAGGAGTTTCGGGCGACGTTTGCTGACTGTACTTCGCCGAAGTCGCTCACTAAGACCTTCATTCCATATTTATCGCGATGCAAAAGACAGTTGCTGGGCTTCAGGTCTCTGTGAATGTAGCCGTTCGCGTGCAGATGATTTAGGCCTGACGTGATGTCTTTGAAGAACGAGATGATCTCCTCGAAATGCATGCGCCGTGGTCCAAACATGTCGTCTGGCTCTTCCATCTGCCCTTTTGATCTTCGTCTGAGCCGCTCCTTCATCTGGTCTTTTGTGATTGTCGTTTTCGCAGAGTTAAGAATGTAGTCGTGCAGATCTCCTCCGTCGCAGTATTGCTGTAGAATGAAGGCGCACGGTACGCTTGGGCCAAAGGTATTGATTTGATAGTCCTCAAGCCAGACATGGCGGTACGAGACGAGGTTTTGGTGCGAGAGGTTCTGTAGCAGTTGCACTTCGATCAAAACCTTCTCAAGCCATTCGTGGTCATCGCCGACTGGCACACGCTTACAGGCGAACTTGCCAAGCTGCACTCCGTCTAGAACGTGCTGCACAAGGAGCACCACTCCTTTGCCTCCTCTTCCCAGCTCCCTTTCTTCGATGAAGAACGTCTTGAAATAGTTGGGGCTGAACGCCCTCGCAGATATGCCCTGGTTCCTGGGAGGTAGAGGCGTGCTGCCTACAAACTCGGCCCCTTCCGGTGCCTGAAATGCAGCAGCCGCATCCCGGGTTATCGCAGGGCCTAATTGTTTGTGTGGTGACGGTGGACGTGAGCCTGCTGTGGAGCTGGGCTGACTACCGCGCAGCATCTGGAAGTACCCCGGATTGACAAACCCATGGTCCAAGCCAGGCTCGCCAGGCGAATGTGGATGGTCATCGTCGTCGGTGTCGTGTGGTGACGGTTCGCGGTAGGCTCGGTGGCAGTATGGGCAGGAGGATGTTGCGTCTACGTCGGCAGACTGGGAGGCGTCGCGGAGAGAGAGTTGCTTAGACCGCTGATCGTAGACAACGACTGCGGAACCATGGCGCCTGCAGCCACAGTCAGTACACCGCTGTCATACTTACTCTCAGATGCTCCAGACATACAAAACAATCTCTCGCGATTCTGCTGGTAGGTAGGGTATGAGCGACATGCTCCTTTGCCGTTCGCGATCATCCATAGATGTGGCTAATGTATGCTGACGCACCCCTCCACTTTTTCTTTGTGACAACACAGAGCCTCACTCCACAAGGCTACCGGAATTTCTAAACCAACACGCAGGGCCTCGCGATTCGTCCGACAGTGTCTGCTTGTGTTTGCAGGCAGTTGTGCTCGACGTAAGCGGGGAAGCTGCGGATACTCTGGGTGGCTTTCGAAGCTTCTCTCCATGCGATACCTCAGTCAATCGCCCAGAGACAGCAGAAATTGATGACGCGAATTTCTTCGCTATATTTGCGCTTCACGAGCATGACCGTAGTGGCGCCGGTTGTTGTCATGCCATGTTATGGTTGTTGATGCTCGGGTGACGGACAGCTTCCGGAACGGTGCGCTTGTGAAAGCCAGGGTCTCCCAGTTGGGAAGCTATATCTTGTGATATATGGAGAGTATACCCTTCAAGAGCAGATAACAGTAAGTTGTAGCAAAAAGAAAGTCTGATTCTGTTGTTGTGCTGTTGTTGATCCATTCATAGTCGTCATTATGCATTTTAAGCTTCAGGTCCTACTGTTGTCCCAGAGAGTACTGCAGGCGAAACACTTTTATAGGTGGCTCTTGACAAGCATACCACCCTCGAAAACCTCGCCCTTCTCCAGCTTCTGCCATCCATTGACAGCGCCAACCTCAACGCACACCATCTGCTTGTAACCATCATCCGGTGCAAAGTCGGCCGTAGCCTTTGCCTTCTCAATCCACGGGTTCCAGGTGACAGTGTCCTTAACGTTGTCACGGATGACATCAAACCGAGGCTTGCCGTCCTCCAGAATGCTTGTGGTGTCGATCTTAATGTCCTTGTAGACGCGGTCGACCTCGCCATTGAACCTGAGGGTGGGTTCTGATTGCGTGTGCGTGGTCGCATCGAGGACCTTGTCAACGTATTCTACGCTTCCGAGGCCGTTGACGGAGACCTTGGAGATGTCCTGCGCAAGCTGATTAGGCGTTTGTTGATATGCAGCCTCCATGAAACTTACCTTGATCCTGAAGTAGGTGTGCAGCAAGAACTGGAACTCGAAGCTCTCCTGTCCTTCGTTGCGTACAGTGATGACTGTCTGCAAGCTGTCCTTGCTCAACGTGACGCTGTACACCAGGCCAAAGTCTAGCGGCCATGCCTTGCGGTGTTCCTCACTGATGCCATTGCGGTCGAGACCAAAATCGAGCTTTACGGAGCTGGTGTCTAGCGCGTCTTCGGTGGACGACTTGCCTAGGTACTCCCAGCGTGAGTTGCGTGCGAAACCGTGTTGGGAGAGTTGCGACGTGGGGCCCGTCTTGGGAGGAGGGCCGAAGTTCTGTGATGCCGGTCAATAGATGGTCGCCTTGGGCAAAGCCCGCGTCTTGAGCAATTGGGATCCAGCGTACCGGGAAGACGACTGGAACACCGCCCCTGATGGGCTTCTTTCCGGTCAGATCTGCGCTCTCGCTGACCCACAGGTTTTCTGTCTGTCCGCCATTGCTCTTCCAGCTAGTTACGGTAGCACCAAACAGGTAGACTTCCACGCTCTCACCAGACGGCAGCGATGCTACGACCTTCTGGCTACCTCCGTCACCGACTACATCGACTTGTGCGCTGGGCCCAGAGCTCTTGGGTGCATTCAGAGCAGAGGGACGGTTGGCGCGGTCAACCATGGTGAAGTATGAGTACGTTGGACGAGATGGTAGAGCTGTGACGATGTACTATTGTTAGGATTTGGGGAGTGGAGGGTGGTGTTGTCCTCGGGGGCAGTGATTCTTATTATCTGTCAGCTATCCGGCTCCAAGCTAGGTGAAGCGTGCTTGGACTTACTGACGCTGTTGGTGGCGTTTGTTGATGGACGACGTCGAGCAAGAAGGAGGGGCATCATAGGGAAGCTTCGAGCCCCACTATGATGCAGCGACCGCATCGGCCACCTGAAACTCGCCTGAAACACTTCTTGCATTCGGCTAAAGGGCAGCTGTGATTGCTATTGGACGAGTTGCAGCCCAGCATTCTGATCTTCAGCTAGCAGAGTTCACCAACATGTTCACCGAACAGATGATCGACAGTAGTGTACACAACGATGCACTTGTTGTGGCCATTGGAAGGCTGCAATGCTTCGACAGCACCTAACAATGCTCGTGGCGAGCTTGAAATTGAGCTACAGTGAATGTGGGTATCCTTTCCCTGCACGACAATCGCTATTCCACACTACAATGTACAGCCCCTCCAATAGGGGATACTCTTATCCAGACACAAGTTACCCCTCTCCAATCCTACATCTCCGGCGCTTCCCTTCTTTTCCCAGCAGCATGCATCTCGACCCGAAGGTGAAACATTTCCATGTCAAATTCTTGTTCTTCTGCTATGTCAATGCTGGGAACGGCAAGGAAGTAATTCTTGATCTCCTTGAGCTTGTTGATGATACTTCTAGGAGTAAGAATGACACGTTCCGCGAACGAGCGACTCGGAGTAGCGCTACCGGTGGGAACCAGCTGCTGTGAATGAATCTGGCTCTGTGCTAATATCGGGTGCTTGGTGACAGGAGCGGTGTTGGCTACAGTAGCTATGCTTGCAGCAATCTGCTCCGCTACGGCAGGGGCAGTAGCCTTATCATGCCTAGGAGTGACTTGAATGTGACTGAGGCGTTTACTCTGCGAGGAATGTGTCTCTCCGGGCGGAGGAGGTGGTGTGGACTTGGCTTCGCTGACATCCTTGGTCAAGCTCTGCCTTGCTCGCTTGGAGGGCGCAGGTGTGTCTTCCACAATGTCAGCAGCACTCTCCATCTGGCTAAGGTTCGACTGCGATCGGCGCATGCTGCGTTTGCGTCCCGACTCAGAGACGGACACAGGACTTTCTGCAACCATCGATGATTCGCCCATAGATTTTCTCTTTTTAGCACTCCTGGTCCTTTCCGAGGGCGATCCAGCCACCGCAGATTCCGATTCAATCTCAGTCTGGTCAGGCTGGGATGGAACTGGCGAAGAGTCTTGTGCCTCATCTGCCTTGCTCCTCCTCGGCTTCTTGCGCTTCTTCACACTCGACAGTTGATTGTGGATCGGACTATCCATACTGTGGCGCGTCGAACGTCGAATATCTTGCGACCCTGGTGTGCTTTTCCCAGGAGTGGGATTGAAAGAGTCCCCCACACGGCTCGTACGACTTGTGTCTGCTCGCTCGCTCTTGCTCTTGCGCGTGCGGCTCGACTTAGGAGTGGGCTCAACTTCAGTATCGCTTCCATCTTGTGTCGCAGAAAAGCCGTTTTGCGAAGTAGGATGAGAAGTCGCGTCCAGAAATATGTTGTGTGACTCTGGAACCGTTTCGTCAGGTTCTGCAGTTGCTTCGGCGGTTTGCATGTCTGCATCAATCTGTGCAGTGAGCTGTAGATCGATTGTAGAGCTCGGCACGTCGGACATGATATCGTCGCTGGGTTTGTAGTAATTATTGAGCTGATCCTTCTCTTCAGCTAACGTCACTGCGGCAGCTAAAGCTTCCTCGTCCATCGTGGTGCCATCATCGAATGACGCAGAGTAGAAGCTATCAGGCTGACCAGCCTCAAGGTTTTCTGGGGCTTCACCAGGGGCCAGCTTCGACTCGGACGTATAGCTCTTCTCGAAATGGGGCGGCGAAGATCCTAGTTCTTCGTCGTCGGCAAGACGCACAGTACGCACAGCAGTAGGTGTGGCGATATTAGTGTCGTCGCTAACAACCTTTTGCGAGCTACGTCGTGCGTGCGGTGTAGGCGACGAGCCAAGGAAGACATCCATGGGACCCATTTTGGCGAGAGCTTGCAGTGGTGTGGTGCGTGTACTCCGAGTCGGCAGGTCATCCACACTTTGCACGTCAGAGTGAAGTTCCATTGGAGAAGGTGGAGCATCTCGCTGTGGGGAGGGGGCGCCCATGTTGGCAAACAGACCCCCCGCGAGCCTTTGACGTTCAATCATTTCCTTCTGTCTCTCGGTCAAGATCTGCGATTCCTGGACAAAAGGATTGGAGGGCGAAGATACAATAGCTTCGAATTGAATCTGCGAGTTGTCATGTCGTAAGCGTACTTTGGGTATTCGGCGGGACGATGTTCTCCTGCTTGCCGGAGAAGACACTGCAGGAGATTGGTGTTTGGGGTTGCGCGCAGATTTGCTGATCTTGAAAGGAGATTCTCGAACACGGGAACTCCTGGTGCTTCGCCTGAGTTCTTCTGTGCTTTCGTCGGAATCATAGAAGGACAGATCAGCGTCCTTTTGACGGGTCAGTGGTGGTAAAATTATATTGGTCCGGCTCAAACTTACGGCGGGGTCATCTTTGAAGTCTAGTGAAGGCAGAAGAAGCTCGACAGAACTGTGCAAGCGGCGCAAAACAGCTTCAAGACGCGGAGGGTATCGGAGGCTGTCTTCTTTGCCAAATGTTCTGCTCCAAGTTGCGATCGAGATGTTGACGATCTTTCGACGTCGACTTACGAAGCCAGATGTGATCAGTGGTTCGAGATGTAAGAGGACCTGGCCGTCCTTTCGTGGGAGTCGCTCGACTGCCTCGCTCACTTCCTTCCACAGGCTGACAACCTATAGTTTGTTAGCAGGTAATCGCCATCTTTACTCGACACGACCTACTTCACGTTGGAGAGCTTTGGAGATTGGCTCCTTATTCTGCAGCTTCCTTTGCGAGTCTTCAACCCAGATTCGAACTACTTCCTGCGTTTTGCGCAAGTAGACCGCCAGTAAGGAGGTTGAGCAATTTTTGATAGAAGCACCCAGGGCGAAAAGGAAATTTTTAATCGACTCGACATCTTCGAAGTCGAGTTCGTTGTAGGCAGCCGAGCCCACAGAGCTTACTGCGCTGTAAAGATGGTTGTAGGGGTCAAAATCGTGACTGCGCCCTGACGCGGGTGAGGACGGCCACAAAGTGTGTCTGCCTTGGTCAAGAACTCGCCGACTGATCGTCTTGCTGGGAAGGTTCTGCAGAAGCATGCTGATGTAGGGCAGACACGAAGTTTTGTCGGCCGTGCGGGCCAGTACACGTTCGGATATTCTTTCAATGACAGCAAGGACAAGAGCGCCATCTCCAGCTTCTTTGCGCACAGTGACAATGAAGGCCAGAAGAACCTCAAGCCCTCGTGACTTGTTTAGGAGGTAGGCAGAGCTCAGGCTGAGAACCTCGACCACAACATCGTACTCTTTACCCAGCTGGCGAGAGACACGCTCATTCGAGTCGGGTACTTGTTGCTCGATCGATATCTTGAGTAATGCTCCAACTTGCGACCAGAAGTTCAGTGCAACAGCTGCTTTCAGTGACCCGTCGACAATTGTAGCGCAATCTCGGAGCAGCTCAAGCTTGCTTAGACGAGTGTTTTGAGCACCGAAAACAGGTTCGATGATCAAGTTCATTGCGCGCAGTCGGACAGCGTCGGAAAGCTTGCCTTCCGACTGGTTGACAAGAAGATCGATAAAGTACAAGAAGGGTGAGATCCGAGCTCCGTTGTGTCGGGCGCGGAACGAAGGCGTTGATGCGACCTCAAACTCATCTTGACTGTTCCGAATAAGACACCTATCTGCGAACTGGAGTGCACCGAGTTTCTGGACCACATTTTCAACTAAGAAGCAGAATTTGTCTGCCCAGATATCCTCCTTGTGCTGGGGCAAAGCTAGCTGAGCTGTATGACGGTCCCATACGCGACGCAGGAGGTTAACGAGATGAGCCATGGCATCCTTGGTTTCTGTCGATGCCATAACCTCCTTGCTGCTTGCCTCGATCAGTGAGTCCAGGAGGGCAAGCCACATTGTCTTCACTGGATCGTCTTCTTGTTGGTCGGTGTTGGACCATGCTGTCGTGTCAAGCAAAGTCTCCACAAGTTTAAGGATCAAAGCAAGCGACTTGCGAACCCATCTTGGGTCAACGAGAGGAAGCTCGGAGCGTTGTGTCATGGCCTGGTACCTAAGATCCAGAGCTCTTTGCGCGTTCCATGGGTTTCTCGATCCATTGAGAAGAGCTGAAACGATGCGGCATGCGTGGGCCGCTTGTGTTGAGGGCGATTGGTGCACCAATGGGGTCCAGAAGTCTACCACGAACTCAGTCCAGTATCGGTCGAGTTGTTCGTGGCTAGCAGTGGGACGAAACGAATAGTAAAGCAGAGTGTGGTAACCGTAGAAAATAGACTCCCGCTCCGACTTCTTCATCGATCCTCGTCTCTGAAGCTGTTGCAAGGGGATGTTCAACAGGAACTTCGACCAGCCCTTTGCGGTATCTGTAGATGCGTTCACAGCATAGAGAAGAAATCCATATGCCACATTTCCGTTGATCTTGACTTGATCATTGTCGGATTTCAGAGCTTTCTCGAACACTTTCAACCATTCCCCCAGATCGGTGAAGAACTTGCTGTCGATGTGATCTTGCAGAAGACCTGTTACGGACGACCAGATTTGAGGGACCATGGACGCATTGTCTCCATCAAGCATCTTTTGTAGTTCCTGTGCCATCACCTTGGCTAGAGTTGTTTCACCATCGTTCCTCAGCTTATTGAGGACTGCAAGTACTGATTTGGCAAGAGAACGATCAGGCCCAATTGTCTTAGCAGCAGCAATGGCAGTATCGAGGGCACTCTGATTGATATCTTTGTGGCCTGATACCAACGCTTTGAAGGTGTGCTTGAACCACCGTTCGGTGTACTTGATCATGAGATCGGGTCGTTGTTGAATTAGCTTCCTGTAGATGCGGAGGCGGTACGCTTGGACCGAGAAGCCCTTGACGCGGTCCTGAATGGTGTCGAGACCGTCCATGATCTTTTCTACACGCAGTGCGGTCATGGTCCTTGGACGGAAGTTTTGCTGCATGAGCATGGCGAGATGGATGTTGACAACGCTCTTCGACACTGAGGTGTCGGTAAGGACCTGGATGGTCCGCTCCATCATGTAAGAGCAGAAGTCTTCATCCATGGCCGCCGTCAGATCGGGTACTCTGAAAAGAGCCATCAGGAGCTTAAGTGCCTGAGCAATGAGCTGCGAGTCCAACCCATTGCCTGTGGGGCTGATGGCCTGGGCATCTCGTCGAATGAATTGTGCCAACAAGGAAACCTTGTTCTTCAGCACCTGCTCGTCTGGTATTTTGTCGTAGGCCTGCATGGTACGCTGCAAGGAGTGATATGCGTCCAATCTTGACGGCCGCTCTCCCTGAGCCAGCTGCTTGACTATCGATTCCAACATTTCTCCAAACGTCTTGAAATGGTGTGCGGCGGCGCTTTCGTCGTGGTGTGGGGAAGCCGCGGTCGCATCTGTTGGCTTGAGGATCGACTTGAGCGGTAACGACACGCGTGTCTGAGGCAGAGGGCGAAGTGGTGAGCTACGCGTTGGGGTCCACGACTTGATGATGGCTTTCTTGTGCGGAGACGCGCATGTCTGGACCTCGAAGTTGACTCGCTTCTTCCTGGCTGAGCTGGACGGTATGCTGATATCCGAGGATGGCGACTGCTCTGGCGTGTTCAACAGCTTTTTCGCCGCGACCTTCGCAACGGCCTTTGGTTGTGCAGGTCTGTCTCCGAATGGATCCTCGAGAAATTGGAGCGTTTCGTCAACGTCGATGTCCTTGTCGCTATCTTCGACGTCTTTTGGTGGAGTGGGCGGGCGGACAGAGAGCGATTCGAACTTGGACAACACCATGGCTATGCTGGGACCCAACAAACGGAAACAGAAAACAAAAACGGGAGATCAGACTCGCATTGCCGGCCGTGAAGACGCGAAACGAGGCGTTGAAAACGACAGCGGAGGTTGTGATTGCTGTAGTCTCCCAGCCTGGAAAGCTTAGGGTGGTGGGCACGCACGTTCGACGCGTTGCCGGGGTGCGCGAACGGTCGAACGCGCCTTCCCGCACGCGTAAAGTGGTTCTAGCCAAAGCACCTTCCTTGCCATCACCGCATCTCACTCTTGAACTCCACTATCTGTCTCTTCAAGCACGTATCAATTAAGTTGATTGCTAGAATCTCCAAATGCTTATTCACTGAGACCTGCAGATCAGGATCAGATGATCTGAGGGCGTAGTTCAACAAAGATATCAAGCGAACAGCTACCGGTACTCGCGTTTTGTAGTACTCTAACCCTGTTTTTTGCAGTCCCCGAAGCAGCCGCCGCAGTCCTTCGTGCTCTACTAACCTCTTGTCGTGCATGGTCTGCTCACGTTCTGGCACTTTGAAGATGCGGACCCTTGCAGGCTTGCACACGACAGTCTCACGGTCTCCACTGTGGGGCACCTTGATCATCATACCGAGGGAATCTGTAACATGGGCCACCGCTTCTCTTCAAGTCCCCTTTTCTTCTCTCACTCTGCTTTCCTGCTTTCTTGCCAAAATGTTTGCACAGAAGTCTGGGAAAGGTATAGGCCACAACAGTCATTGACCGCTCCAGCTGATCGTATTGTAGCAAAGCTCGACGATGTTACCAGAATACTCAACGACCTAAGGGCTGATCTTGACAATCCCAAGCTGTCCTCGCGACGTGCGCCGCCCTCCAGGGTACTTTGACGCCAAGCATACTGACTCGTTCTGCAGTACGAAATCAACAGCTAGAGCAGCTCAAAGTCTACGGCCGAGACCCCAACAATGCGGAGCCCATATTTACACATGACGTACGCTGGACTTGCACCAACACTTGAGGACTTGAGGTGACCTGTTCAGGGTCTCCGGACACTAGGCCGCTATGCGTTTGTCGAGAGGGACACCGCAGTCTCGCAAGAAGCACTGAGATGTACAGCCAATGCGCTGCTGCTTCAGCCAAAGGCACGCCAGATTCTCGTTGATCTGGGGCATGGCCCACACGCAGCAGAGAAACTCAAGGCAAGATTGTCCACCAGGGGGGTCTACTGTGCAGTCTTGCTGACTACCTGGTAGAGCGAGAGCATCGACGACGAGTTCCTAGTCTCGCGCATCCTCTTCCTCACCACCTACAACACGACCCTCGACTACACAGAGCTAGTGAACGAGCACCACCTGGCAGACAACATCAACGCCGCAATTCAACGACATGCAAGCCGCTACACTCAGCCGCGTCAACGAGCACAAGAACACACAGCACCCATGGACCTGATGGCCCTGTCAGAGACCCTCAAGCTCCTCTTCAACATCACACACTTCCACCCAGACCTGTCGCAGTACTTCGCCGACTCGATCCCTAACATCTTCCACATCCTCACTCGCCGCGACTCCCCTACGAAACCCCTTGACGCACCTGTATCCTTCCTCGTCAACGCGCTCCTCAACCTCGTCCGAGAAGAAGGTACAGGCACCGACCAACACCCGCACGATCCCGTCCTGCACGCCGCCGTCTTCCCCGTCTCCAACCCTCCGGGCAACGTCACGCATCTCATCACCACCCTCGACAGCGCGATACACACATATCCCACCTCAGAACTCGACGCGACCATCTCGCCCCTCTTCACACTACTGCGCCGCATCTACGAAATCGCGCCCGCAGACGTGCAAATCGTAATGCAATCCAAACTGCTCCCCTCCGACACTGACCGCGCACAACCACTCGGCAAGTCCTCATCTCTCCCCTCGCGTCTGCTCAACCTCAGCACGTCTGCCCAGACGCCCGCGCTGCGCGACTCCATCGCCGCCTTCATGTTCGAGCTGTCGTCCAAGGACCCAGCAAAGTACGTTCAGAACGTCGGGTACGGATACGCTTCCGGCTTCCTGCTTTCGAAGAACATTCCCATGCCCGAGGGCGCGATTCAGGATGCGGGCGAGGGACGCAGCGGTGGTGTGCCGGTGAATCCGATTACAGGGCAGAGGTTGGATAGGGAGGAACAGGTCGAGATGCCGGAGATGACGCTCGAGGAGAAGGAGAGGGAGGCTGAGAGGCTGTTTGTTCTATTTGAGAGGTTGAAGAAGACGGGAGTTGTGGACGTCAAGAACCCGGTTGAGGAGGCGTACAGGAGTGGGAGGATTGAGGAGTTGAGTGATTCAGACTAGGGGGGTCAGATATCGAGGGCAACGATCTAATGAGTGCTCTGTATTGATGATAGGCACTCTCCATCTTCCACGTACGATGCATAAGCCGCTTGACTAGATAATACCTAACTGCACCAGTGAATCGCACTGAATCGCAAAGACGCTACCTAATGCCGCCGAAGCTGCTGCATCGCTTGAATGTCTCCTACCCCGTGAACATACGAGAATCAATAAGAGGTCGATAAGTGAGCGATGCTTTGATCAAAGCGAAGTTAGCGTTGCAAATGCTGAGACTGATGATAGTATGCTGCTAGGACGAAGAACTATGTTGTGCTGTTGTATATGTCTGTTGAAATACTTTGAGCAGCTGAATACCTCAAGTGTAAAGATAAGGAGCAGCGTGGGTTATCCGTTGCACACCTGAGCCGCGATCAGGGTTCGAGCGAGTACGACAGTTCTCGATTAGATGAGTAATTGGCGCCAACACACCTTTCGAGAGCATCGGGCTTGTGGGGTGTAGCGACGTGTGGTATCTCAACACTTGGTAGGTAGCCCACACTACCATCGTTGCTGTATTGGCGGATCCAGTACGAGCGAAGGATGTTTATGAAGGCGTGGTTGATAGCCGTGCTGATGCGAGAGACGGGGTATGTGGCAAGCCACAGGATCATAACAATACTGACACCTTTCTGCGTTGCATTGAGATTGGTGATGAGGTCGAGCACGGACGAGGATCGATGAGGCTCCGAAGCGCGCAACGGCAGACGCGCCAGGAACTCGTAGACTCCGCAGAAATGCAGGAGATATGCCGCACTGCAAGCACCAGCAGTATACGTAGCCAGCCTTCTGCTGAAGTGGTAAATCATAATGAGAATGAACACAGCGCCAACCGCCGCAACAAGGCCGCGGACAAGGGAAGTCACAAGGTGTGGTAGGCTGCTGAAGAACGCGAATCCTCTGGCGATATTCTCTGCTTTACTTGTCAGACTGTCCAGTCGGTGCTCAATGTTGTCGATATTCGCAAGCGAGGACTTTGTGGTGTCGTTGATCTTGTTTGCGGCGTTCGTAATGTCGCCCATGTATCCAGAAAGCACCCTATAGCTTTCCACTTGGGCTTGGTGATTCACCTGAAGGCTGATGATAGCCCGGTCGTGGTGTTGTTGCAGTTCAGTGGTAAGCGACTTTGCAAGTAGAGAGTTCTCAACGATCATGTCTTGCGAAAACACCTGCATTTGTTCGCGGATACGGACAATCTCAGCGCTCTGACCGTCGGCAAGGGCGGTAATGAGCTCGGAGATGGAGCCCTCCATGAAAGTGTGAAACTTGTCATCTAGAGTATTGACTGTTGCCAAAGCCTTGTCTTGGACTGCTGATACGTCCTCCTTGAACTGGCTCTGTGACTCCCGAAGCTCGTCGGAAAATTGCTTCTGGTCGTGCAGTAAAGTCGCATATTCATCAGTCGTATGCTTGAGACTGGAAGATACTGCACCCATGACTTGTGTCAAATTCTTGAATGTCTCAAGATGATTTTCGCGTTCGATGGCGTCCCTGCTCGCTTGGCACATGACCACAGCATTCTGACGCGCATTGCTGAAAGACGTCCAGTATTGTGGCGAGGACTGCAATGTCTTCAGACATTGACTGTACTGGTACTCCTTGTACTCCGCGTAGCATTGCTTGTCAGAGTCTGTCGGTGCTTGTGACCACCAGCCGCCCTTACTGCAGGCTCGGCTCGAGGGAACAAGGATGTCACAGTGCAGTGGCGGAATGGCATTGCTCGGAGGCTGTGCGCTCAGGAGTTCACACACTGCTAGCTTGGCAGCGTACTCGGTCTTGACGTTGTCCAGGTAAGCTTCCGGTCGACTTTTGGCGAAGTCTGGTGCGTGCTCAAGGAGCTTGCATTCGTTCATGAGGTGTGAAGCAGCCATGCGAGTACAAGTTGGGGCTGTCTGCATCGAGACGACAAACTCGACAGCCTGTGATATCACTTTGTGGTTTCTGGAGGTGGTGTACTGAAAGAGAGTGTCGAGGTTAGCGGTGGGTGCTGCGTCCGCTGCTGGAGAGTGGTAGTAAGAGAGTGCCACTGGGAACTGCAGCAGGGTGCCAATGACCAGGGTGTTGGAGGATCTCATTTTGGTAGTCAAATCCAGTAGACGATCAGCCAAAGGGCATAACCCGACGGTGTGAAGTTGGTCAAAGCTGTGAGCAGGTAGCGGATGATGAAGCTCTCAATGTCGAAGCAGATGATGGAGAGAAGAAGACGAATTCGAAGCAGAGAAGCAGGACACAAGTTTCTTGTCAACCTGCACAAGCAAGTCATGTCACAGTGAGAGAAGGACAGGCGTGGAAGTATCTAGCGGCTCGAAGCGTGCTATCGTGACCTGACGTCTGGGTAAGGGCGAAATCTGTAGTGAGAGGACGCACGATTAGTCGGAGAGCAAAGCGGAGTAGGGAACCGCAGGAATGCAGCTGCAGAAGATCGAATTGGTACCGATACAGTGTCTTACACTCGCACTCAGAGCGATTGGAAGAAGGATCGCAGTATTGACATGTTGTGGATCGACTCAAGTGTGGAGGAAGTCGCGAATCAGATGGGACGAACGGTGTCTGACTAAGCTGTAGGGCTGGACATCGCAACTTCGCATTCACGACTCCCAAAAACTTTGCCCAGCCAGTCTACAATCAACAACGCCATGTTCGCCCCAGCACGCCGGCGATGCGCGCAAGCCATTGCACAATCCACCTCCCCTGCCGCCGACTCGATACCGACGTTCCTCCTGCCCCGGTTCGCTGCGCCCAGGACCTTCACCACAACCGCACAATGCGGGTCCAAGATCGGAGCGCTCCCGCTTTCAGTACCCCCGGGCGTGACCTTCAGTGTGATCGCGCCAAAAGCAGCTGCAAAGGGAGCAAGAACACAGTCAACAAACATGGTGCACGTGAAGGGACCGCTGGGCGAGCTGTCGATGGAGATAGCGCCCTACATCGCCATTGACCAGCAGTCGATGACGCTGAGCATACAAGATGCCACCGATGCGAAGCAGAAGGCCATGTGGGGTATGTCTCCCACCCACCAGACAGACGCAGTTGGGGCCTATACTAACAGGCACAGGAACCACACGTGCATACCTCCAGAACCACATCCTCGGCGTCAGCGAAGGCCACAGCGCAATTTTGCGTTTCGTGGGTGTCGGTTTCCGTGCCTCGATCGAAGACACAGCCACGACCGTCGAAGCCGAGTTCCCTGGCCAGAAGTTTGTCAACCTGAAAGTCGGGTACTCGCACCCAGTCGAACTCTGCATACCCAAGGGCGTAACGGCGAGCACACCGCAGCCTACACGCTTGCTGCTCGAGGGCCCCGAGAAAGAGGTGGTGATGCAGTTCGCAGCGAAGATCAGAAAGTGGCGCGTACCAGAGCCGTACAAGGGCAAGGGCATCTTTGTCAACGGCGAGACGATCAAGCTGAAGAACAAGAAGGTGTCGTAAGGGAACTGCAGGCGGCATCATACTGTGTTGTATATCTGTATTATATGCATGGCGTTGTACCATATCTTGAAACGTACAAGCAACGGGCGCCGCGAACCCCACTGCAATATTCGAGCAAATCAATATCCAATCCACAAGCAAGTCTATCACGATTTCTCATCTCAATCACCTTTACCTTTTTTCAATCACCTCTACTGCTCCACAGCGCTCGTCCCACCCAGCCTTGATCTCGAGTCGAAGACCCCCCCGTTCTTTGAAACACAGCATTCCCCTGCTCTTCCATCTCTCACCTCCCACACTCAACCTCACGGACAACAGTCCGCAAAGCGCGAGCTCCTCGAACCAGGAGACTCCAGCTAAGCCTTGCGTCTCTGGGATAGGAAGAAACGGATTGATATTGCATAACGCTCCACGCGCTAAGGATTCCGCAAGTATCCGCAGCAGCGATCAAGCCATGCTCTGGCGACAAAGCAAAAGCGCCGTGTCGGCGGTGGCGCCATCGAAAAAGTCATTCAACAGCACCACCACGCTCTCCTCCCTCGTGAGACGGCGTCCACACTCCCCGCGCAACAAGGGCAGGATCTTGGCGTCGCACACGGGCTTCGTCGCGAGGATCGGACTCGTGCTCACGTCGCTGTCGAGCACGCTCGCGATGATGACGTCGCGGATGTTCGTCGCTGTCGCTTGGCATTGGAGCAGCGTTATTGGATGCCCTGACGGAGGGGCCGCGGACATGGATTGGAGCTTGGACACCATGGAGTCGCCGGTGAGCGTGGCGTTTGCGTCGTCGTCGTAGTTGGAGACTTGGTTTGTGTCGCGCAGGAGGATGAGCCGTTTGTGCGAGTCGCGTAGGTCGCGCACGCTGAGGTGCATCATGTCGTCTTCTGTGCCAGCGGTGAGGTCTGGGTGGTCGGTGAGGACTTGGTTCAGGACGTCGCGTAGTTCGTCGTCGTTGGGTCGGGGGCACTCGGACGGGACGCCGTCCCAGCGGTTTTGCACGACGATGATTTCGTCGGTGTGCTCGCAGAGGAATTGCACAATGTCGGCGAGGAACTGCGCGTACGGCATCCCTGGGATCGCGCCGTGCTGGAAGTACCATGTGTCTTCCAGCGAACTGACGGCTTGGATCTGGCGGTGGCATTTGGCAGGGCGGAATTCAAAGTAGCGTGCGCCGAGCTTGAGGATGGTTTCGAGGCTGTCTTTTTGCGTCACGGCGAGCGCGCGGATGATGTCTGGCGCGATGGCGTTGACGCCCCTGTCGCCGACTTTGTTGATGATGTCGAATGCGCGCGGGAGCGAGCGGCCGAGCACTTCTTTGATGACGCCGGTTCCTGCTTTCTCGAGGAGTGTCATTGCAGTACTCATGCTGTTCATGCCGATGTCGTGGGAAGAAGGGAGCACCATGCGATTGAAGGGCTTGTTGGCGATGTCGCTATCTGGCGGGATAGTATCGCGCATCCAGTTCTCGTAGTTGTGGGTTACTGTCACATAGCATTGGTGCTGTTTCGGCAGGGCTGCGAGGCCCGGTCCAGCGTCATAGAAGCCGTATGCGACGATCAGGTCTTCAGTGAAGATGCTGGGAGTCTCATCCATAGTCCTCATGGTGCCATCACTAAGACCTCCTGTCATGCTGTTCACGTCGACCCATTGCTTCACTAGCTCACGATCATCTCGGCGGACGATGAACTCGAAGCGTCCGGTGAACTTGAAGTGGCCAAGGTTGGAGGACTCCACTTCGAGATGGTCGCAGCCGAACTGTTGTTGGTCCCGCTTCGTGATTGAGTTCTTGGGGACAGTGAAGTCGATCTCGACGCCTTCGACTGCGATGTAAGAGTAACAAAGTACGCCTTTGGATGGCATCTTGGTGTGGGTCCGCTCCTTCTCTTATGGTCTTGCCAACGTCCGAAGATCTGGATAGATAACTTACTAAAAATTCTACAGTCCGTGTCTGCTCAACGAAGCAAAAAACGTGACCGTGACGACTTGCGGGGTACGTGTCTTTGTTCGAAAGGCGAGTAGCAGTCCCGCCGCTCTCCCAACGCCTCAGCTGTCCTCGATCGCGGCTGGAGGTCTGGGTCCATTGGCGGTGGCTCAGCTGGTATGCGCCGGCTTGTAGTCAGGCACACCAATCACGATGCGAGCTAGGCATCGATCGGGCCGGCAAGGTGGGGTTGGCATGAAGGATGACAAGCATCCAAACTGGACGCGTGCGAGGCGTGACAGGAAAAGGTGAAAAGGACTGAGAATGCCTTGGGTTCAGTGCAAGTTGTGACTAGAATAGGCGGAAGTACGGCAAGGGTATCTACAGCGAAAAATCAGAACCATCGAACTCGCAGAATCCATACCTCGACTGTCTGTCCATCTCTTGTAAGTGTTCCTCCTCCTCCAGGTTGATTAACTGTCCTACTCGTCTTCTTTCCCAGACCTTGCACTCTTTACGCTCTTCACGCTCTTCGCACTTTTGACACTCCTTAAACTCCTCTTGCTTGTTGACCTCTTCAGCTTAGCCTTGAACTTCTTCCACTTGTTTGTCAGGCTCTCGCTGTCTCCTTCATCATTGTAACCGACTGCCTCCCTCGTGCTTTCTCCACTGCCTCTTGGAAATGTGGCTTCACTGCCGAGGTCGACGCTATCCACATTCCTCTCGGGTGGTCCATGCTCACTCGAAGTTTTAGGAAGCTCCTTGTTCTTCCTACTACCCAGAAGCATAAACTCAAGCGTCTGCCACGCTGCCATGCCAGCGATGGGGCTATCCGCCGAGTTGCCCTGAACTTCAGCGTTCTTCCAGGGGCAGTGTTCACGGTGGCCTTCGAGCAGATTGAGGCGTAGTGACTCGATGGGCACTTGAAGCTTCTTACTCATCTCCTGCAGACGTGCATCCGAGGACAGCCACAGCCCGAGGCGCTGGAAGCAGTGATTGCACACGGCGAGTGAGATGCGAGATTCGGAGACGCCGGTCCAGCCAAAGAGGGCGAAAGCAAAGGCGGTGCGTTCGGCAGGGGTGGATGGCGGAGTGCCGCTTGTGGTGGTGGAGAAGTAGGTGGATGGTATGCGAGCGAGGATTGAGTCGACGTGCGGGTCGGGGTAGGTGATGTTTCTTGCGAGGGGGAGGTCGGTGGCTATGGCAAGGAGGAAGTTGTAGCGGTTGATGAGGTCGGCCGCGCTCTTTGCACGACTGGCGATGGGAATGTGGTAGATGTGCTCTGCGTGTGTGTCAGTCTCCCGTACGAGCTCAAGCAAGCGTAGGTGCACTGTACCTTGACAGCCAGCTTTCCTCCACAGACAGTCTTCTGAATGCCCGTCGATGATCAGTGCTCTGTATCGCTCGACTAGCGAGGGCTCCACGTCCTGCGAGAGATCCTCGCTCATCTCGATGTCTCTCCCATCCGCCGCCTTCCGCTTCGGCCGCAGCTTCACGGCAACACGCTTCTCGCAGCCTCCCCTGCAGGCCACGGTGTTCCATGTATCACACGACCACCCTCTCTTGGCCCACTCGACCTCGCTGATGGCATCTGGCTTGGTGGTCCACTTCTTCACATCTGCAAACGTCTTCAGTCGGGCGAGAAACAGGTCTTGGCTGTATGGCTGGAAGTTGGGTGCTTTGCGCGGCTCAGCCGCAGTCTGTTGTGATTGCGTGCCCACCGCGCGCATCGTGCCCTTCCTCTTGGGCGCGAGCAGCTGGTCCTTGAGCGCCTGTATGCGCGCTTGGCCGGCGGAGACCTGGCGCTGGCGCTCCATGCTGGCTTCTGAGCTGCGTGGGCGCTTGGCAGCCGGCTCAGGGGAGGCCGAGGGGGGCAGCGAGCCGGTGGATGCATTGAGGCTGGACCCGTAGAGGGTGCTGGCGAGCGAGGTGGCCGAGGTGCTGGCGGTGAGGTTGTCGAGCAGCTTGTGGAACTTACGCTTGGTCGTGGCCAGCGCGGGCGGCGACTCGGCTGGTGCAGCTGCCATGCGGTGCGGTGCGGTGCGGTGCGGGGCGGGGCGGGGCGGGGCGGGCGGTGCTGCGGATGTGGGCGGGGCGGTGCTGCGGATGTGGGTGTACCAGCTGTCGAGGTGTTGGTGGGAAGAATCCAGACGCGTTGGACGACGGCCGTTGGACGATCTTTGTTGACTCGAGGCGCTGCTGTGCACGTGCAGTAGCAGCAGGCGAGCTGCCATGACGCTGGTTACCACAGCACCCACTCCATGCGCGCCGACCAAAAGGGCAGACCCCCGAAGCCGCTCCGACGACGCGCTGCACCCCACCAGGGGGCCGCCCACCAGCCTACGCCACAGCTGCTAGCCCGCCCGCTTTCACTTTCATGCCCCCCACCGCGCCGTACAGATACTTTTTCCTCGCCGCCCTCGTCCTGGCTTCTGCAATCCTCCAGCCCACGGCCTTCTTCCGCTCCGCCGCCCGCCTGTTCCAGTGGAAGCAGCACCTCCCCCTCAGCCCCGCCCTCGACGCCAACCGCACGCTGCACGCCATGGCCTACGACAGGGAACTCGAGCTCGCCCTGCTGGCCGTCCAGCGCGCCTCCATCCTCACCAAGAGCGTCTACTCGTCCCACAGCAAGGGCACCCTCACCAAGACGGACAGCTCGCCCGTCACCATCGGCGACTTTGGCGCCCAGGCCCTGATCATCGCCAGCATCAAGTCCGCCTTCCCCGACGACGAGGTCGTGGGCGAGGAGGACGCAGACGACCTGCGCAGCAACGCCGACCTGAAGCAGCTCGTCTGGGACCTCGTCCAGCAGGCCAGGCTCAGCGACGCCGCCTCCGAGCACAAGATTGGCGGGCCCATCAAGAGCGCCGACGACATGCTCACCGCCCTCGACAGCGGCGCCAGCCCAGGCGGGAACAAGGGCCGCATCTGGGCCCTCGACCCCATCGACGGCACAAAGGGCTTCCTGCGCGGCGGCCAGTACGCCGTGTGCCTCGCCCTCATGGTCGACGGCGTGCCCACCGTCGGCGTCATCGGCTGCCCCAACCTGCCCGTCGACGACAAGGCACCGCTGGACAGCAACATCGGCACCGACGCCGACGACAAGGAGGGCAAGGGCGTGCTGTTCGGCGCCGTCAAGGGCCAGGGCGCCACCTCGCGCGCCCTCACAGCCGGCAAGCTCGAGCCGCCCACCACCATCCACATGTCGCCGCTCCCGGACGTCGCGCAGGCCACCTTCTGCGAGTCCGTCGAGGCCGCCCACAGCTCCCACGGCGACCAAGCCGACATTGCAAAGAAGCTCGGCATCACAAAGCACTCGGTGCGCATGGACTCGCAGGCAAAGTACTGCTCCATTGCCCGCGGCGCAGGCGATCTGTACCTGCGCCTGCCCACGAGCAAGACGTACCAGGAGAAGATCTGGGACCACGCCGCCGGCGTCGTGCTGGTGCAGGAGGCTGGCGGCGAGGTCACCGACGCGTGGGGCAAGACGCTCAACTTTGGCATGGGCCGCACGCTCAAGGAAAACAAGGGCATCATTGCTGCGCCCAAGTCCGTGCACGCACAGGTCATCGAGGTCGTCAAGGAGGTGCTGAGCGCGAAGAAGGATTGAATCAAGAATAAAAAACACTGAAAACGCTATACCATAGTTAGACAGATGTAGATAGTCGGCGTTTTGCTGCACAAGATGGATGATGCACGCCAGCCGCGACGCCCAACTACACGATAACTTTGGTTTTTTTTCTTCTTCTTCTTTTTCTTCTTCTTCTTCTTCGTCGGTGGGGTTCCCACGACTACGCCTCAGCATCCACAGCAACACCACCATTCTCGTCGACGTCCCTATCCTCGGCGTTCTCGCCCTCGACGACATTGGCCTTGGCGTCCTCCTCGGCCTGCTCCTCCTCCGCCTCGCGCTTCGCCTTGTCGGCGACGTGGTTGATGATCTCCGTGTCCTTCTCGCCCCACAGCCTGAGCAGCATCGCCTTGCGATCATCCTTGTCGACCATCATGTTCGCGGACCCCGGGTGTCGCCAGAGCGGGAGCACCATGCGGAAGGGTATGTCCTGCGCGTCGTCCTTTTCGACGCGGACAAAGCAGCAGCCAATGTCCATGGGCTGCAGCTGATCGCCGACTTCGCCGAGGCCGTGCTCGCCCTCCTTGGGCAGCTTGGGGAACATCTCTGTGATGAGCTGTTTGAGGGTGGCTTTGCTCGTGCACTGGACGATGCGCTTGCTGGCCCATGGCTCGAGGATGGAAATGCCCTCCGACTGCAGCCGCCACGGTGCGTGCATGTAGCTGGCGTCTTTGATCTTGTGCGCGACGAACATGACGACGCCGCAGTGGATGAACTTCATGCCGCGCTCCTTGTTGGCGTTGATGATCGTCTTGGCGAAGCCGGACGTGTAGTAGATCTTGTTCAGAGACAAGCCCTCCTTGTTCTTGACCATGAAGCGGTCGCGGGGGAAGCGGTCTGAGATGCCGAAGAAATCAAGGATCCTAGCCACGGTTTCATCCGTGGGCGACAGGTACTCAAAGTACTCCTTGTTCTGGTCCTGCTTCTCTGGCTTGAGCTTGGACACTGGGTTGCTGGGCGCTGGTGTCGTGGCTTCAGATGCAGGCGCTGTTGTGGCCTCCTGTGCTGTGCCGTTCTCGGCTTCCTCGGTCTTGCTCTTCTTGGGCGCTGCCCTCTCCTCGCTGTCTTCCGCCTTGCGCTTCAGGCTCTCGGTGTCCTTGGTAGCGTCGGCCTCGATGACGTTCTCCTCAGGTGTGGGGATCGAGGTGTTGTCGGTTGTCTTCTCCTCCTGCTTCTTCGCCTTGGCTGCGTTCTCCGGGTTCTGGATCTGCGCAATCTTGATGTCGTCGAGCTTCTCGATGACCGCAATGAAGAAGCCACCGGTGTCCTGGAGGTGGGGGTACACGCGCATGCATCGCTCGAGCGGGATGCGTTCCTCGGGGTTCGCGGTGATGGGTGGGAAGCAGCCCTTGGAGATCTTCTGGGAGAACTGGCGCTCCGGCTCGTCGACTGCGTACTTGGCCTTGGCCTTCTCGAAAGCCTCCCAGCTGGTGAACATGTGCGCGGTCTTGTCGTTGCTGCCGGTCACCGAAGAAGTGTCGAGAACCTTCCAGGAGTTCAAGCCTGGTCGGCGCTTCAGGTTGGGCAGATGGTCGGGCATGTCGACAAGCTGAACCTTGGAAGTACCTCCACAGGCCTCGATGGCCGCAGCGACGACAGCCTCGTTCTCGACGGGGTTCATGCTGCAGGTCGAGTACACCATGCGCCCGCCCTTCTTCAGCATCTGCAGGCCGCGGAAGAGAATGCGCAGCTGCAGGTTGTGGAGACCAAGACCGTCCTTGGGCGTCCACTTCTGCCAGACATTGGGGTTCTTGCGGGCTGTGCCGTCGCCGGAGCACGGCACGTCGGCGAGGATGCGGTCGTACTTGAGGTACTGCTTCTTCTCGCCGACCTTGCTGGGGAGCTCGATGGAGGGGAAGATGGAGGCGTCGTGCTGGGTGACGATGAGGTTGGGGAAGTTGAGGCGCTTGACCTGGTGGACCAGCATGCCGGCGCGCTTGTAGTCGGTGTCGTTTGCGATGAGCAGGCCGGTCGAGCGGCCGTCGTCGCTGTAGTCGCCGTCTGCGCCACTGCCCACGTCCTCGCCGTTCGCAGCCCGCCTGACGCGCTCCTCCTCGTCGCCGTGGATCATCTCGGCCAGCTGGGCCGACTTGCTGCCGGGCGCGGCGCACATGTCGAGCACGACCAGGCCCGGCTTGACGTCGAGGAAGTGGGGCGGGATCATGCTGACGACCTCCTGTCTGCTGATGTTGCCCGAGGCGGCCTCGGCGACGAGGAACTTCTGGAAGTTTGCAAAGGCGGCATGGCGGCGGATGACCTTCTTGTGCGTCTTCATGTGCCACACGAGCTCGTCGGGGAAGGCGACGACGGGCTCGGGAGGCGGCACGGGCTTGCCCTCGAACGTCTGCGCCGAGATGGCGGGGATGTAGCGCTGCTTGAAGATCTCGCGCACGGCGAGGGCGTCGGACTTTGTGCCCGTGAAGCGAAAGCTGTTGGGCAGGTCCTGCTGGAGGGCCTTCCACATCTCCTCGAACTCGGCCTCCTCCATGAAGCCGCCCTTGCGGTAGTAACTCTCGAACAGCTCGTTCTTGCGCTGGATCTCCGACCACGGCTCCGACCTGGTGTCGCGCGCGCCTCCACCGCCGCCGCGCCCACCGCCTCTCTTACCACGGCCACCGCGACCACGGCCCTGCGCTGGGATTAGACACTGCGCCAATGCACACGACGACTGCGGACACTTACACGACCACCGCCTCTTGCCATTGCTGCGATGGAGAGTGTTCTGCGTCAGGTGGATGGCGAAATACCTCCGCCGTCCCAAGTGTGTCGAGCTTCAGAAAAGTTCGAGCTGCTCTGAAGACCGGCCGCCGGCGGGGCTGGCCTGGCGCGTCCAGAGCGGGTCCCGGCGGTGATTGGGCAGCCAAGCGAGGCGGACACCGACCCGCCCATCGAAAATTACAACTTCGACCGCTCCTCCAGACTTCAGCTTTCCTCGACCACCGACAAGCCGACTAACCACCAGCACAATGGCCCGCTCATCGTGAGTTCCCTGGACATCCGTTTCCTGCGCATGTCTTGCTAACCCGCCCAGCGTCCCCACCCAGAACGACATCGCCGTCCCCGAGTCGGTCCTGAAGAAGCAGAAGGCCGGCCAGAAGGTTGCCGACAGCAAGGCTGCCGACATCCAGAAGAAGCGCGAGGTACGATAATCAGTCTCCCCAGATCTGCGCAAGCGGTTAGGAGCATCACAGTTGGCTAAGACACACCTTAGGCCAACAAGCAGAAGCGCGAGACCATCTTCAAGCGCGCCGAGAAGTACCACCAGGAGTACGTCAAGGCCGAGCGCGACATCATCGAGGCCAAGCGCCAGGCCAAGAAGGACAACTCCCTCTTCGTCCCCGCCGAGTCCAAGCTCGCCTTCGTCGTCCGCATCAAGGGTATCAACAAGATCGACCCCAAGAAGCGCAAGACCCTCCAGCTTCTCCGTCTGCTCCAGATCAACAATGGTGTCTTCGTCCGCCTCACCAAGGCCACCTCCGAGATGCTGAAGATCGTCGAGCCCTTCATCGCCTACGGCTACCCCAACCTCAAGACCGTCCGTGAGCTTGTCTACAAGCGCGGTTACGCCAAGGTCAACAAGCAGCGTCTGCCCATCACCGACAACGAGCTCATCGAGCAGAGCCTCGGCCAGTACGGCATCGTCTGCGTGGAGGACCTCATCCACGAGATCTACACCGTCGGCCCCAACTTCAAGCAGGCCTCCAACTTCCTGTGGCCCTTCAAGCTGTCCTCGCCCACCGGTGGCTTCCGTCCCCGCAAGTTCAAGCACTTCATCGAGGGCGGTGACCTCGGCAACCGCGAGCACTTCATCAACGGCCTCGTCAAGCAGATGAACTAAGCGTTGCGCTCAGCAAATGCTAAAAGTTGTGCTTGGTTGTTATGGGTGGAGTAACGGTTACATTCCAACGATACCATGAAAGATGACATGGTGGCGTCAAAGTCCAGTCCGATCCTGCGTCGACAGACTGGATTGAGGGCAGGCCGAGCCACATGCAATGGTTAGCTTAGACAAGACTTCTGCGGATCCGCGAAGAAGAATGCAAAAAGTTCATTCCACTGCCTCATGACTGATTACCCATAAACCGACTGACATCCTCTCGAAGACACTTCACACGCATCTCCTTCCTAAAATCTCAGAACATCTCCCAATCCACACACCACCCTACCACCTCCGCACACCCTCCCCACAACACGCACAATCCACCAACCGCTCTTTCTCTCCATCCTGATCCCGCACCCCTCTCCCCCGTCGTCGCTGTCGTCGTCGCCACTTCCGCATCGCCTCTACAACCCCCATGCGCTCAACGCGCCACTCGACCTCCTGTACACCACTGTCTATGGGCGTGCGCAGGCCCAGACACCGCTTTAGCGCGTTCAACGGATTGGGGCCGTGGCGGGTGATGAGTATGCACATTTTGGGTTTGGGTTGGTTTTGGGATTGTGGGGTTGGGTTGGAGTATTGAGTGTTGAGTGTTGAGTGTTGAGTGTTGGGTGTTGAGTTGAGTGTTGGGTGTTGAGTTGAGTATTAGGTATTGGGTATCGAGTATCGGATACTGACGTGAGTACAAGGCATTGATGGGTACAGTAGGGTTTATGAAAGTTAGTTGGTGGATGCGTTGTGTAGGTACAAGAAGATTGGGATGAAGACGAAGACAAGAGAGAGATGCAATGTCTTTGTTGCTTGGTGTTGAGTTCTTTGTACAATGGTGGATACTCGAGAATTGAGACACACAACGGAGTCTTAAGGTTTGTCTCGATGTGAAACTAGGTGTTTGGGTTTGCTTCCCAACTCAGGTATGTGTATTGAGGTCGCGTAAGAGGTGGGTGCTATTGTGGGTGTACATGCAGATACATCCTCAAACGAAAGAGAGAAAACAAAAAAACGACCCAGATCGCCTCCGCTAATCAAGTCTCTGAACCAGTCAGTCACTGTGTCGGTATACATAGTGCTCCAACCCTAGTCGAGACCACGATACAGCATAAAGGAGCTGATATTTGGTGGTCCACCGCACACAATACTAAACTAGGCTCAATCGGTGCAAGACCAAACATTGGCTCCTTCATACAACATAGAGGGTATGGCGTTCACAGGGGGTGTCGCCTGCATGCTGACATGCAGGTGTTGTTCCCAAGCACTGCCCCGCAGCAGCCTGACGGCTGTCTATCTTGCTCTCTCGAAGACAAGAGCAACCATTCACTTGACGAGGACATCAATTGAACACGAGTACTTTATGAGATGCTTCGCAGTCCTACACTGCATTCTTTCCGATGCGCCTGTTGCAGCGTCTGCCAGACAGTGGCGACTTCCGCCTTGTTGAATATTTAGGCAACAATATCCCACGCTATGCCATCCTCTCGCACACCTGGGGGCCAGATGGCGATGACGTCACATTCAAGGATGTCGTGAAAAGCAGAGGCAAGAGCAAGCCAGGCTACTCCAAACTGACCTTCTGCAGCCAGCAAGCTGCTAAAGACGGTCTCGAGTTCTTCTGGGTGGATACCTGCTGCATTGACAAGTCGAACAGCACAGAGTTGTCAGAAGCGATCAACTCCATGTTCAAGTGGTATCAGAAGGCGGACAGGTGCTATGCATTGCTCTCAGACGTTCCGTTCGGCAGCTCCACTGCAGAATTCACTCTAGAAACATGGGAGCCTAGATTCCAAAGCAGCAGATGGTTCAAACGAGGCTGGACATTACAAGAGTTGCTTGCTCCAGAGTGCGTCGACTTCTTTTCTCAAGATGGGAAACGGATTGGAGACAAGATCTCGCTTCGGCAGATTGTTCACGACACGACACATATTCCCGCTCAAGCACTCCAGGGCAGTTCTTTGTCGCAGTTCAGCGTCGATGAGCGCATGTCGTGGGCAGAGGCGCGCGAGACGACCCGCGAGGAAGACGGAGCATACTCTCTCCTTGGCATCTTTGATATTCACATGCCGCTCATATACGGAGAAGGACGGAAGAAGGCTTTGGCTCGTCTGCGGAGGGAGATCGAAGGGCCGCAGAGGGTGCAGTCGTTTGCTAAGCCGCCGTGGACTGTCCCTTTTCGACGCGATGATGACTTCGTCAACCGCAGCAGCCTGGAGGAGGTGTATCGGATCTGCGCCCAGCCCGCGGGCCGCGCATCACTCGTTGGTCTTGGGGGCATCGGGTAAGCACTGTAGCATGAAAATAGAGAAGAAGTGCTGATTTCTGGAACAGGAAATCGCAGATCGCTATTGAGTACACCTACCGAGTACAGGACCAGTCGCCCGCAAAATGGGTGTTTTGGGTGCATGCAGGCACACGAGCAAGGTTTGAAGACGGATTTCGCAGGATCGCCGAGGCGACAAAGATGGACGGCTGGGACGATTCCAAAGTGGACGTTTTAAGGCTCGTACGCAATTGGCTATGTGACGAGTCGAACGGACAATGGACGATGGTGGTCGACAACGCTGACGACGCGGATGTATTGTTTGACACCTCGCAAAGCCGCTCAGCAGGCAGCCCAGACCAGCCAAAAGACCTACTCTCAGACTACTTGCCGCAATCCCCAAACGGATCGATTCTGATTACCTCTCGAAGCCAAGCTGTCGCGCAGAAGCTTACAGGCACCTACTCTAGCATCATCGAAGTCGAGCCAATGGGTGAGGACGATGCACTGGTTCTTCTGGAGAAAAAGCTGGGCTCTTCTGTTGCTAGAGACAAGGCTGTCGAGTTGGTGCACGCGCTCGACTCCATGCCTCTAGCGCTCACACAGGCGGCTGCCTTCATCCGCCAGCGAGAGCCACGCATGAGCGTGTCAAGGTATGTAGATGAGATTAACAAAAACGACCGGAGTCAGGCGCGCTTGCTCGAGAAAGACGTAGGGGACAGTCGCAGAGATGGCCAGGCATCCAACTCGATCATCGCAACGTGGCACATCTCATTCGAGCATATCCGAAAACACGTGCCAGCAGCAGCCCGTCTTCTATCACTGATGAGCATGTTCGATCGCCAGGGAATCCCCGAGTCACTTCTGGAAAGCCAATACACAAGCGATGGGGATAGTGATATCACGTTCGAGGATGATATCCACACCTTGTCTAGCTTCTCCCTGATCAAGACGAACGCAGACGGATGTGAATTTGAGATGCACCAGCTGGTGCAGTTCTCGACCAAAAAATGGCTTGAGCTGCACAATGAGCTAGAGGAGTGGAAAGGAGCGTATGCATCGCTCATGGACGTTAGCTATCCAGAAGGGGGTCACGAGGACTGGCCAGTGTGTCGTGCGCTGTTCCCACACGCTCAAGCTATGTTTTACAGCCAGCCAGAGGATGCCGTGGCGCTAGAGGCATGGGCGTCAGTTCTGTTCAAGGTGGCGTGGTATGCGCGTGAAATGGGTCAGTGCAGTAAAGCGCTAGAACTGATTTCTGCCTCTCTACAAACCAGGGAGAGCGTCTTAGGAGCGGAGCACCCAGATACACTACGGAGCCTCAACGAACTTGGACTAGTCTTAGGATATCAAGGTAAGTATAACGAAGCAGAGGAAGTTCACCAAAGAGCCCTGGAAGCGAGAAATTGGGTGCTTGGAAAAGAGCATGTCGATACAATGACCAGCAGGGTCAACCTGGCGCTGACATACTCAAATCAGGGGCGGTGGAAGGAGGCTGAAGAGCTACAATTACGGGTAGTAAAGACAGAGAAGACAGTGCTAGGCGAGGATCATCCATTAACTCTGATCAGCATAAACAACCTGGCGCTGACATACTCAAATCAGGGGCGGTGGAAGGAGGCTGAAGAGCTACAATTACAGGTAGTAAAGACAAGGAAGACAGTGCTAGGCGAGAACCATCCATTAACCCTGATCAGTATAAACAACCTGGCGCAAACATACACAAATCAGGGGCGGTGGGAGGAGGCTAAAGAGCTACAATTACGGGTAGTAAAGACAGAGAAGACAGTGCTAGGCGAGGATCATCCGTTAACCCTGATCAGCATAAACAACCTGGCGCAAACATACGCATACCAAGGGCGGTGGGATGAGGCTAAAAAGCTACAACTACAGGTATTGAAGACAGCTAAGATAGTGCTAGGCAAGGATCATCCTTACACGCTTACTAGCATGAGCAATCTGGCGTACGCCTTGGATGGACTAGGTCGCAACAGTGAGGCTGCTGCACTGATGGACGAATGTCTGGCACTGCGCAAACAGATCCTCGGTCATGAGCACCCTCATACTCTGTCCTCTGCTAAGGCTCTACACAAGTGGTCACATGAGTGTGAGATGGTAGACGACGAGACGCAAGGACAAGTTGAAGAGAGAAGCGGCCACGAGGCAGATGAGACTCCAAACACAGCCATCGTCACATCAGAAGCTACCGCTCCTTACTCAGCCTGAATTTTGGAAACGTGCCACCGAAGTCAATCTCCTCGCAGCGTTTCAGGAGCTATCGCCGTCAACATCGCAAGTATTGCGAACAACGCAGACATCGCAGACGGACTTGTACACCTCCTCGACTACCCGGACGGCATCTGTATCCTCTAAACGAAACCAGAAGGGAAAAGAGTTCACAATTCTTCTGCTGAGCTACGCCAATACGTGTGCCGACCGCTATCGCTCATGCCATCACTCTCGCCGTCGCTCCCACAAACACATCTCCAATCTCCACCATCTTTTGTCGGTCCTCGACGTCCTGTCATACCCAATGAAAACAGAAACACAGAGTCACGAAGAAGCAGACGAAGTCGCGTTGTAGCAGCGAAAGAAACCCCAAAGTGCATCCGCAGTATCTGCGAAAACCGAGCAGTTGGTGGACTGATGGGAGTGCTTCAGAAGAAACCCTGTCAGTCAGTTCAACGTACTCGATCATCGGCAGGCAGGATACCGAACACTATATGCCGAAAGAAACTGCCTGCACATCGTCCACTTTGCATCTTGCAACTTTCACTCCCGTCCTTCGGCTTCTGATGCGCGGTTGGTGTACTGGGTTCAACGCTCCGGCAGTATTCAACACCTGACCATGGCGCTCATCGAGGCTTCCAGATTATTTGCTCATAGACTATGATATGCCAACTGGTTCGGAGGGTACAGCCAGCAATGTAAATCAAGTAATCTCCAAATCAACGCAGTTTCTAACACACCCAAGCGCAATTACAGTAATCACTAGCACTGCGAAGCTATTTCGTACGGCGCGGAACCCTTTGATGCCATGTCCAAGGGCTTAAGGAGCCCACTTCCGAGCCGCTGGCCATTGTACATCACTCACAGCTCCGGTGCCGCTTCTGTGGGATCGATGGCCAGCTTTTTTTTGGGCAATCAAACCCAAACCTTCGTTGATGATTGTAACTAGCGTGTACCAGAGCGTCCTTGGAGGATGTAAAGATCTCTTAAATCATGTCTTAAAGGCAACCAGAGTCAACCACGTCGATACCGGCGAAGAGAAGCGCCCCAACGAAAACGCATAGCTCAAGAGAACAGGCAAACACATCCCAGAGTATCCTCGACTCGGTCCCGATGTGCATATCAGCATGGTATAGGACCTGAACGGACAACCACCTCACTAAACCCTCCCATCGCGGCGAAAGCGCTTCTCGTAAGCCGTGCGACTCTACAAAAAACTCTTCATCTCGACCAGATACGGCTCAAGCCGCGGAACCCGTTCGTAGTAACAATCCTCATGTGTTTCCAATCATCCAGAACCCACCTGAACCCGCTCGCGCCGGCAAAATTCCATATCGCGCGCATGAGCCACGTACTCACCACGCGACACCAACTTGATATGTGCAGGAGAGCATCGCCCATGTCAGTTCTCCACCCGCGGTCCGAATCCAACACCGATATATTTCTAAAGAAGCTGTGCCTTCCCAACGCCGTAGCGTACCGAAAACCCCCTATCCGAACCCAAAGTCCCTCGACCCCTCTACGCGACACAAAGCGCGCGACGCTAGCGAGAGAGACGATCAAGAGCGGCGATACCAGTCACCAGCAACCTGTCACTCTGTGCCCAGAAGACCCCTCGGCATCTGCACGACACAGAAGCGGTCTTGCACATGCTGCAACCCCCCAGTCCACCGCTCTGCAGCCGCCTCTCACGGCGTCGAGCGGTCGAGGGTTTTCGATGTACGCTTGATGGCAACATAGCACATTGTCTGTCCAGCCTCCCTGAACCCAAACACAACGACGAAAATAAATAAACTATCTATATATCACACTCCATGTAGAAACCAAGCTCTCTTAACTCTAATTAACTCTAAAGTGAAGATAGACAGCTTGTATAAATAGTATATAGTACTTTACTCTCTTTGGTCAATGGTGTAGAATATTATAGATAACAAGTTAGTAAAGATAGTAGATAGTAAACAACAGCAGAATAGTAAACAACAGCAGAAAAGCATACTAAACAACAGCAGAAAAGTATAAGATCAACAGCGGGCAGATTGGTAGGTAGTGATATACAAGTAGATGACAGAATACAGTTGTATTCTATGCAGAAACCAAGCCTGTTTAACTCTAATGAACACTAATTAACTCCGAGAGTGAAGATAGATAGGTTGTGTGCGCGGTGCGCAGTGCTTTAGTATTTCTATTTAAAAGTGTGGAATATTAAAGAAGATAGGCTGGTAGAGGTGGTGGATAGGAAGTGGAGTGTAGTGGAAGATGGTGGGTAGGAAAGAGATGGTGGATGATGTGAGGCGATGATGTGATGGACGAGGATATGATATATGGTGATGTGATGGTAGATGAAGTGATGGTAAATGCCAGCATAGACGATGATGCGATATAGTATCCAATGACCAAACATGACAACGCCCCATATACGCCGTTACCCCCCACCTGCCTGCCTGCCTGGCTACCCGGCTGCCTTGGCAAGTAACTGCCTAACTGAATGGAAAGTCTAAATAGGTGAAGCGAGGAAAGGGAAACAAATCGTCGACGTCTGCGTCGTATGACTCCGTCTCCATGCAGCGCGCGCTCGGGGATCGTCCTACTGTCCCGAGAGATCCAACGACTCGAGGCCAGATGTGACAGCGGTCGCGGTTGGCGTCAAAGCCTCATCCACATCATCCGCCGACTCGAGCACTTCATCGGTATCCACATCCGCCTCTTCGCCAGTATCCTGTTCATCATCATCATCACCACTCAATTCAGCTTCGTGGCTCTGCACCTGCACGACGGGCGCGGGGACGTAGGTCGGTGGCGGTGTGGTGTTGGTGCCCATGGCGACCGTGTACAGGTTGTGCATCTGCTGCTGCAGCAGCCATGTGTTTTGCTGCTGCTGCTGGAGCGCGACGGCAGTCACCCAGTCCGAGTTTTGGTTTGTGGCGCTCGTGTCTTCGGTCATGACGACGTAGCTCTCTGGGTCTTGTTCGTTTTGCATGGCTTCGTACGGCAGCTCGTCGTCATACTCGTCGTCGTCGTCGTCATCGTCATCGTCGTCGTCGTCGTCGTCGTCGTCGTCGTCGTCGTCGTTGTCGTCGTCGTACGGATGCGTGGCGCCGCCTGCAGAGATGATGGTCACGTTGCCCGTCTCTTCCAGGACGCCGAATTCCGTGGTTACGGTGATGCTGTCCGGGCTCGAGAGCGGGAGGTCTGCGAACGAAGAGGTCATGTAGGTGGATGTGTCGGGGCCAGGGGCGGCCGCGTCGAGGTCCGTGTAGAGCGCGGTGAAGAACTCGTTCATGGCGCCGGCGAGTTCGTCGGCCTGTCCGCGCTCGAGACGGTCTCTCTCTCGGTTGGCTTTTGCACGCAGCTCGGCGTCTCCCTTGGCTTTGAGCTCCGCTTGGAGACGACATTTTGCGTGGACCGAAGGCTTGCGGGCGCATGTTGGGCAGTGAAAGTTGACGGTGCAGAAGGAGCAGGTACAGGAAGGGGTCAGGGCCGAGCATTGCTGTAGATGCGTCAGTGTGTGTCACTCCGAGGTGATGGGGGACTCACATCGCAGACCAGCACCGCGCACTCGGAACACTCGTTGAGCACGGCCGGACACTGCGGTCTGTTGTCGCCCACGGGACGTGGGTACTGGCAGAAGTAGGCCCCGCAGCCTTCCCACTGCACGGGGTGGCGCGGATTACACGGTAGCGGGAGGGGGTTAGCGATCGAGCTTGGCGGAGGAGCACGCGGCGAGTTGGACCAAGACACCGAGTTGCGGCTGCGGACGCCAGAGGCGCTGAGTGAACGCGGCCGAGAGGAGCTGACAGGCACGAACGATAGCGAACCGGTGAGCATGAACGGATCAGGCGCCGTGAGGTTGAACGAGGACGAGGCAGCCAGCTCGGCAGGCGCCACGAGGACCTGCGATTGCGACATGGGCGTGCTCTCGGAGGACTCGGATTCGTTGTCGGCGGTGGAGGCAGCCTCCTGCTGCGACGATGCCGTGGGCGTACGCTCCAAATCCTCGCTCGTCCGGTTGGGGTTGAAGTCAGGTATGACCAGACGCGGCGGTGGTTCCGTGTGGGCTCGGACGTGGTCTCGCTCCGTGTGCAGTTCTCGATAGCCGCACTTGCGGACTTTCAACGACCCAAAGTCGTGTTCTTTGCATATCGGGTTCTTGCACGCGCGGCAGGACACCTTCCACCTGAAGCTGCGGTAGCAATCTGTGCAGAGGGCTCGCGGACACGTCTGTTGTTGCAGCTCGAGGCTGTCCTTGTTCAGGTATTGGAGAAGGTCGACGTCCTCGCCGAGGACGTACTCGTACAGGCCGTTGTTCTTGAGCTCCCGGATGTAGTCGACAGGTCTGAGCTGGTTGGAGAAATCGGGATCCTCGTACTGCTTGGTGCGCGGTAGTGGAGCGGCGCGGATCTTATCTGCGCCTCTCCCACCCAAGCCCGTGCCCAGCACGGCGATGCCACCTCCGCCGGAGAAGATGGGCTCGAGACAGCACCAGTGCATGTTCAGCTTGGGCGGTTCTCGATGCGCCGGCGGCGCCGGCAGTCCGTTGTTGGGCGTGTCCTCGAGGTCAGACGAGTCGTCGTCGTGCGCGCTCTCGTTCATGAGGTTCGGTGATCGCGTCGCGCCTGGAGCCCACCAGAACCGGCTCCTCTCCGCCTTCTCCTGCTGCGTCCTGTCTTCCGGCGAGGTAGTGGAGGCAGAGGCTTGGCCAAACGCGCCTCCCAGCGTCATGCTGTTCCCGAAGGCGAGATTGGTAAAGTGGCGTGTCTTTGCGCGCTTGCGCGGAATGGGACGGTTGAAGGCGCAGCTCGCGCAGAGCGTCTTTCGACAGCCCATGCAGTGCATGCGCACGCTGCAGGACTCGCAGCGCTCGAGGATGACGTCGTTGCACTGTGCGCAGTGGACGTCTTGGACAAAGGTGGTGTGGCTCTTCCGCGCGTGTGCGGGCACGTGCTTGCCCTCTCGTGCAAAGAGGCCGTGGTCGGTGCCCAGGGGCTCGCCGTCCTGGCCCTCTTCGGCAATCTCCCACAGGCGACCGTCGTGGTCGCCCAGGCGGCGGGTGCCGTCGACGGGCCCTATGCGGTTGCTCGAGCGCCAGAGCCTGTCAAAGGGGACCCAGACCTCCATGTTCTGGGGCGCAGCGCGTCCGGCGTGGTAGTCTTTGCGGCGGTAGCAGCGGCCGCCGGGCGAGGGACACCAGGCGGTGTCGGTCCATATGCCGAGCTGGTGGCAGATGTCGATGAGCTGGTGGGTGGGGTCCGAGTCGGAGTCGCGGCGGATGAGCGAGGAGGGGAGGTAGGGGCGGCGGCGGTGGTGGCGGCAGCGGTAGGTGTAGAGGCTCTTGAGGGCGAGCTGGTTGCGCATCCACGGGGCGTCCTTGAGGGTGTAGGGCTCGAGGAAGGGGACGATGTGGTACTTGATGGAGACGTTCTTGCAGCCGCGGACGGACAGGTGGTGGAGGGTGTCGATGCGCGGGGCGAGGAGGCAGCCGACGAGGGCGATGCCGGTGACGGCGGTGTTGCAGAGGTCGAGGCTGGTCAGGCGGGTGCCGTTGGGGGCGATGATCTGCTTGAGGAGGGCGTCGAAGGAGTAGGCCCTGGACTGGCGCTCGCGGGCGTCAGGCGTCTCGTTGCCCGGCGAGCCGACAGCGACGGCGGGCTGGGGCAGGCGGAAGGAGAGCGTCTTCCATGCCAGGGGGTAGTGGCGCAGGAAGTGGCGCAGGTGGGGGGAGGTGTGGTAGAGGTCGAGGAGGGCGTTTGTGGGCAGCTGGGCGAGCAGCGACTCGAGGACGGGCGGGTAGGCGGTGACGACGGCCTCGAGCAGGCTGAGGGCGGGCGGGGTGGCGGTGGAGGTGGTGGCGGTGGGGGAAGTGGAGGTGGAGGTGGAGGTGGAGGTGGGTGCGATCGCGGGCGTAGGCGTAGGCGTAGACGAGGACGAGGACGAGGACGTAGACGTGGACGTAGACGTGGACGTGGTCGTAGACGGCAGCGTAGTCGCAGACGGGAGCGTAGTCGTGGACGGGAGTGTAGTCGCAGTCGCAGAGGGGAGCGAGTCTGTCGTGGCGAGGGCCATGCTGGCGAGGCCTACGACTGCGTCTGCGTCTGCGTCTGCGTCTGCGTCTGCGTCTGCGTCTGCGTCGAGCAAGACGAGGCCGAGTCGGTGGGCCAGGGCGCTCTGCCTACGAGAGCGTCTTCGCGGTGGAGAGAGCAGGGGGACATGCACGGCCGACCAGCATCACGCACGGGGAGGAGAGGGAAGAGAGGCACGGGCGCACGCACGCACACGCACGCACACGCACACGCACACGCACAGGCAGCGGCAGAGACAGCGGCAGAGGCAGAGGCAGAGACAGCGGCAGCGGCACTAGCAGAGGCACTGGCAGAGGCACTGGCAGAGGCACTGGCAGAAGCACTGGCACAGACACAAGGCGAGGCGAGGCGAGGCGAGCGTGGAGAGGTCGAGCGTGCTGGCTGTGCAGAGAGGTCGAGGTCAAGGTCGAGGTCAAGGTCGAGGTCGAGGTCGTGTGCTGCCTCGCTCACCTCGAACCCACTGGCCCACCCGCTTGCCGTACTGCGTAGATCACCACGCACAGCCCGTCTCTCGTCTCGTCTCGTCTCCTCTCGTCTCCGCTCCTCTCTGCTGTCTGTCTGGCTGGCTGCTGTCTGGCTGCTGTCTGGCTTCTGGCTGGCTGCCGTCTGTCTGCCTGCTGACTGCCCATCCATGCACCCATGCACCCATGCACCCATGCACCCATGCACCCATCCTCTCCACCGCGCCTCCACGTAAATACTGGACCAATTCGTCTCGACACGCGCACGCTGCAACTGGAAGGAATGCCCTGGCCCCGTCTACCGCCGTGAACGTGCACGGGGCAGCCTATGAAGCGCGGGCAAATCAACGCCAGCAGAGCAAAGCGGGCGCCGCCGCCAGCGAACCACGCCAGCCAGGCCGCCAAGCCAGCCACTCGGCCCCAGCAGACACACAGCCTTGCGCTCTGTTCCGCCGCGCCCACGGATTCACGGCGTCCACGCTGCTGCTCACGGTGCGCTCACCCATGCACCCACCCACCCACACCATGCATCACGCACATCAGTCTCCCATGTTTGAAATCTTGTAGTGATATCTGGAATCATGCGTTGAAATCCGAGGCCACGCTTACCCGTGCACTTGCACTTGCAACACGCCACGCGACCCATTCGCCACCCCGTGACCAACCTTCCCGAAGCCCTCGAACGAACCCACGCCAGAACCGCCAGACAAACTGCACTGCACTGCACTGCACTGCACTGCACTGCGCCCGGACACGTCCCAACGGCACTGCACCCGGACACGTCCCAAACGCCCTCCTAAACTGCCGAAAACGAAAAGAAGTGAACAAAATATAAAGAAAAAAAAAGAAAAAAAAAAAAAAATATATATATATCGCTGTCGGTCCCGTGCCTGCCGTCTTGTTCTGGAGACGGTCGTCTCTCCTTTGGGATCATGATTGCCCTGTCATCGTGTTGTCGCTGTTGAAGTAACATGGCCACCACCTCCATGGAAGCCAAGGTATCCAGAAAACAACCACCAAAAACAAAAAAGAGAAGAAAAAGGAGAAGGGAAAGAGAAGAAAAGAAATAAAAAGAAAATAAAGAATAAGACATGCAGAAAAAGAGAAGAAAGAAAAAAGAAAAAAGAAAATCACCTAAAAAACCCAATGCCCTTCCGTGTCGCGATCCTCCAGGCCATCAAACAGCACCATATCCCAATCCAAATCACTGGCATACCCCTCCCGCACAGAGGGCCAGAGCGCATTGCTCACAAACGAAAACACGGGGAGATGGTGACCGGTGGCGTTCATCTTCCTGCCCGTGTCGGAATCGAGGTCGAACAGCGGCCGCACCGGCAGCTTTCGGTACTCGAGGTCCACCGTCCCGAAGAAGGGAATCGTGAGCTGTGCTTTGCCCCCCGCCGCCGTCTGTCGGCTGGGGTCGAGCGAGCAGAGCATCTTCTTCAGCACCACCGCGCTGCGCGATGCAATCTTCTCCCGCGTGCTGGCTCGCGCCAGCTTCTCCATCTCGCCAATCAGCCGGCAGATCATGGCGAAGTCGGTCCCTTTGCTCTTCTGCACTTCGCTCTTCTCCTTGGTCGCTAGCTCAATGATTATGTCGAGCGTCAGAGTCACCGCCGCGATGAAGACGCCGATCTCGCCCAACCGGCAGCACGCTTGCGTGATGCTGGCGTTGCGCAGCGCGAACCACCGCATCAGCACGTTGCGGCTGGCTTGCAGCGCAGTCACCTTCGAGAACTCGTACCGGCTCTCGTGCGCCGCCCGGAGCAGGTAAGGGAGGTGGATGAAGATCTTGAGCTCAAAGTGCCACATCTGCACCATGAGCCGCTCGAGCACCGCAAACGACTCGGGGGAGCGTGCCGTCGACGGCACGTTGGGCACGTCCCAAAACTCCCGAGGCATCTCGCGCATGTTCGATTCCAGCCTTTCATCCAGCGACAGTGCTTTGGCGTACGACTGCGGCGTCACCTCGCGCTCCAGGTCGGCTACCTCTCTCGTCAACGCGTTGATTCTGGCCCGGTGAATCAGGTGCAGGTCAGCATCCTCCGAGACCGGCACGTCGTCTGCCCCAAAGGGGAGCCGGAGGTGTAGCCCCAGATACCGGTCTAGGTCGACAAAGTGTCGCCACAGCGTCTTCGCATTGCTCACCGCCGCTATCGGTGGACTCAGGTCCGGCTTGGTTACGATCCGGTGAAAGCCCATGAGGTGCGCCAGATTCATCGCTCGCCGCACAACGAGCCAAGCCTGGCGGAGGTTGGCACTGTTCATGTGGAACACGGCGAGCAGCATGAGGCACTCGAGGCCGTGGAGGGTGAGCATGTTCTCGTCCGCGTTGGTGACCAGCGTGTTGACCGTGGTCACGTAGTTCTGCATCGTAGCGTCCAAGGACCACATGTTTGTCAGACGAGACGCCTCGAACTCGGGCGGCAGTGAGTTGATGCATATCGCCAGGTGGAGGAGCGTCCGGGCTACGATGATCGAGCGCTCCTGCGCCACGGCCGCCATGTTCAGTGCATACGACTGCTCGTCTCTGTCCACGTATATCTCCCGAGAGGCACTGTAGATGCCGTTCAGGATCATCCACCCGTTGGATGACTCGAAGATGATATCCGCATCGTGCTGCGACGGCAACAATGCAGCCAAGGACCTGTGCACCGTATCGCTGCTCGAGGGGCGTGTCGTCTTGGGTTCGTCCGCTACAGTCCGCACGGCTGGTGCAGATGCCCAGGACTGAGCACCCAGCTGGTCCTCGGTAAGCTTGAGACACAGACAACACGGAAGAGGCAAACTTACAATCCCTTCTCCAATAGACGAGACGCTCTGCGCATCGCTTGAGAACATGGGCAAGGACAGCTTGGACTGGGTGTCGAACGAGTCTACCAAGGTAGGGCTTCGCGGCACCTCGAAAGGGTCAACGACCGAGCTTTTACGACACACAAACCTCTCAAACAGCTGCTCAAGCTTCCCCAGCCGTTCTCCAACCTGGTTCTCCTGACACAGCCGGTCCGGCCCGGAGTTGCTCATACTCGAGTACACACTGACGTCCGTCTGGCTCGAGTTACCCTGCGTCTTGATCTTCTTACCTTGAAATCTTAGTTAGTGTCGATCCGAAAAAAATAAAAAATGGTCGCAACAATCTCGCTCTCGTTCTTACATTCCCAACATGCCCGTTTCAGACCCTTCAGCGGCCTCTTATTCCCGTTGTGGGTCGACGTGCATGTAGGCGCCATTACAGTTTAAACAACCTTGATTCAGAGTGTGAGCCCTACAAAGCACCTAGTCCTGCTTGCACATCGACGCATGTTAGGTGTGAGGAGACATGTCGCTTTCATAGTGGGGTGAGTGTTGTGTGTAGGGCGATTGCTGAGGTGTACAAGTGTGGAGATGGCCCGACAGGTTTCGCCCGAGAACCTCGTCCGTAACTTGGCACGTTTTACAGCCATTGCCGTAATAAGACCCTGCGTGGATATTAGCCAATCTTGGCTCAACGACATCTCGGTCCATCCTACTGCTCGCGCTAATAAAGTACGCTCTGGCCACCCTCGGAGGCTCGAGAGCTTCTGCAAAGCGCTCCGCGATCGTTCGTTCGTCTCCGTTCTTACAATGGCCTTCGGACTGGAGCAATAAAACCCCCGGTTAGGCCTGTGCCACGCGGTCCGGCATGTGCTTACATCAGTTAAATCCGCTCGCACGAAGCGTACTTATCAGGCCATCCGGCACCTGAAGCTTGCCTCCATGCTGCACATCTTTACATTACCAAGATGACTTTTAAATTAATCATCTCAGGCGTCACAGGTCGCATTGGAAGGCAGGTTCTGCATCACGCGCTCCAAAACCCAACAATCACATCCGTGATCGCTTTGTCTCGGCGTGCGTCACCTGATCTTGTACAGCATGCCAAGGTGCTCGTGCTGGTGTTGCAAGACTTCACCGTGTATCCAGAAGACGTAGTTGCAGAGCTAGCCGGCGCCGATGGGTGCATCTGGTATTTTAAACAACGCAGTGCAGCAACGCAGCGCTGATGTCGCAAGGTGCATGACGACGACTGCTGGAGACCCCGTCTTGGAGATTGACTATCCAAGAGCATTCGCAAACGCCATTACACCGAGTCTCGCTAATCATGGCAAGCCATTCAGGTACCTGCATCTAAGCGGTGGCTTGGTAGAACGTGATCAGAAGAAATTCCTTTGGATGAAAGGATCCGTGAGAAAGACAAAGGCATGTACTATTGGCCCAGAACCAAGCTTGCTTGCAGTAGCCGTAGAGCAGCATGTGTGAGCAGTGTCTTGCAGCGCTAATTTGTGCAGGGCCAAGGTGAGACGCAGATGATAGGGATCGCCAACGAACCGAGTCACTGCGGCTTGTGGGAGACGATTATCGCACGTCCAGGCATGGTTGTTCAGAAAGGCAGCTACGTTGGAGAAGCGTCAATGTGGCTCGCCGGCTCTTCGGGCTCTTGTATAAGATCCGACGAACTCGCCCTTGCACTGATTGACGCGGTGCTGCATGGCAGTGAACAGCTCCTCCTTCCCGCGACACTATTGCGACGAGGTCAAGAGCTGGCCAAGCTTGCAGGGCTAGACTAAGTCATGTTGGGAAGAGGAGATTGCGGGGATGACACTGATTCGAAATTCAATTGTTCTCTCGGTGCGTTGGTAGCCCTGACGCTGCAATCCTGGTATCTTCTCATAACGCCGTGACAATGCGAGTGCCCTATACATGCTCATGCGTACATATCGTCGTAATCTTCTTCTTCTTCGTCGTCGTCCTTGACAGGCGGCGGTGGCGGCTGCTTCTTCTTGAGCAGCTCCTTGCGATCGAGCGGACAAGTCGAGTTTAGCTTGAGCCAGGGCCGTATGCAGTCCAGGTCAAAGAAGTGATCCTTGTGGCAGGGCAACTGCACTACCAACGGATAGTCGTCTGTCCGCGCCCCGAGTCAGCCAGGTTTCCAACCCCGCAGGCCGTATTGATTACTCACCCTCCAGGAACGGGTTGACGCAGATTGGACATGTATCGGACGGCTTGAGTGACTTCTTAGGCACCCTCTCGAGCTCGTCCAAGAAACTGTCTGGACAGCCCTTGAGCTCTGCAGGCGGGTCGTCTGCGTTCTGGCGCAGCACCTCGATCATGTTGGCCAGCAAGTCGTTCTCCCCGCCGCTACTCTCGTCCGCCGGTCGTCCGCGCATCATCTCGAAGGCGTTTGCAAGTAGGCGGAATGCCGCCGCCATGTTCTCGGGCTGGGGTAGTGCGTTCGCATTGGTGTGGGCGTCAGGGTCCGAAGTATCAACGAGCTCAAGCTGTGAGAAGAAGGTTGAGAGGTCCGGCCGGCGCGGAGCATGTTGCGCCGTCTCCTCTTGGGCAGAGATGTTGTGCTCAACTGCTGCAGGTCAGTCGCTGTGCGGCTCTGCCTTGGTTCGGGCGGACATCACCTTCGTAGCCAGACATGTTTGCGGTGATGTTGCGTAGAGAAGCTCGAACGTCGTCCCAGAGATTGTACGAAGCCGCGGAAAGAACGCGTCGTCATCTGTTGCCTGTCGGAATATGTTCGGAAGGCGCGATGAGCTAGCGCGGGGTTCTCGTCTCGCCACGCTCCTTCTTCCCCTGTCTCAGCCACACCGCCGCAGTGACGCCACAGCATGCCACAGTCGAACACCAAGCTTCGTCAAGCAACACATCACGCGCGGCAAACGTGACGCTTGAAGAACACAAGCCTGCACGTATACGGCATACGCCAGCTCGTGACTGGCTGCGCACGGCGACAGCAACACACCAACGGACGCATCAGCTGGACGTCTCCATCGTCGGTCTTGTACAATCCATCACATCCCTTCACACTGCTTGGTGACACCCTTTCACACTGCTTGGTGTGAGGTGCGGCGCCAACAGAGGAGCACTGTTATAATAGTACGCGCACTCCGTCAAGTCGATAGATTCGTCTCCAGGACGTCGAGACAGCCGACGTAACAACACACAAATTGTTTGTTGTCCAGGACCTGCGGATCGGCCCCACCGGATCCAGACTGCTGCACAGCCACTCCATGAGCTTTTCGTCATCTGTCCCGCACAGTCGAGTCGTGCGCACACCTCCTGGAATGCTGGAAACGCTCGAGACGCCTCCAAAGGGGGCAGTGTATTCGGCGGCGAAGTTCTGATCGTGAACAAAAGCCACACGAGGCCGACACTGTGAGACAACAACGCCTCACCACCCACCAGCTCATCTGCAGATAAGCGCCTCACTCGCGCCCTTCATACACCGCCTGCCACAAAGCCCAACCTGCTTCTCTGTCACCGCCTCAACTGAACCTGCCCTGAACACCTCCAAACACATTAATGTCGCTGCTCGTCATGTCTGCTACTCCCACTTCGACAATGGACAGATTGTCGCCAGGATGGATCAGTCGGTCCTTCTCACGGCGGAGGAAGTCGCCAGATTCGAGACCAACAACATCAAGCAGCCAGCCCTCGCCGCAGGCATCGCGCAGATCTAGCAACAGCAACAGTTCAAGACGGTCCAGCAAATCTGGGAGCCGGGCAATCCGAGGGATGGTGAACAGGATTCGCTCAGCATCCAACGCCAGCATACCCAAAGATCAGAACCAAGAGCTGGATTTCAAAGAGGTCGACGACTGGTTTACTGGATTCCAGGGATACAACCAGCTCGTGACAAAGAAGGTTTCGCCTGAACAGTCTCACACATCTCCAGAATTCGTCAAGGCCTCGAAACAGTTGACAAAAAACTGCGGTGGCAACTTCATCCATGGCCTCCCAGAAGCCCTGTTTGACTACTCTCTTCTCTGGTGTCCAGCCGATGCATCCACAGACAGAGATGATAACGAGCCTTCCTGGAGCTGGACCTCTCATGCCGGTCCTGTAAACTTCCCTTTCGACCCCACCAGCTGCCCAGACACATACACCACGCCCCGCAGCACAGGCGAGACCTTTGTTTCGGAAGTTCAAAACTTCCACATCGGGCCCACATCCACACCCTACACCGTCCGGCGCGACAAGCACAGCGCCATGCGCATCCGCTACCCGCCTTACTTCCACGCCCCTCGGGGCACCGACCCGACACTCGAGAGCACCACACTCCGCTTCCACGCGCAAACCATTCCCGCTGACGGCTTCACAGCCTCGCAGCTGCACTACCAGGGCTCTGAAATCCCCTGTTCCCAACTCCTCTCTCCCTCAAAGCAACACTGCGGCGTCCTCATGTCCCACGAATCTACCATCTCAGCACCCCACTACCACGGACCCTACGAGTTCGTCCTCCTGAGCCGCAACAAGCGCATCGAGCCCGCAGAGCACACTCGCAGGCCCCAACAGACCACCATGCACCCCCCGGGCACCCCCATCTGGGAAGGAGAGCGGTTCGTGTGGGACGAGGAGGTGGTCGATTTCGACGACGAAGTCTTCCAGCCCACCGAGTGGTGCGTGCTCAACGTCATGCTGATCCGCTGGGACGAGGCGCGCGGGCTCGCCGAGCGCGTCGCTGTCGGCCGCATGCACGAGGATGCGTGGAACGCGCTGGGACCGCTGAGGAAGGAGATTGCGCTGCGTTGAAGCATGCCGTCGATTCAACTATCGTGTATCCTCTCCAATCCACCTCTCTATCATCCTCTCTGTATATCTCCCTTCCTTTCCTTCTTTCCGCTTTCCCTTTCGAATCCAGACCGGCCGGCCACGAGACTTAAACACGTCTGTCTACACTGCTTGTCGGGCTTGCATCTCACGCACCCACTCACATCCCGCCAGCGAGACTGAATAACATTGTATACATATATATATATATACATATATATATATTTCCATCCAGCCAAATCACACACTCTGCATCCCCTACCCCGCATGCTTCTCAAGACCTAACATCCACACATCTACCGCCTCGAAACTACACAACCACCTCTAGACCCACACCAACGCCGACACTCAACCTGCCGTCCAAGCGCCGAGGATCGATGAACGCGAAGGCGGTATCGCACTCCGTGGCTAGAAGACGTCGATTATGTGGTTTCTCTCCCCGTCACTTCAAGCTGTTGGATGCGTTGGTGATCTCCTTACACTTCTGTCTAGACTCGAGAGTTGGGTTGTCGAGGGATCTTGAGTCGGGGTTGTCGGTGGTGGGGAAACGGATTCCGTGTGTAGCCTTAGGGGAGGAGGAGGAGGAGGAGGAGGAGTGGGATTATTCAATATCTTTCTCTGTTCCTGCTTCTCTGCTGCCCAGTCGATCTTCTTGCAACTCTGTTTAGGTTAGAAACAAGGTAGTTAGGAGAAGCGAACTGAATGAAGGCAAGGGTTGTTGGAGTAGTAAATTGTTGTATGTAGACATAAAGTGATAGCTTAGGTGGACTTTGCTTTTATTAGCAATGACGCTACATGGAGCGGGTTATTAAGAACATCCATCTATACGCTACTAGAGTATAGTTACGTAGCAGTCTTCTACTTCTTCTGCTCTAGCTTTTCCACTGCCTGGTCGATCTTCTTGAAGCTCCAACTAGACCAGAAACTCGGATAGCAAAAGGGCCTTAGATCGAATCGATTGTCATCAGGGGAGTAATCCTCCATGTGCAGACTCGGGGTGATGGTGGTCATCTTGTGTCTGTTGATGGCCCAGAAGTGGTAGAAGCGCTTGACCTTGTCGGCGACGACGCGCGGCTCGTGCAGGTCCTTCCACTCGTGCACGAGGCGCTGGAACATGCCGTAGGGACCGAGTTTCTGCGACTTGCGGAGTCGGCCGAAGACGGAGAGCTCGGCGTACGACATGCCCATGTCGACTTCGTCGGACTGGACGTAGTCGGCGGTCAGAGGCTCGAGCTCGGCAGTGGGCGTGGCGTCGAGGAACTCGCGCAGGATGGGGAGGGAGAGGTGAGTTTCTGCCCAGGCGATGAAGCGCTTCAGGTCGGTCTTGGAGATGCCGCCGATGGGGTTGATGTCGGCCGAGGAGCAGTCGTATTTGGTGAAGTAGCCACGCAGGGCTTCGTCGACGTTGGCGGAGCCAAGAACGAGGAGGGATCCGCCGTTCGGCCGCTGGCGGACAGTGGGCAGCAGCTGTGCGAAGACGTAGCTAAGCACCATGCGGGAGCGGGCTTGGATGTTTTGGAGTGCCAAGTTCTCGGCGTGGGTGCCGCCGTGGACTTTGAAGTTAGGCTCGTGGCCTGTGGCTTGCGTGAGGACGCCTTTGAAAGCGTTAAAAATCGAGTCAATATCAAGGTCTGTGTGTTGCGCCCCAATGTCGTGAGAGAGACGTTCGGCTCGGCTCCGTGTCTCCTTGGAGGATTGTTGAGACATGCCCATGAAGACAGAGGAGAAGACTTTGGAGCAGAGCTCTTGGGGTGACTTTGGTAGCCAGCCTTCTGCTTCACCGGGCCCTGCGATGCGCTGGATGTCGGCTTTGACTTGGGTGTTGCCCGCCTGGAGAGCTTCGAATGCCATGTTGCACATGCCGTAGACGAGTACTGCTGTCGAGCAGCTATCAATCCCACCAGATAGTGGGATCAGGTAGCCTGCTTGATTAGAACGGCGGAGGTAGTCCCACAGGAAACACGATCCGCTCAGATAGATCTCTTCTTCCGGCGCATGAATCTTTAGGTCTTGACGAGGACTTGGTGCCAGATCGGGATCGTATTCATCCTCGTTCTTACCAATGTGGAATTGAGTCTCCACGCGCTCGTAGGTAGGTGCAGCAAGAGCTTGAATACCCCTCGATGGTGTGCAGCGGTAGGACCGGACGTCTTCGATGTCGACTGTGGCAACGCAGACCTCGACGTCGTTGAGGCTGAACTGCGACGTTTGCTGAACAATCTCACCGTTGATGATGATCATTGCGCATCCGTCGTAGTACAGTCGGTCACCGTCCATGCCTTGCTGGTTGGAGTAGAGGTAGACACCACCAGACTTCCGTGTGGCCTCCTGAATCAAGCTGATTCTCGTGTTGAGCTTCCTGAGAGAGTGGTGAGAGCCGCTGGAGTTGGTGACGACTTCCACGCCGTTCAGCGACATGGCTAGGTGGGGGGATAGTGGCGTGAAGAGCTCCTCGCAAGTCTCCATGCCAATACAGGTGTCTGGTGTTGAGAGCACCATATCTCCGATCGGGACTTTGGTCGAGCCTTGTATCTTTTGGATGAACTGGGGCAGGTAGTACTCCTCATGGTGCTGTGGGCGGTTCCATGGGATAAAGTGTCTCATCTCCCTGTAGTTGCCGTCGTTGGCGAGGTACAGCTTGGGCCGGATGAACAGGATCTTGCCATCCAGGATGATGACACGGCAGTTGTATCTGTTGTTGCGGTGCATGATGGGCATGCCAATGTCGGCGATGATGCCGTGTATCGAGTCATCCTGTAGGATCATGGCCAGCTGTTCCCAGGCATGGAGGTATGTGTCGCCCTCGAGGAAGTGGTCCAGTAGGCCATAGCCAGTGATTTCAAGTCTTTGCGCAGGTCAGTCTTGTCTCGGGGGCATCTGTGAGTACTAGCATACTCTGGACCCTGGAGACAATCAGTGGGGTTCGGTGATCAGGCTGTAGTTGGCTTCCACCTACGGTTCGGAAGCCTGCACCACGCAGTTTAGCGATTTGGATGCTCTCTACGATTCTCCTGCGGTTTCCCTCCCAGTCAAGCACCCATTGGTTCAGATTACAGCAGGCCAAAGTCAGAAGTCGACCTGTATGGAGTATGAGTCAGGACAGACAGGACAGACAGGACAGACAGGACAGACAGGACAGACAGGGCAGACAGGACAACCAGCTCCAGCAACGCACTGATCTACGTACCCATGATGAGCGTGCTGGGTGGTCACCAACGTGATACAGAGGTCTATGCTTGGAACGACGAGGCGGTAGCTGCGATGGTCGAGCTCTCTGAAGGGGATAGGCGGGGTGAGACGCAGCTGCCCTGTGCGGTAAGCGGCAGCGGCTCTGGAGCCAGATCTCTTGGCGTTGGCGTTCAACGGCAGGCGCGATCTACAAGCGAAGCGCACATCGGTGGCGACGGAGAGATGTTAAGCTGAAGTTGTGTTTGGGTCAGACTAGTCTGTGGTGGGGTGCTGTTGTGAAGCGTGCTTCTGCCACCTACTGTGAGGGCTCAGCTGTATGGGAGGCGTGCCTTGAACGTTTCTACCTCCGTGGCGTGGAAGCTCTGGCAAAGGCGAGGGAGGGCAGAGAGCGCCACGTTGCACAGCGCCTGCCCCATGACGGAGGTGGTGTACACGTTTTTCAGCACTTTTGTCTGTCGCCTCTCCTCCTTTACAGCCCTGAGATGCTGGCTCCCCTCTCCTCTCCTCCTTTGCAGCCCTGAGGTGCTAGCCCGTCCCCCCAACCAGCCCATGCAGCCCATGCAGCCCATCCTCTTCTCCTCTACGGCCCTGAGATGCTAGCCCGTCCCCCCAACCAGCCCAGCCCGTCGACCAGTACCAGCGCCAGTGCCAGGTTCACTCAAGTGCGCAGACCAGGGGCGTGATTTGTGTGTGGCGCCCCCACTCTCCGCTCCACTAGGGCAGACCCTGCGTCAGATTGCTTGCCTGGGCTCCCGCCTCTTCCCACGCCAACCTCTCCCAGTGCCGGCATCGAAAGCAAGTCGTTGTTCTGGCTACACATAGCTCACGCACAGAGCACTGGGCATGCTCGTGGCCCGTTCTAACCGCTGCCCGCCACTGACTAGCTTTGAATGATCGGAGGGGTGCACCACACGTGCTTTGTACTTTGCCATGGGCGGCCCCAGGTCCCACGAGAGCGCCCGCCTTTCAGGTCCGCAGCCCAAGTCGCGCAAGAAGACGATGGAGCATCCCGAGCTCGCAAAGGAGCGCGAGTTCTACCGGTGAGTTGTGCACGAGTCCATGGCCGGGGCTTGTCATTGCTGATGCCTTGTCTCTGTCTCAGCTACTATCCGCAACGCACTACTTCCGCCGAGGGCCTCAGCCGACAGCCCTCGCCCTCGCCTACACCTACCAACGCACATGCACACACGCATGCACCCACACATACACCCACACACCCACACCCACACCCACAAGCTCATGGCCACGACACGCCCCCTCAGCCGCTCCCTCCCAGCAATGGACTTGGAATCGCCGCCGACAGCGACCCGCAGCCCTCCGAGGACAAGGCCTTGACCGCTTTTGCGCAGCTGGGAGCTCTGCGCCTCAACGCTCGCAGATGTCTCATCTCCTTCTTCGACCGCCGCAACTGCTACATCCTGGCCGAGGCCACCAGGACCACGTCCTTGCACACCGGCCAGCCCGAATTCCACGAGGACAGCCTGCACTGGGGGAACACCATCTTTCCCAAAGAACACAGCATCTGTTACTACACCGTCAACCTGACCACGGATCGCCCCGGCCTGCCCTTCGATGACTCCACCGGCATTCCTTCCCTGGTCGTCAACGACCTGGCCGCAGACCGCCGCTTCCACGCCTATCCATCCGTCAAGGGTTTCCCCAACTCCCGTTTCTATGCAGGCGTGCCCATTCGCAGCCCAAGTGGGCACAACATTGGCACCTACTGTGTTCTAGACGACAAGCCCCGCCAAGGCCTCTCCGCACACCAACTCGACTTTCTCAAAGACATGGCCGGCACAGTCATGCGACACCTGGAGATGACAAGGGCGACCGAGGACCACCGCAGGGGAAAGATCATGGTCAAGAGCTTGGGCTCCTTCGCAGAGGGCAAAAGTGGGCTGGAGAACTGGTGGCAGGACCCCTGGGACACCCCGCTGTCGGCTGGCTTGTCTGAGACGCCTCTTCAACGACAACGGCCCATTGTCCTATCGAACGCTGACAGGGAGCCCTTCATCATGGACGGAAACGATAGTGTCATTTCGAGCATCAAAAGCCCCGCAAACACAGACACGTCCAGCATCCGCCCCAGGAGCAACGTCGTTACACCTGCTTCCGAACTCGGCCCGGATCCACGGGCACCAGAGACAGCGACCAAAACCTCTTCTTCTTCGCACAACGACCAGAAGAGCAAGATTGCCCCCGAGGTTCAAGCGGCTTTTAGCAGGGCCTCAACCATGATTGTCGATGCGATTGAAGCTGACGGCGTCGCTTTCTTCGACGCCAAAATCAGTACCTTTGGCGGGCTTGTGGACGATGACTTCTTTTCTGAGCAGCTACCAGAACCTGACAAGCCTTGTGTTCTGTTGGGTTCCGCCTTGAGCAAAAACAACAAAGACACAACAAGGTCCTCCGACATGCACTACGCCATGTCGGAAAGCGTACTGCGGCATTTGCTTCGATCCTACTCACATGGCCAGATCTTCAACTTCGATGACGACGCCACGACCCCGGCAATCAACTCCCCCTCAGGGAACGGGGAGGTGGAGGTATCGGATGGCTTTCCATTCAATGTTTCACGAAAGTCCGAGTCTACCAGAAGTCAGGACGACGAAAACTTCCTTCGGAGCGCATTTCCAAAGGCAAAGAGCCTAGTGCTGTACCCGTTGTGGGACTCGCATCGCGATCGATGGTATGCTAGCGCCGTCATCTGGAGCTCCGACCCTATGCGTGTCTTCACCAGCGAACAGGAGCTGAGCTTCCTTGCCGCATTCAGCAACTCAGTCATGGCTGAGGTGGCTCGACTGGATACCAAGCTAGCAGATGCTGCAAAGGCCGACTTCATCTCCTCAATCAGCCACGAGCTTCGTTCTCCACTTCACGGCATTCTGGGTATGATCGACTTGCTCAAAGACACGGCCATCGACAGCCAGCAGAACAGCCATGTGCAAACGATCGAAACGTGTGGAAAGACGCTGCTGGAAACCATCAACCACGTGCTGGATTTTGCCAAGATCAACAACCTTACGCGCGGAACATTGAAGAAGTCAAAGAAACGTACGCAGAGCACCAAACACACCATTAGTCCTGGCCAAGGTCACACGAACGATATCATGACGTTGATCAACGACGTTGATATGAGTGTCCTCGCAGAAGATGTCGTCGAGAGTGTTTTCGCTGGCTACACATATGCAAAGACATCTGCTCAAACATACGAACTCCACTACCACAAGGCCGAAGCCCCTCCGATGACGCTCATTCTAGACATTAACCAGAGCGAGAACTATGTTTTCCGTACACAACCCGGCGCATGGCGGCGTGTCATCATGAACTTGTTCGGAAACGCCCTCAAGTATACCCCTGCCGGTTACATCAAGGTTAAGCTCCAAGTGATGCCAAGGACCAGCACTGCGGAAGAGTACCGCGACTTCCGCTTCACAGTCACTGATAGTGGCATTGGCATGTCCGAGGACTACATCAACAACAGGCTGTTCCACTCTTTTGCGCAAGAAAACCCTCTAAGCCAGGGAACGGGTCTTGGTCTGAGCATTGTGAAGCAGATTGTGGAATCTCTGGGTGGTGAGGTTGAAGTGACAAGTGAGAAGGGCCGAGGAACCAAGTTCACAGTCTCCTGCCCACTCAAGGAATCTGTCATGTCGCCATCGTTCTGCCCCACAGAGCTCGAGCAAGGGAAGGAGAGACATTTGCGGGAGATTGGCAAGCGCACGAAGGGTATGAATGTGTGCTTCAAGGGCTTTGACGAAGAGGAAGAGTACTTTGTGAAGAGCCTGAAGGGAAAGACTGCTAGCAAATTGTCCATGAAAGCGCTCGACAGTCTTTGCGCGGAATGGTTTGGGATGAAGACATGTGCCAATGGACCCTGTGCCGCGGCGCCAGATCTCATCATCGCTACCGAATCTGTCGCAAAGGTACTGCGCGCTCAAAACAGTCGGGGGCCCAACAAAGCCAACCACCCACCAGTCATCGTCGTTTGCCAGGGTGCAGCGTCTGCTCAGTCGACTACTGCCATCACGGTGCCTGGAGTCATCTTTGAGTGCATCGGCCAGCCCGTTGGACCGCACAAGATGGCAAAAGCGTTGTCGTCCTGTCTTGATCGACACGCAAACCGGCTGATCGATCAGGTGCACGACACCGAGGCGACACTACAGAAGGTCTCTCAGCTTAGCTTGAAAGAGAATACGCCACCCCAGAGTCCAGACATCTTCACACGACTCATCGAAGGAGCTCGGCCAGCACTCACGTCAACGAACAGTGCTCCTGAAATACGGTCAGTCAGCTCAAGCCCGGTCAAAAAGTCAATCTACTCTACACCTGCACGGCCTTTGAATTGTTTGGCCGTTGATGACAACCCAATCAACCTACGCCTCTTGCGGACGTTCATTGACAAGCTCGGACACCGTCATGTTCTTGCTGTGAATGGTCTGGAGGCCCTCGATACGTACAAATCGGCGCAGGACCAGTCACTAATTACTGGATCGGCCACTCAGGCTCACGCCGCACCCGCCAAGGCCGCTGTCGCCAACATGACTGCTCGTATTGACGTCATCCTGATGGATATCAACATGCCGGAGATGGACGGCCTGGAAGCGACTCGCCAAATTCGTGCACACGAGATTCGGAATGGCCTCTCGCCTGTGACGATCATTGCCCTCACTGGTGTGGCGAGTACAGAAACGCAGCAAGAGGCCAACTCGAGCGGTGTCAATCTGTTCTTAATCAAACCCGTGCGACTGGCGGACCTGGAAGTCGTGCTCAATGGCGTGGTCACCGGACAGGAAAACGCCGAGCATGAGAAGAGGGAGGAAAGAGAGAAAGTGAAAGAGAATCAGACGCAGACACCGCCATTGTCACACTCCCGTATGCAGTTGCTCCAACAGTCGCAGATGAAGACACACACGCCCCAGATACGCACATCCAAGACACCGACAGAGCAGGGCGTAGCCAAGAGCGACGAGGACTACAGGGAGAGTTTCGTGACTGTGAAAGAAATGAAATGACTCGCAGTATTTGCACTCACGGCCACCCTTTTCGGTATCTGGACGAGGCGGCCCCGTTGAACGGCTGGTTTCGAGGAAGGCGTTATACCCAGTAGTTTTTCGTTTTTCATTTATTAGATGATGGCATAGGCTGTGGTCGTGCTCTAGTCAGGCACAGGCACAGACACAGACACTGACATTTCCATGGGCATGGTGTGGCGTTACAACTACGTGCAATGAGTGGCTTTTAGGCTGACTGCACGGGGAATCTAGACTTCAAATCAACATGGATATCAATATCCTTGCCATGACTTGATCCAGTGCTTTCTGGAAAGTGACAAGTCTGATCTGATCTGCACGGACGGCTTTTTCACTCTGCATCGAGATGACATGCCAGCAATGGTGAGGAGATGCGTGCGTCGAGTGGCAAGTTGATTCAGATATACAAATAAGGGCTAGCTACAAGCAGGAAAGGAAAGGACAGGGAGTATACAAGGAAAAGGACTGTGTAGTCGAGAGATTTTCTAGTTGATTTAAACATGCAAAACACCGCTTCAATTTTGTTCCCAAGAAAAGATAATAGAAAAACAAAACCCCCTCCCGTCCATGCTCAACAAGGTACATTGGGTGTTGTCAAGACAGTGCAGCAACCTAGTTCTGCTGTACGAATCCGTCGTGCCCGGCTTTGGCGAGGAACTCTCCAAGCTGAGGGCCCATGACGGCGAAGACCTCGAAGGCGAGGACGTGGCCAACGACGAACATGGCGAACATCATAATGGCACCGATCTTGACGTACAACTTCAACAGGCGACGGCGGGCCTCCCAGTTGAAGCTGCGCCACGCGCCGAAGAAGCCAATCTTGCCGCTACCGCCGAGCATCTGCGAGACGACCTTGCCGCCAAAGGTGCGGTCGAAGGGGACGATGGTGTCCTGGTCCTCGGGCAGGATGGACGACTCAATGCGGACCTGCGTGACGATGGCGGGAATGCAGAGGAAGAGGGTTGTGAAGATGGCGAAAACGATAGTGGCAAGGACACGGGCGGCGAGGCACATCCACTGACCCCTAGTGTACTGCTCGAGATTGTCTTGGTCAAGCTTGTGCAGACCAAGGAAAATTGCGACACCGCCGGTAAGGTACAGGCTGATATAAGGCATGGCGGTGGAGATAGCGGCAGCCGGGGCGAGGGTCTTCCAGTGAGCTTTACCGGGGATGCGCTGCCAGAAGGTCGCCTCGGAGGGCAGGGAGACAACTTTGTGGGTCCATGCAGCGTGGACGTTGGCAACGGCTGCGCCAGCCAGGGCACTGACGATGACGGCTTGTCCGGGGAGGCCTGTGGGGAAGAGAGAGAAGAAGAAGGCCGAGAAGAAGTTGACGGCGAGTGCGAAGACTAGGGAGTACAGAGCGTGGATCTTGAAGCCCCTGAAGCGAGCGAAGCGGCCGGCGTTGGCAACGACATGCTTGATGGTGCCGCGAATGCTCGATGTGATAGGCTTCTGGTGCACAAGGGTGATGGTAGGGCCGGTCTCCAGAAGTCCCTCCTTCTCGTCTTTGCTGGCGGGCTCTTCGGATGGCGAGACGGTGATAGCGGCGTGTGGCGTTTCGACCATGCAGAGGGTAGCGATGACCTCCTTGAGCATGTACGACAACTACGGGACGGTCAGCATTCGGGGAGTTCGAGGTTCCGTGCTTCAGGAGGCGAGGCCGAGGGTGCTTACCAGACTCATGGCGATGATGGCTGCATAGAAGCTCACGCCCAGGAGCACGATACCCCACACAGGTATCTGGACGCCCTCGCCGTCACCTTCGCCTTCGCCTTCGCCATTAGATACAGCGCGCTTAACGAAGCCAACAGTCGTAGGGTGTGTCAGCGCACGACGAACGGCGTTGGCGATCTCCTTTCCGCCTGCTGTGTATAGGCCGGTGGCCACGTCAAACTCAAGTTGTATAGCCATGTTGTTGTATGGTGTAGAGAAGAAAAGTACAAAGGAGCGATTGTTGTGGCGACAGCTGGGTCGTCGTCCCAGTTGTTCGTCTTGTGAGACGCAACACGGATCACGGTTGCCTAGCGCGCACGAGCCATGTAGATCCCCCCAGGGCTTAGCGCGCGCTTCGAAACCCCTTCACAAGCCACTCGCACTGTTCACGGACGAAGATTCGGATGGCTTTTGTTTCAGTTATCCTGTCGGACCGTTCCCAAGGGCCTATTCATCCTAGAAGAGGTATCATTCACCCTTGGAAAGGACCACCCGATACTACAGCCATGAAACACGACCAATGTCACGATGTCAGGGATGCAAAAGATTGAGGAAAGGGCTTTGATAACTATGTCGGAGTCATTATCGGACACAAACCAACTCCTGATGCCTGTGACCTGTATGCCCTCGTTCACACCGATGAACCCGACCCTATGGGTAGAAAACTAAGAAAAGGGGAGAAGCATATCAACGCTAAAGTAGATGATGAATCAGCTTTTAAGAGAAGATGATGTACAAGCGCTGGATATGTCCAATCTGAACCGTTCGTGATTGTCGCAGAGAAACCGAGCGTGGGAACCGTCATGCGAAGTCGTCGTTGAGATATTCGTGCGAATGTGTCGAGTGTTGGTGGCTTAGGCCGAAAGAAAAACGACTGCAGCATGCTACAGAACTTCTAACCCGGGTTCGGGCGGGAGGCTGCTGAGTGGGCACTGCTAGATGCAGAGACGCTTACAAAGCGGTCTGGGGAACGAGAGGAGGCTCCTGCTCGTGCTTTGTGGGGATTTCGCTGCTGGCCTCGGTCTTGAGGTCGTTCTTGGGCGCGGCAGGGAAGTCTTCCTTCTTGACCTCAGCGGAGGGGGAGCGACCACGGTACTGGTTGATGGTCTCCTGAGCCTTGGTAGTGTACTGTTGAGTAAGACCTTGGACAGTCTGAGAAGCGTTGGCAGCGTGTTGGCTGGCAAGACCCTTGATCTGGGTGGCCTGCTGGCTGGCGAGGTTCTTTCCCTTCTCCAGCTGGGCATCAATCACTTCCTTGTTCTGGAGGTATACGAGCGGGCCGAGGTAGGTAACGAGGGTAGCAATGAGAGCAAGGCCCCACATAGGAACGAACTGGACTTGATGTCAGTATCGCGACCAAGGACTGGCATACTAGATTGCGTACCTTGATGAGGAAGTAGGAGATGAGGGAAGCGAAGAAGGCAGCGATGGTGACGTAGACATTCTCGGCGAAGACAATGCGCTGAGACTCAATCACAAAGAAGTTGATGAGCTGCTCAACGTCGTCGAGCAGACGCTCCAGCGAAGCCTTGGGAATGGTGAAGTACTGTCGCGGCCTGAACTGAGAGGTAAGACCCTTTCCAAGAGCGAGCTGACCAGCAACCTCTGCGGCAGCGGTGGTACCAAGCACAACCCAGGTGAGCTTGAAGATGTAACGGATAACGTTTAGGTAACGGGCGGCGAAGATGAAGACGATGGCGGCGGCGAAAGAGATGCCGGTCGCGCGGGGGTTCTTCCAGCTCAGGAGGCGGTAGAACATGCTGTGGTAGTCTACGTCTTATTAGCTTCGGTGTTCCGAGGCGACCCGGCCTTGCTACTCACGGGTGAGGTTCTGACCGGTGGCGGCCTTCTGGTCAGGGATCTGGCGGGAGTTTGCGAGGTCGGCAAACTCATCGCGCGTCTTTGCGCCCTCTGCTCGTGCCTGCTGGCCAACGGGTCCTACCAAATCAGTTTTGTGTTTTCAATAGGCATTTTGGGTGTCTGTGTCGCGAGGCCACGTTAGCTCTCATCCTGGAACCTGAGATAAGGCGTTGGTTGCACTTACCATACCGTTGAGGACCGTGTCCTTTGCATTCTGCACCGAGGGGTGGTTCTGGATGGAAGCCATCGTGTTCTGTGCTGCTGTGCGGTTGTCAGGAGGGGAAAATCAAGATGATGTGCGAGGCGCAGATAACACTGTCGTGTGGCATTAGTGTTGAGTCTCGGCTGCGGACGGAGGCGTTCTGTGTCCCACTCACCTTACTCTGCAGGATGCTGTTCTTTGCGTCAGCTGCAGTCTGCTGTGTCGAAGCCTGATTCGCGCTTCCGTTTACTGGCAGAGCTTGCGAGCGCTGGTCGACAGGGGCAGACAAATCAGCGAGATCAGACAGATCTGTGTTGCTGAGCTCGACATGCGGTGCGTCGGACATGATTGAAGTGATTCGGGGTGGGTTTATTGGAAAAGGTAGAGGTAGCAGTCGCGTACAAGTTGGGTTTGAGTTAGGTTGAAGAGAAGGCGAGTGTGGTTTGTGGTTTGTGGGAGACGCTTTGTCCTGCGCACACGACAGCGTTCCAGCTCCCGTGTACGCACGTCATCGGCTTCACACCACAAATCATGGCGGGTCTTCAATGCTCCACAGCATTATGTCACTGCTACCAACAATTGATGGGCACTTTACTGTGGCTTTCAACGCCTGAGTGGCCTGTTCATTGAGTTCACACCTGGCCCAACCCGCGTGGCTGCCCTCCTGGGTTGAAATGTCGTGCTGCACTCTTTCCTTATTTGTGCGTCGCATGTGAAGAGCTAAATTAGCGCCTAATGACGCAGCTTACCAGCACGCGAGCTGCGCAGAATCAAGGTTCTCGTAGGTAGTCGTAGACGGTAGAACATCTTGATGCCACTCTCTTCCTTGAAGCCGATTGAAATGAAAAAATTCCATTGTGCGTTGCATGCGGATCTCTATTCCTCGGTGCCAAGTGTTGATGAAACCTTGCGCAAATCCCCCTGGTTTCGCTTTCGCGTGGAATTCCAACTCCAATTATCAACACAAAGCTATGATGCACCGTGTAGGTTGTCGTTGACACAAGCCATGAAGACCTGCATGTCGGCGTGTTCTGGAAGCATGTTCTCTCTCGTGACCCAGGCAACTTCGAGCGCAGGACCTGTCTGCTGATATATTACAACAGGCTTGATGCAATCCAACACTTGTTTGCAACTGTGACGGCTGGTCCACAGGAGTCCTTTCTCAGAACAAGACAAAGAAGAAAAGCAGGACAAACATATGCCTGACATGGGCCACACGTGACCAAGATAGCACGTGCTCACAGAGCCTGCCGTTTCCAGACGATACCAGGCAGACGAAGCGTATCAGGTTTGCAAAGATAGCTGAAGCTCCGAGGACCTTGACAGTCTGCTGTGTCGTCATCGAGTGAGACTGTCAGCACAGGCTAACGGTACGTCTTGAGTCTCGTTGAGAGACGCAGCTAGCTGACAACGTTGCAATATAGTGTGGGTACATTCCATGCCTGACTCTGAATATCTCCAGTGGTCAGACTTGCTATGCCCAAGCAGTATCACAAGCCTTGCGCATCGCGAGTGATCGGCACTGGAAAAACGGGCGCTTGGACAGCATCCCATGTGCACTGGGTGGGATCAGCAAGGGGAGTTTCCTCCCTTTGTACTGTCTCGCAACGTCGTCTTCAACTTGTGTTATTACTGACAGCCACTCGAAGTGTCTATGATCTGACATGGCTGTGTTGGGGCTTTCAACAGCCAGCCTCGCAGGCGGTAAGTGAGATGCGTCAATGCACGAAGCTGGGGACGGAGACAGGCGGACGTGGGGGTGGTCCACCGTCCACCGTCCACGAAAAGATCAACGGCCGATGCTTTTATCCCGCCCGCAACGGCATCGAGCACCTCTTTTGTGTTGCTGCTGTTGTTGTTACAGCAGCAGCAGCTCTTGAACAAACGCGCCGAATGCCCAGGCATGATTGACAGAGTAGCTCCGCATCCCAAGACAGGTTCACGGGGCACCCGCAAAGCTGCCACGCCTGAGCGAGTCTCACCTAGCTAGCAGCCAGCGATGCTGCAAGCGGCCCGCGAAGATCCAGACAGCCACTCAGTGGTGAGCAGGGCATGGCGTACCGGTACAGCCGCTCGGGCCAGGCACTCGTATGCAAGTCCCGCACCCACGTCCCTTGTGCATTTTGGAAGTACCGTGAGATAAAGACAGGCGCTATCGTCATGCAGGTCTTCTTGTGGTCCAGAATTTAGCTCATGTCTCGGCTCCCTGTAGGCATCCACGCCTCGACTGCAAGACCAGAGGCCGAGAAGACTCCCATCTCTTGCCTTGACGCAACCACCAGCGTCGTTGCGCCTATCGGTAACCTCTCGGTCGCTGTTCCCAAGAGGGCTCGGCCGTGATGGAACTTGGCGACATTGGCGGCAGCGCTGGATGCGCGTGTGAATCGGCGCATGGCTGCGCTAAACACCGCCACACACTCGCTCGACCCGCTGATTGCCCTTGTGCTGAGCGGGATGCGATAACGCGGCTCCTCATCTACTCGGACTAAGCCTGTGTGCTCACCCTTCACACCTCACACCTCACACCTCACACCTCACACCTCACACCTTCTCCCTACTCGACTACCGACTACCGACTACCGCGACGGTGCTGCAGCCCCAGTGCCCTCATCCAAGCCGTAGCGTTCGACCGCCGTTTGACTGTTCGACCCCGCCCAGCACCGCGGTACGCCAGCGACGTAGGACAAGCGAAAGACATGGTCCATGCACTCTAGGCTTGCACATTGCACTGCACCCTGCACCTTGCACCTCGGCCCACCGCTGTGACCGTCTCGAATTCCTGAGCACGCGACACCCGGCAGCGCTCCCTCTCCGGAGGTGAGAGTCTGTGAGGACTGCTCTGCAGCATGATACTTCCGCGCAGTCTATACACTGAGTCTCCGCCAGAGCGCCGCACCCGTGCCACCAACAACCCTACCCTGCTGTACAGCTGGTGGTGCACCATCTTCTCCCTCGTCATCATAGGCTTTCGCTTGTCTGGCCGCTACATCCGCAATGAACGTCTGTTTCGAGAGGACAAGATCATGGCCTGGAGCGTCGTTCCCCTCATGGTGCGCATGAGCTTTGTACATGTGGTCCTCATCTGGGGCACCAACAACGTCAACGTCAGCACCCTGCACGACCCTACCAAGATCCGCCACCGAGAGATTGGTTCGCAAATGGTTCTCGCCGCAAGGGTCTTCTACGCCATGTTGTGAGCATCACCCCAGCTTCTCTACGTCCCTTTGCTAACGCCGTGCAGCATATGGATGGCCAAGTACACAGTATCTGAGTTCCTGAAGCGTCTGACAGAACGGTTCTGGAAAATAGGCTACGAATGGGGTTTACGTGTCATTCGATTCTTCTTGGTCGTCACCTTCATCGCAGTCCTCATCGCGACATTAGCAGAGTGCCAACCTTTCACACACTACTGGCAGGTGGTCCCAACACCCCAGCCACGATGCCGTCAAGGTTACGCCCAGCTGATCACCATGGGTGTCGCCGACATCATCACGGACATCCTTCTCATCGCCTTTCCCATTCCTATCATCATCCGCTCAGGCATGCCATTGAAACGCAAGATTTCTCTTGTAGGCCTCTTTTCCTTGTCGGCCGTCCTCATCGTCATCACAGGAGCACGTGTGCCAATGGTCATCGAGAAGCGTGGTCTGCAACAGTTCCGCTCCATGTTTGCGTCGTCTGAGATTCTCGCCGCTACCATCGTTTCCAATGCCATCGTTCTTGGTTCTTTCCTTCGGGACCGAGGCTTGAAGAAAGCGAAGTTCAAGGCACCCTCTACCACCGACAGTATAGAGCGCAGAGGATCCGCTCGCACACATACACTCCAACAATGGGGCAGCGACGAAGATCTCGCGCGATCACTCGGCTATCGAACAAAGCCTGAGTTGGCCGACAAGGAGAACAGCAAGCCTAGGCCAGCACCCATGGCTGATTTGGATCTTCTAGCGCCCAACAAACAGCCTGGGCCCTTCGTAAACACCAACTGGCAGTTTCCAGCCAAAGAAGACAGCTTACCGCAGACTACCAGCAATTCGAGTGTTAGGGTAGCAGACATTCGAGATCCCATGCCCAGTCCACGTGCCAGCAGTGGGAGACGGGTCTCCTTCTTCGACGTTGGTGGTTTGTTGGAGAATGGTTCGACTACCGCTCCTTCACCAACAGACTCTGTCGTTGCGCACGACTTTGCACCTCAGCCGCGCAGAGGCTCGAGAGCATCAAATACGCTGTTGCCCAACGGCCGCGCGTACCCGCCGCCAGCACGTCGATCGTCACGGCTGTCGCAGCAGTCGGAGGATTACGAGATGTCTTCTCGGCCCAACAACCAATTACGAGATCCCGGTGGCCTTCTATCGGAGGATCGCGAGATCGAGATGGAGCAGCGAACACCTGTCTGTCCTTCACCACCACCTTCGAGCTCATCGAACAGCCTCGCTCTCTGTCACGCGCGTAGTACATCCCTGCATCGCAGTTCGACACAAGCATGCTACAACGTCCCACCACTACAAGATGCGGGGGGTCTCATCACCAGCCGTTCACATACGCCAATCACAGGCAGCTCCACCCACACCAGCTACGACGTGCCTTCTCTGCGGGATGCCGGCGGGTTGCTGTCCTCGTCCTCGTCCCCTTTCGAATGATTCAATGCGTGATACCCAGCTCCAGTGTGAGCTTCAGCATATGCATGGCTAGCCGGTCTCTTTAGTTGTTTTCCTTTCCTGTACCCGCACGATATCCCGCATGGTCGGCGTTCATGTCTTATGATTGATGGATGTCACGTCACAAGCGATATTTGAGATTTAGGTACAAGGTCGGCACTGTAGGATAGTATTATCGCCGAGTAGCGGCTGCATTGTCGGCTTGACCGACACATGGATCTATAATTCAACATTTTACACCCACAAATACAACGTGCGAATGCTGTGAGTGATGATGGTCGGTCTGATTTGCTGAAAGCTTGACATGCATGCAGCAGCCGTTAGCTGGCGTGCAGTAGCTTCGTATAAGCGTTTGACAGAAGCAAGAACAGTGGAGTCAGGGTTCGGAGAATTGGTCACGAAAACGATGGTCGAAGTCGCACGTGTGCTGCACGTGGGTCAAAGCGCCCACCATGGACGCCAGAGCTTCCCTTGTCTAGCACGGTCCTTACCCATGTCTCCTTACGATGAAGGCGGAACACCGTTACCAGAGTCTAGCGTGCCGGTGACTCTCAATGCTGCACCGTCGCTTGAAGAAATCATTCAATTAACCCGCCATGAATTGACTACAGTGGAGGAGACTGACTCGATTATCGAGTGCGGTCGCGCAGCTCTATCGCTCCTCCCTTCGAATCCTGACTTGTGTTCAAAGCTTGCATACCAGAGGCTACACGATGTTCCGTACAAAGAGGTCAAAACTTGCTGGAGGAGGCTGCATGCAGATGCTACACTCTGGAGAGTCGTAGATCTCGTCGGAGGGAGGACCGATCGGACGCAAACCAACAGGGACTGGTTCGACAAGGTGGTCCAGATGCTGGATATGACACTCATCTTGACGGGTGCGCCCTTTAGAGAGGAAGTTGTGGAGCTATGGTTCGCGGCGCTGGAAGGCGTACTATCCGCCCAAGGCCCTGCAGGTGACAGTTCGGAACAGCTGGAGCGACCAGCGAAAAGGTCGAAACTCGACAAGCCCCTACATACACCATCAGTCTTTCCAACCGCACACATAGAAGATTTGCCGGCTTTACGCTACCAGATCACTCGAGTCGACAACATGTGCCTGTCCGCATACCAAAAGAGGCTGTCTTCTCCAGCTACCCATACGCCCCTTGTCATCGAGAATGCTATACAACATTGGCCCGCCTTAGTTGAGCGGCCATGGAGCGACCCCGACTACTTGTTGAAACGAACACTTGGTGGCAGGAGACTTGTGCCCGTCGAGACAGGACGAAGTTACACAGACTCAGGCTGGGGCCAGAAGATATCTACGTTCCAAGACTTCCTACAGACATACATGCTCGACAACAACAACAACAACAACAACAACAACAACAACAACAACAACAACAACAACAAGTCAGCCGAACTATTGAAGAGCAAGACTCAGACAGGCTATTTAGCCCAGCACGACCTCTTCGCCCAAATTCCCTCCCTACGCGCCGACATCTCGATCCCAGACTTCTGCTACTGCGACCCTGCGCCGAACCCCCTGCCACACGTCAAGGAAACACCGAAGCTCGAAGACCCCCTGCTGAACGCCTGGTTCGGTCCCAAGGGTACTATATCGCCGCTGCACACAGATCCGTACCACAACATCTTGGCGCAGGTGGTGGGATATAAGTACGTGAGGTTATATGCACCTGACCAAACAGAGCGGCTGTATCCGAGGAATGCAGACGAGAGTGGCGTGGATATGAGCAACACCAGCCAGGTTGATCTGGACGAAGCTATGGAGCTGTGTCCAGAGATAAACACCGAAGAATGCAGCATTCGAGAGCGAGACGCAACCACAGACGGCGAATGCGATGAGCTGCAACAACGCAGAGCGGAATTCGAACACCAGTTTCCTGGGTTCTTGGAGGCAGAGTACGTTGAAGGCGTGCTGGGTCCGGGAGATTGCTTATATCTTCCGCCTGGGTGGTGGCATTATGTCAGGAGCTTGAGTCCGAGCTTTAGTGTCAGTTTCTGGTTCAATTGAGTTGTGCGCTGCGTTGGGTTTCCATGATCTGGCATTCAACTTTTCCGCGTGCTGTGCTTGCACGCATAAGATGTGATTGGTGGTGTTAGGATGGAGTATCTCTGCACACCTTGATTCAGCGAGTGCTGTTCAGTGCACAGCTCAATTAGTAAAAGTACGTACCGCCGACTCTAAACTGAGCACACGAGGGCTTGGACAGACCACAACTCTTCACGGCAATCAAGTACAAGTGATTGGCTAAAAGCTAGAGAGGGAGGCGCAAGATGTGCAACCCGAAGGATTGATGAGACCTCAGAATCTGCCACGACCCATATCACATATGGTCGTATTGATTGGTTCAGGATGGGAGATGATCATGCCGTGCTTCGTAACAGATACTGTTTACTTGACAAGTTGGGAATACCGTAGAGCTATCTTCCGAGGACAGTCCGTACGTGCGACTGAACAACTTCTTCGCTGTGACCAGTAACACCGAGGCTCATATCTATTCTCGCTTTCTTTTTGGCCAGACTACGTTACGACCTCTATCCCGTTTGATGATGACTTGTACACAAAGCGTGTGAGGAGTCGTTATGCTCGACTGATCATCCAGTCCTTCTGAATGTGAATAGCATCGCCCCGTTGTTCCGACGTAAGCTTACGTTCAGAGCTAGCATCGTCACAAGTGACCATCGTTTGGTCCTTGTCAGCCTTCGAGTTGTCAGACACAATCCTAAGAATACCGGCATGTAGCCTACTTACCAGTTCGATCCATGCCATGTAGTTGGCTGGCCTAACTTGTGCAGCCCCGAGTTGCCTTGAATCGGATGCTTTGTTCGAGCCTAGTCCACCAGAAGCGCTCATCGAGGTCAACTTGTACTTGGCCCTCAAGCGAATGTAGAATGGTCGTAGCATCGGGATGTTGATGCAGAGTCCCGCTAACATGAGCTCGACGGTGCAAAGCATGAACGTGGTTAGTGAAGTGCCAGTCAAGTTGCCAATAAGGTCAATAGTATAAATCTGAACTGTAGAGCTGTCAGAATTCATCGTGTGTGAGTGATCAGAGAGGTGCCACTTACTGAACCTGGCCATCGAAATGAACACGCAAGCACCTCCTAGTCCGAAGCATGCCAAGACAGCGAACTTTTCTGTCTTTCTCATCTGCAACTGCCATACCGATCTGATGGGCAAAATAACGATCAGCAAGTCCGTGAACAGATTGCTCATGATCAGGCACTTGAGGAGTAGTATCTGATCCATACAGTGACCGACACGCTCGACGGTCCATTGCTGGGCGATAGGATCACAGAGAAAGATGAAGAGGAAGTTGAAAACGACAGCCCAGACGATGACAATTGCGCCGACGCCGTATACCCAGTTGCGGAGTCGTTTGGCAAATACTCGCCTGTAGAGGGCCAGTTGACTCATCTTGAGGGCTGCGAGACACCAGATATAGACCAGTGTGAAAGCGAACGTTATCTGCATGATGACAGGGAGGTTGTGCGCCACTGTGTGTACCGTCAGTAAAGTCGCATCTTTTCAATGACCAAGTAACTAATTACGCTTTGGGAACACGGGAGATTCGGGATCGAAGTCCCAACCAACTCCAATGGTGAAGACGACAGCATTCATGCCTATCGTGCTGCCTGACATGAGCTGCGGAATATTGTAAGTGATCGGTTTACGTGACTCGAGAACCATCCACTTACCAAGGCCACAACTGACAGGATGTCATCAAGACCTAGGCCCATGCCTTGGATTCGGCCCCAGAGTCGAAAGAAAACCGTGGTAGTGAAAAGGGTCCATAGCACTGAAATGGCTATAAGCGAGTCGCGAGCACTGCCCGTCATGGGGATGGGCTCGGTCTTGATGAACATGATCGCTGTGGTCGAGAAGAAGAGAACGCAAACACCGGGGAGGTGAGGGGACAAGCAGCGGAGCTGGTATAATTGTGGAGGAATTCAAAGCTCAATTGACATCGCACTCCACATGCCTCCTGGGTTTCCCTCAGGCTCTTCTACAGTTGCGACTCAGAACCACAAGGTTCCCGACCTCCACCCGTCACGGCCCAAGCACATGCCGTCGCTTGTTAACGCGAACAAGCCGATATCGTAGAGGATCAGCAGTCCAGAAATGTAACGCGTTGCAACCTCTCCTTCTTTGGGATGATGAGACCAGTGCGTGCTCGTTCTGATACCTTCGGCGACCCGAAGAAGCAGGATCTGACGTATCTGACAGGCCCAAACGCATCCTTCGTGACATGCATGCGTTGGTGCACATGCCGCGCGGAAAATTTCGTTGCATCGGAGTGAGAACAGGCAAATATTGTGATTATCAATGGGTTGACGTTCGAAGCGAGGCGGTTCCCGCGTTCCCCGTTGGCCGTATCTGCCGCTGTCACCCTGCACGTCGGAGCCTTTCTGCGCCACTTTGCTTTTTAACCCTGCCTACAGAGGATCTTATGAACTAGGTCCGTTATAACGCCGAACGCCTCATCCTCCAATTAGTGTCCTCACTGCTAGAGGTGCTCGATCGAGTCATGCACAAGCCTCGTGAAAGAAAGCCTTGATTGACTCATCAATGTCGAATCCAAACACAAGTTTCATCTCAACTTTCCTGGCCGCAGTGAATCGAGCACCGATATCAAACCCTACCGTAAATCATTTTGAACAATGAAAACCTCCAATAACCATCCAAGGCCCTCGGAATCTGCACAAAATAATTGAGGATACTTCCAAGATAGCTGTTTCATATCGTGGGCCGCCTAACAGAATCGGACCGCAGTGTGGACCGGTTGATATCCTGTCGAATCCTACGATGCATGCTCATACTACATACGTAGCTTGGCACCACCGGCATGTGGGAGGTTCTGGGGGTCATTCTTGGCCTTGCCGGACTCAGAAAAAATCGCCGCACGTGGCTTGCCTTTTCCAGGGTCAAGTGCGTGCTCCACACGTAGTATCCACTCCAGAACCACTTTGCCACATGCATCCTGCATCCTTGCATGTAGCAGGCGAATCAGGGTCTGCGAGATGCAAAGCTATCGTTTCCAAAAGGGGTTTCTTCCGCAACAGTCACGCTACCTACTTGTTGCAGACGGGTTGAGAAGAGTGTAAGCAGAATTAGCGGCCACAGTTGAAGTGGGATGTCCCTTTAAGACCGGGCCAAAGGGTATATATGTTTTGTGAAACGCCTCCCAGCTTGTGGACGGTTCCTTTGCGTCGCGCCATCTCCAACAGATCGACCTCAACATGGAGTCGCAATCGGCCCTGGACTCGAGCAGATTCTCCTCCATTGTGTCTTTGACTAGTGTTTTTTGGATTGTCGCCCTCTGGATTGCATACAGGATCTCCATCGCTCTTTACAACATCTCGCCCCTCCACCCGCTTTCTCAATTCCCCGGCCCCAAGGTCGCAGCAGCATCTTACCTCTATGAAGCCTACTATGATTGGTGGCTCGTCGGGCGATATGGCAAAGTCATTGCTCGTATGCATGAACAGTATGGTCCCATCGTTCGGATCAACCCAGACGAGCTACACTGCTCTGACCCAGCTTTCACCGATGAAATATACGCCGGTCCTGGACGAGTTCGCGATAAATGGCAACACCAGTTGAACACCGGCGGCGCTGGACCTGTTTCGAAGACAGGTTTCTCCACAGTAGCCCATGATTTACATCGCGCACGCCAAGCACCGCTTTCCAAGTTTTTCTCTCGTCAGCAGATGCTGAGATTGGAAGGCGAGGTGTACGATTTCGCGCTGCAGACCTCAAACAAAATGCTGACCTCGGCCGGCAAGGGGCCTTTTGACGTGAAGGAGGCATTCAACTGCTTCACGGCTGATGTTATTTCTCAGTATGCATTTGGCGAATCCATGGGTTTTATCGCTCAAGAGGGCTGGGAGCCAAACTTTGCAACCTGGGTCAAATCCTTCTTCAAGAGTGCGTACATGATGAGGCACAACGCGCTTGGCAGAAAGATGGCTCAGGTCATGCCTTTGATGGCGGATTACCTGGGCGAAGATATCAAGTCTGTAATGAGACAGATGAACGTTGTGATCCCTGGGTATATCCAACAGGCTGTCAGAAACCCTGAAAATGGGAGGGTTTTTGCCGATTTAGTAGAATCAAAATCTCGACCAGCGAATGAGACTTTGGAGGAGACCATGTACCGACTCAATGGCGAAGGTTTCAACTTTCTGCTTGCAGGCACAGAAACTACTGCAGTAAGTTGCTGATCTCTCCAAACGACCAGTGTTGACCACGCTCTGTAGGCTATCCTCACAGTCTTCACATACTGGGTCCTCGCAAAACCCGAAGTATATGCACGCCTCATGCAGGATCTCGAGGGCTTGGACAGACACAACTTGAAGTGGGTTGAGCTTGAGAAGCGTCCATACTTTTGGGCTATTCTGCAGGAGTGCTTGCGAATGATGCCCGGTGTCTCACACAGGTCTGCAAGAGCCGCGCCCCAGGAAGAGCTAGTGTACAAGAGCGAAGACGGCAAGACCGAATTCGTAATCCCAAGGAATACTCCCATCGGAATGACTTCGATGATTAACCATTGGAACAAAGACCTGTTCCCGAATCCCGATGACTTCACGCCTGAAAGATGGCTTGTCAATGGTCAGCCCAACTATCAGCTGCAGAAGAAGCTCATCGCTTTTGGCAAGGGCAGTAGGTCTTGCATTGGCGAGAAGTAAGCTCTCATGGCACGCATTCGTTGAAATTGACTAACGAAACAATAGTTTGGCGTACTGTGAGCTGTACATCATGGCAGCTCTTATGGCCTTCAATGTCGTCCCAAGATCCAAGCTTGTGGACACCACGGTGGAGGATATCTCATATGACCATGATCTGATTGTCTTGCAGACCAAGAAGGGATCGATCTCCGTTCGTATCGCGATCGATTAAGTTGCGTAGGCCAATCACACACACATTACACTGCCAGGCCATTCAAGGTGAAAGCTTAAGTCACGTGTATGGCTCGACTGTCAGCTATATAAGTACCTTAACCAGGTTTTCGAGCTTACTGTACACCATCTGTCCGCTTCTGGTTGCGTTACAGTCCATGAATGACGTCCAATCAGCTCTCAAGGACTGAAGAAAAGCACCACCATCACGTGCATCGGTCTCCTCGTCTCAGGCTTTGAACGCGCGTTCACGCGCCGAGTCTCGTCAACAACCCCACATCGTTACATTGACAGCATTGCAATGTGTGGGAACACGGTAGCATGTGGGGGTGACATCCTGTAACTTCTTGTGGTTAGGCAAGGCGCTCTCACCTCCTCTCCCACATCATCAACATCGGCCTCCATCAGACCTGCATCGCGCGACGCGCAGTCCTGTCTGCTTATGCTTCCCACCTGATTTGCCGAGCTGGAGTGGTCTGGAGTTTACGATGATACACTTTTGCTGTGTTCATATTCCGCGATCCTCCCAAGGCTGTGAAGCTTACAGAGCGCTGCCCCGCCACCCACATCTGGGGGGCCAGAAGGCGTTACTTTGTCGCAGCATTGTAACGCCGACATCCACCAATGTTCTGTTGGCGTGAGCTTTCTTGCAGTCTGACTGTAGCTTGACCCAATCATACTACAGCTTCTTTCTCTGCATTTCTTCCCTCTTGCGAATATTCTCTCCAATACAACATTTTAGGGCCGTGATTGCTGATGCTACAGCTCCAATAAGCACAAAAATTACATCGCTTATGAACAGATGCAGCTGCGCTTCGAAGGTTTCATACCATCTTCTCTGCTCGTGCGTGTTTACGACACCCGGTAGTATGACATGTTGCTGTCGACATCAACCTCGCTGATTGGTCTATCCTGAGGGAGTTTCCGACCCTGTGAGCATCGCCAAAGCCAGCCGTCGCGCCAACGCACCCCAGCTTTATTACGTTCGCAATCCCTGACTGCTCCTCGTCAGCGCCGTCACTGTCAATAATCACTCTCCTCTCCTGGCTGCTTGCCCACAGAAGTGCCACTTGCCATTTTTGGCTGCCTGCGCTACTAATATCCTAGGGTGTACCGACTGTGAAAGTCTCAATTGAAGTCATTCTAGAGAGCTTACATATATGTACATTCGAAGCCGAAGACTCTTTCTCCTCGAACCGAAACCGATTTTCAGACCGGTATGGCACAGGGTATGAAGGTGAACTTCCCTCCGCGCGTATAACATACTAACTCTTCTTTGTGCAGCCACCCTCGAAGATTCCGTGAGTAGAGAACAGGCGCCCTCGGTCGCTTTCATCATTGCTCGCAACGGCGATCCCCTTACGCTGGCACTCCGTCACGAGGAAGAGCTCAGTAGCAACGATGTGTTGCAGCTCAGTCGAGCTTTTTCTTCAGTGTCGACATCAATAGGGTTTTCTCCTACCACCGTGTTTAGCTCCTGCGAACCCTCGATTGCTACCAAACCCACCTCATACGGCACAAACTACCCGGCAAACAAGCGTAACGGCGAAGGCAAGACGGACATCACGTACGCGGCATCGCTATCTGCAACGTATGGTTCAGAGTTTGATGGGGTGTTGGAGCATGATGATGTCCGCCACACTGCACTTCTTGGTGTGGGAGCATGGTCATCTAGCCCCCAGGCCCATGATCAATGTCTCCGGAGACTTGAGAACACAAGACCCCGAATATCGAGGTTTCTACCTGGCCGCGTCAAGAAGCCCCTGATCGTTATTCACCAGTCTCATCAGGCTGCAGCTTCGGCTTGCCACGAAGAACTGAGTACAGTCGCTGCACCTGCACGAGCTGAAGCAGGTACTTTGCCTTGAACCTATCACGTTGTCTTACTAGTCTCACTGCCTGCTAGGTCGAACGTGTCCTCGTCATCGCATACCTCAACAGCATTATGCACTACTTGGAATAGTCGGTCTCATGGTCCTGACTATTATTTGGAGTATACTGAGTGTTTACTGCATGGACAAAGCGAACATGCCGTTGATCAGACGCACCATTTTCGCAGCCACATTGCTCATGGCACTCGAGACCGTTGCCACGATGCTTGTAGCGCGACGGACTCTGTTGGAATCCTTACTTCTTGGTCTCTTTTCGCTGATCGCTGGCTTTGAGTTATTGTTGCACCTTGACCAACTGATCTGACAACTTCGAAATATTTGATTGAGGGGTTGTCTCTGTCCTACCAGCTCCTTTGTCTGGCAAACAGCCGGAAACACTGGCATCGTGATGATCTTCAAACTGAAATTTCATATTCTAGCCATGTGCTTTACTTCTTAGGATGGGTTCATGCGCGTGAAACAGGGTTAGATATAGAGCGGAACGCAACTCATCGAATTCGAATCTGCAATTATGGATATGTCTTGCGTGTGGCAATGACGCACCGAGCGTGGATACAGCAACCTGATTACGAATCGTTTATTGAAGAAAAGTCTTCCAGCGACACTTTGTGTAACGTCCCCAATGCCTGCAAGCCTGATTCAGCCACAAATGTGACAACGCTGGCTGCGCAGGCTTTCGTTTCGCGACACCAGCACGTCTGTACGGTAGACTGCGACCGTGCACCGAAACCAAGCTCATGAGCACCCTGGAGCACAGCCCGAGTGAATATTCTTCCTGGAGGCTGAAACGGGGTTGTCCACACTGCAGTTGCAGATGGTAGTGGCCTGTGTAGGTCATCCGCTAGTTCCGCGGCTGCAATCACAATACACTGCAGCACCGCGCATCTGCCAAGTTCAGTTAGGACGCACTGCTTGGGTGCCGCCTAGTCTCATTGACAGCTGCTGCTCGCGTTCGCAAGAGCCTGCAGGAAGTGACCATCCACGATATTACGCCTAGACGTTGAGACAGTGGATAACGTAGTCAGGTAGCTCAAAGCTCATCTTGCGATTGCACCAATCCCTTCAGCCAATCTGGTGCATTGGCCTTGATCGTGCTTGATCTTGTGCAACGCCGGTCTCCTCGGCTGCAGACGCTGCGTGCTGTGTCACACAGCACTGATAATGCAGGCATGCCGTCAGATTGTGCTACCTGAGTTCCTGGGCTTACCATTACTTGATTGAGTCTTGGATTGTTGCGCAGGACAACTTCTGCAAGGCCTGTGGGAGCACCACGCAGATTTGCATTGTGAACACCATCATCGTGGTGTTCACAAGCAAGAGCAGCCCACGCTTCCAGAAGACAAACCTGACGAGTAATGGGAGTCTAGGCTGGATGTAAAGTGGTAAAGATAGTCACAGCCTTCGGTTTACTAGTCCATGGATCACTCGCGCAAAAAGGCGTTTCAAGTTCACCAGAAAACAGGCGAAACGGCCCGTGCCTTGCTAGTGAACGGAGAACAGCGAAAGTGGCGAACCACAAATTCACTGCCAGACGCTGCTAGGATCATATTGTCGCATATCGCGGCTGTTGACACACAGTTCAACCAAAGCAATCGTTCGCCATAGTTTGAGAGTGGTAAGAGCTGTGCACGTACACCTTTTGATGAGCCGATCAACATGCAACGGCCGACCCGGAGTCAAGATCGTGGTTGATAGACAAAGACGACGAGGAGAATGCAGGGGGTAGATAGACTGCATACCGGCATTGTCTGTGCCCAAAATCTTCGTGGAGAAGACCAGGTTCCCAGTCGCCAGGTACAGGTGCCTGGCAGCATGTGCGGGGTTCAAGCCTACCGGTAGGATTGTTTCATTCAGGAACGCCATATACAGCCTCTCACGGTGGCACTTTGCATCCCCCCAGCAATTCAACTGGCTGTCAGCTTGCCAAAAAGCAGGTAAGAAGGCAAGGCATGCAAATTCTCGCTGCCCGTGCAGAAGCTGCTTGCAGGTGCAGATAACATGTACGACCTCGCTGCAAGCAAGCCAGGTACGACAGAGACCCGCAGCAAAGATGAATCTCTCTCATCCAATGAGGCTCTCCTCGCCCTAGGATGCATGCTTGAGCAGTGTAGTGGACTGAAGATCGCCTGCGACGAACACCGTCACTGCGCTCTGCTGTATGTTAAGAGTTCCGTGCTTTCGAGGACCGGTCAACGCCAGCATCATACTTGTGCGCCTGCAGCCCACAGCTTGGGCCGCGTTCTGCCCATACTGTAAGTAACTGTACCTTTGATTCGATGTTTTCATGGTCTTTTGCTAAGGCTATGCTGCAGCGCTCGTAATGGTTGTGACGAGAAGAACTAATTACTGCATCGTTTCCAGATCGTGGGAATGTCCTAGCGCTGGCAACGGAAAACTGCGCTGACCACTAGAGGTGCAAATGCCTTGGGTCAGAGGCTCGTGCAGTGCGTTACTAACGACGCATCATAATTCGGATGTACATATATGATTGTTAGATGTCATTTAGCGGGCAGAACTGATACTAAATGATAACACCCTGCTCATCACCATTATTATCGCACACCATATGTGTTCTGGAGGGCTTCAAATACCAATATCTGCTATATACGACAGTAGGAAAGAGTTTCCTTCGATCTCGCTGCTCTCAGTAACAACATCGACTACCATTCTTTGGAAACGAACTCGTAGCATAGAGCTACCACGGGCATGGCTCGCGTCCGTAAGTACCACCCTAGCCCGCGCCACAGGTTTTGCCACTGCCACGCTCAACCCTCCGCGGTTCGCGCGCCCTCCAAAAACTGTCCCACGAAATAAAAAATTCGGCATCCTTCATCTAGCCCACGTGCTGACAGCAAGGAGCACGCTCATCTGAGTTGAGGCCGCCCCGACGCTCTCTCGGCCACATTGGCATTCCCAATCGTGGCGACGCTCTCGCTGTACATGTTCGCTGGGCAAGAGTACAATGTTACCTGCTTCACCGAGGAAGACACGCCAGAGTACCGTCGTCGGTTCGCGCAGTTACGGATGCACTCGAGGAGCACGACTATACTTTGCAAGCGCACCACATAGACCCCTTCACCAGTTTCAATACGGATCTGTTTAGTGTCGGTGGCCAGTTCGATTGAACGTTTGATGTGATGATGAGTCTTGAACGATACCCAGGTACCGGGTACGGCAAGCGAAGTACAGGGGCCAATAGGCAAAGTTGGATACGTCATGCTTTTCTGTGAACTACAAATAGCTTGACGACTCTAATTTTATCTTATGGTATCTTCAGTCTCTGTTCTAATCTGCAGTTGCGCTTGTTGGCATCGTCGAATTACGATTCTCCAGCGAAGTAGTCATTCAATACGTCTTCAACCAACTTCTCCGCGTGCGCATAAGTCACACCCTGAGTGTGGCCCGGAGGAGTAAATGGAAAGCTTGACGAGTCGATAACCCTCAGTCGTTGCACACCAAATACTCTCGCTTTCGAGTCAACAACGGCCATAGGATTATCCTGCTTGCCCATTGCGCAAGACGAAGAACCGTGGTGGATCGGAGCAATTTGTCCCAGGATGTAGTCCAATAATTCGGCGTCCGTTGTAACGTTTTTTCCAGGCATGTATTCTTCCTGGTTGCGGATGTCATCTGGCACGGCCTGCCATGCCTGTCTGGCTCTGCGGTACGCTTCGATTGCAACTTCTTGATCGGCCTTCTCACGTAGCCACCCAGGGTCAATAATTGGTGGATCCATGTTGTCCGCAGATTGAATGGTCATGTTTCCTCTGCTAGATGTCGCAATCAGAATAGAATCCATCACGCCGTATTGTGTCGATGCGCCTGACGAAGCCAACACGCGACTCGAGCTAGTGAATGTGTTTTCGATCAGTGGCCAGTCTGCAGGAAATGCAGAGAGCTCTTGTCGTGTACTCTCGCTAAAGTTTGAGCGATCTGAAATAATCTGCCAGCCGCCAACGTCGACATCAATGTTCGTCAGGGGCCCACTTCCGTTCGAGAGAAGTTGTGCTTGAGCACTTGCCATCGGGCCTGGTTGCTGCCAATATGTGAACCCAGGAACAGAGATCTCGTGTATTGGCCCGCCGATATTGGTACTGTCCCATACATTTTGGCCGACTCCCGGAAGGTCTTTCACAATTTCGATACCAAACTTATCCAACGTCGCCTTTGGCCCGATGCCAGAAACCATAAGCAGTTGAGGCGAATGCCAGACTCCCGCGGATACGATAACTTCCTTACGCGCCGAGATAGTGAAGGGCCTCATGCCATAGGTCGTCACGTTCACGGCAGTCGCAGTGTCATTCTCGAAGATGATGTTCCTCACTTGGGCGTTGATGAAGGCCGTCAACCCTGGTCGTCCGAAAGCCTCCGCCAGGAAAGAGCTCTCTGCCGAGCTGCGAAGGCCTGTCTGGGCATTGATTGTAAACTGAAACCAGCCGAAGCCGTCCAAAATTCCGCTCGCGAAACCAGGTATCTGCTTGAGCCCAATCGCCGAAAAGGCAGCAGCAGCATAGTCCGACAGCGGGTTGATGTAGTTGGGAAAGCTAACGTGGAGTGGCTGGGTGTTGCTCCCGCTGGGCCCGAAAGCACTTGCGTCGTACACCAAGCTTCCATTATTCGCTGTTCTGTTGGCAAAATTGGTCGTAAGCTGCATACTGCGCTCATAGTACTTCGTCATGTTCTCCCAGGTCCATGACTGGTCACCAACATGATCAGCCCAAGCCTTCAGTGATCCCACGGACGGCCGATGGTATATCATCTGGTTCCTGCCACTGCTGCCCCCGAAATTTTTCCCCTGGGCGTAGTGAATACGCTCGCCGTTGATCTGTGGTTCCGTGAAGAGACCCCAGTCAATGAGCGGTTGCCAGTCATCAGGCTCGGCGCCTACCCACTGCTCTGACCAGTACGGGATCTGGCTCCAGTTGCCGTTCGAAAGTTCGTAGAAGCTACCGGCTTCAATGAGAGCGACTGAAGCGTTGGTGTGCTCGGTGAGCCGAGATGCCACCACGCTTCCCGCGAGACCGCCGCCGACGATAACATAGTCATATGTTGCATTCCGCCCAGGAATACCGAAATTTGTTCCGGTGATGCGACCAGGGCCAGAAAACTGTGAAATGATGTTGGCAGAGGAGGTGGAAACCAGCAGCGCCACTATCGTGCATTTCCGTGATGCCATCTTAGATACGCCGGTTGATAGCGTTGAGCGCAGAATCGTTGCAAAGCAATACACTCGTTTTATACTTCCACCAATTCCGATCGGCTATTTTTTTCAGCGCACTACTGCACCGTAGATCTCCTTGTATTTCCAAGACAGAGGTGCTCACATTCGTATCCGGTCAGGCGCAGAGTTAGATGTTGTAGATCATCTATAGCTCGTACGCGGCTGAAGTCAAAACCACCACTTTACGTCACTGATGCCCGAGTCTTGAGGCTCGGAAAGCGCATTTGGTACACATAGCTTTACGGAGATGTTTTCGGTTGATTCCAACTGGGCGACGTGATATTTAGCTGCGAAGCGACCTCCCTTGACATATCGACCTCACAAACATCATTGGGCATTCGGAGCGGCAGCATTGCGTATCTATTGTGAGGAGAAACAAACAATGCATCTCGATGGGAGGACATTCTTGCATCACATCCGGTTGCGGACGCATGGCTTGTTCGGATGCTTACTGTTGACCTACAGTGTGCCTACCTACCTAGATAGACGTTATCTCATACCAACCTTCGGCTTTCTCGGCGTCGCATGAATTTTGTTCGCTCCATCTCATTCTCATGCAAAGATCATGCATCATTTCGATGTAGGTTGACGTAAGATTGCTATGTTCGATACTCGCGCAGTTACTATCAGCTGGCTTTGTTCTTACCGCACTGATTCCTCTTCTTACAACACTATACTGCAACGACATTTCAGATCTATACCCATAGCGTGTTCTCGTTGTTACAAGCGGACTCTCTTCACACCCACCAGAGCTGACTACGTTGAAGCGCCCTGCCAGCTGAATAAGCTCATCGCAATGGGATGACAGATGGGTATATGAATGATTGTATTGCCTACACTATTTCCACATTATACACTGTGAGTGATGGCAATCACCCAACTTTCTTCCAAGCCTCCATGTGATGTATGTAGCTCGCAAGGAGATCTAAGATAGTGTAGTGTGCCTACCGTGAGTAGGCTCCATGTATAGTAGTTGCTTTCCTCTTGTACACCTCGGGACTGAGTTTTTGATTGTTCGATAGAATACGCAGCAACTAGCGACTGTCATCGCAAATATGCTAAGAGTTTCCCAATCATCATTTACCAGCACCTATATAGTCATGTTGCGTGTATGTTTTTTTACACCATCCATGTCTCCTACAAAATCCCTAGATCACAGATAGCTGAGGAACTACGTGGTTACAGCCTAGCGTAGTTAAATCCCTCTAATTTATACCGACCTTGAAATTTCGAGTGTCTTTTTTAAACATCTCTGCAAAAGGATAGTCCGTATAACCTTCCTCTTCTGTCTTTCCTTGAGCGTAAAAAGTACGCCTATCGTACCCGTTCAATGCCTTCCCTTCTTTGATCCTCCACACCAGATCTGGATTCGCAAGAAAGTGCCTTCCGAAAATGAACACTGCTTCGTACTTTCCATACTTTCTATCCGCAGCACCCCAGACGTTCTCCGGCGTGTATCCTCCTGCCAGCAATACCGGCATGTCCTTGCCCCAGATGTCGAGGAGGAAGTCAATCGACTCTGAACTTTCGCAGTCGATGTTGTTGTTCACTCTGCTCTCAATGATGTGAAGATACCCCAGCTTCAACTTCTTCAGCTCTTCAACTAGGTAGGAAAAGGTAGGAACCGGATTGCCCATCAACATGCCCTGGAACGGACTCCAAGGGCTGACCCTGAAGCCAACTTTCTCACCGCCAATTTTATCCGCGCAAGCTTTTGCGACCTCGATGCCGAATCGCGCTCTGTTCTCGATAGACCCGCCCCAGGAGTCGGTGCGCTTGTTACAGTTATCCTGCAGGAATTGATCGACGAGGTATCCATTGGCGCCGTGGATCTCCACCCCATCGAATCCAGCTTTCATTGCATTTGCCGCGGCTTGTGCGAAGTCCTGAACACAAATCTGAATCTCTGACTCGGTCATAGCACGCGGAGTGGGTGTTTGTCCTTCTTTTTCTGTGAAGCCAGACCCGGGCATGGGTACCGCGCTGCTGCTGAGCAGTTCGAACCCATCTTTCTCAAGTTCTCCGGCGTCTGCGGCACGGCCGGGTGCGACGAGCTGGCATATCATGCTGCAATCCCTGGTATGGACGGCATCAGTGATTGCCTTCCAGCCTGCTATTTGTGTCTCATTCCATAGCCCTGGACCGTGTGACATGCCTCCGTGTGCTGGCGAGATGAGAGTTGCTTCAGCGATCAAGAGTGTGCCTGGAACAGAAGCGCGCTGCGTGTAGTATTCTACAGCCAAGGGAAGTTGTATGTGGTTCTCATCTGCACGCAGTCGGGTAAGAGGTGCCATGGCGATGCGGTGCTGGAGGTTCATGGTCCCTACACGGATTTGTGTGAAAAGCTTGGATTCCGGCATATCGTTGTATTGCCTACACAGGGGTTGATCTCCAGAATTGAAGGATATAAATTCTTAGCTTGGACGAATGGTGTAATTGTTCGAGGAATCGAAATCGCTTGCAGAGATGGAGGGCAACTACACAAGGGATTAGGGCGGATACCTGTATGAGATTTGAGTGGGACCATGATGAAATATCTTTTGGTCGAAAACTCTGCGGCAAACTTAGCATTGCTTCACTATCAATGCTGACCAACCTGTATCTTGGCCGAGGTCGTTGTTGTTACTCCTTGAATGGAGATTGAAGGTATCCACGGCTTCGCCGATCGTTCGCCGAAGGTGCGAACTTGAGGGTCAATCTAGAGGACGCAAAACTTACACATAAATGAGCGATGTCAAAGACGAATGATCCTTCGAGGGGAAAGTTAACATGGTACCGTACTTTGGAAGTAGCGTCACAGGAAGAATGAAAGGTCCGAGAGGGAAAGCTGCAATCCAAGTAAACAAACAGAGTCGATTGAGCATATACATATTAGGATGCAGCAGTAGCTAATATGCGATTTGTGCAGGTCATTAGTGGCAAAGGCAAGCGGAAAAATAAGCTAAAAATGTTTTGGACCTTAGATACTCCTGTTCGTAACAAAGGTTTCTAAGGGAGCTGGAGGATGTGCTTTGATATATTCCCGCTATATGCTTAAGGGGAATTGCTGGAGCGCTACATAACTTAGGCTTATCCTGAGAACGCAAGACTTTTATTACTTTACTAGTTGATCCTGTCTTCACAAGTAACGATTAGACTCTGCTAAGACCGTTGGAATTGAACTCAAAGACCGCTTGGAGTACGATGTCTGCACTCCTATTTATGAATCGAAATTCAACCGTTGAAATAATCGCCTTCTGCACCCTAAACGTCTAAAGCCTAATAGGTTTAGAGTTAGGTCCGCTTTGTAGTTAGGTCAGGGTTAGGGTAACAAGTGACACGACCTAACCCCTACCTATTCGCCAGCCTAGCCTAGGCAGAAGGGTAGGTAGAAACAATGCTATAACAGGCGGCGTAGTTAACAGCATAGTTTTGTTAGTTATTAGTAGTTAGCGTGTTGTAAAGCCTGCAGATTAGAATCGAAATGCGCATAACGGTCTTCCTAAAATAGTGCCATGACAGAAAGCGGTCCGGACAGGAGAGCTTGTTTTCATCATCCCATGGTCGTATGTGGAGTGTTACAAAAAATACACATAATATGTCCTGATTTTAAAGTGAGCTTTTAGACGTAATGCAGGTCAGCACGATGGTAGTATCGTGATCCTGTAGTTACAATTGTCAGGACTACTGCAAACTCATTGGCCACGTGAATGCTTCTTCTCTTTTCAATGATTCTCCCTGCGTAGGCCTCGTCCGAATGTGCCTTGTATCGTGTTGTACGAAAAATTGAGATGCGATCGGTATGCCATGCATTCTTTCATTGACCATTCCATGACAGTTAAGAAGATTAATTTGCGGACAGTGAATCGGAGAATGGAGCTAACCTGGTTGGTGGCACAAACTCGAACACCGACTAGTGGGCAGCGTCTGGAAGCTCTTCCCTGTTAATTTCTCCAACGACACTTTTGAGCAGCTCAGGCAGGATTTGAGCCGCGTCTCCCTCGAAGAACCAATCTTGAGGATGCAGACCGCCGGCAGGCGCATCGCTCTTGTCTGTATTTATCACGGCGACCCGTGCACCCTGACGACGGGCTATGTCGACATAGCCGGCAGCAGGGTAGACCTTCGCGCTTGTGCCAATGACCATGATAAGGTCGATGTTGTCTCCAGCATCCACCCATGTGTCTATATCGACCAGGACATCACTTGGTAGCCTCTCGCCGAACCACACGACACCGGGACGCAGCAAACCGCGCTTGCATTTGGGGCACTTGGGGAGGTGATCGTAGTCGAGTTCGGGGATTGCAACGTTCTCGTCCGAGATATCCAACTCTCGAGCCGCGAGGGCTGAGTTGGTGGTGGGGTCCATCTCATCGGTAGGGATGGCCAGAGCTGGGACGATTGGGTCGGTGTAGTTGTTCTTCTCGACGTAGTCACAGAAGAAGTCCGAGCACTTGACATCGAAAAGGGAGCCATGCAGAAGCTTGAGGTTTTCAGCGGGATGATTTGCGCGAGGCGAGAGACCTGCATTGTTAGTGAACATACTCTCAGTCGCAGGGCAGTAGTTACCATCAACGTTCTGGCTCAGCGTGAGAAAGTCCTTCTTCCTCCTGGCCAGCTCGGCGAGGGCGTAGTGGGCAGGGTTCGGCTTCACGCCAAGGGCCATGTGTCGACGATAGCTGTAGAACTGCCATACTAGGCCTGGGTCACGCCCGAATGCTTCTGGTGTTGCTAGTGAGGTGGCATCGTGTGTTCTCCAGAGCCCACCAGCGCCTCTAAATGTGGGTAGCCCGGAGGAGGCTGATAGTCCAGCGCCCAGAAGAGCCAAAATGCGTGTTGATTTGCTCAGGTGCTCCTGAAAGCTTTCGAGGTCCTCCTTAGGAACCACGCTTGGTCTGGCGGTCGTGGCGGCCATTCTGCGGACGATGCGTGAAAGAGACAGGTCGGCGGTCTTATACTGTATATGCAAGGTGGGTGCGTGACTATATGTGACATGTGTGCGCCGGCCCTGTAAGCAGAAATGGGGTAGCAGGCACAGGCACAGACACAGGCACAGGCACAGGCACAAGCACAGGCACAGGCACAAGCACAGGCACGAACAAACGATGCTGCCGTGGTGCCTGGTGTGTAGCCTGCCTCGGGGCGGAACGTTACGTCAGACGCCGACGGTCAATTACAATCGATAGGTAGGGCGGAAAACAATGCCAATTCCGCGCTTTCGTGATTCGCCCTTCCTTCCGCTCTTCATTCTCGTGCTATTATGAGTTTCTCTTTGAAATTACTGCGACCAGCAGCGAGGAAACCATGGAGGTCCACAAGAACACAGCATTGGCGAGGATACGCGACAGTGGAGGTGCCTGCGTCGAAGCTCAGCTTCGGGCAACCGCTGCATGAGACTCACCCTCACCTGCTGAAGCCTGGGGAAGGTGCAACCACCTGCACCTGCTTGCTACAATCACTTGCTGAACAACGACGTAGTCACACCAAACATCACTGCCCTCGAATACTACGAGCGACGCGCACGGCTCGCGAGACAACTCCCGCCAAACTCAGTCGCGATCCTCGCTGGCTCAGACCTGAAGTATGCCTCTGGTGCAGTCTTTTACAAGTTCCACCAGGACCCCGACTTCCTCTACCTAACCGGTATACACACTAGATCATATTTTTGAAGATTGGCGGCTAAAGCGACCAGGCTTCAAGGAACCAGATGCCCTCGCTGTCATCGAAAAGCTCGAAGACGATGATCACGTTTTCCACCTCTACGTACGCCCAAAGGATGTCAAGGCTGAGATATGGGAGGGCGCGCGCTCTGGCGTTGAAGCTGCCGAGGACGTCTTTAACGCCGATGTCGCTGGCGACATCAATCACCTGCCTCGAATTCTGCCCGAAATCATCACGCGATCGAAGCACATCTACACAGACCTGCCCAGCAGCCGCGTACCAAAGAACGTCCTTTCGAGATTTCTATCAGCCTCTGAGCCAGCACGGATGGGAGGCATACAAAAGATCTTCCGCGATGCACGAGACGAGAACGAGATCTCCATGAAGCCACTGCGCCCGCTGCTGAATGAGCTTAGAGCTATCAAGAGTGAAGCAGAGATTCAAAACATGCGCAGGGCGGGACAACACTCCGGACGCGCCATTACAGACGCAATGCGCCAATCGTTTACTGCCGAGAAAGACCTCGACTCCTTCCTTGACTACTGGTTCAAGCAAGACGGCTGCGATGGACCTGCATACGTCCCAGTCGTCGCTGGGGGCATTAATGCTAACACGATTCACTACGTGTCGAATGACATGCAGCTGAGACCCAGCGACCTCGTCCTGGTAGATGCAGGAGCGCAATATGGCGGCTACGTTACCGACATCACTCGGACATGGCCTGTCTCTGGCAAGTTTACGCCAGCGCAGCGCGACCTCTATACTCTCCTCCTCAACGTGCAACGGTCTTGCGTTGCTCTTTGCCGTGTCTCTGCCCAGATATCACTCGACAAGCTGCATCAAATTGCAGCCAATCAACTCCGTGATGGCCTCAAGGACCTGGGTTTCGATACATCAAACGATGCTATCCACACACTGTTCCCACACCACGTTGGTCACTACCTTGGTCTGGATGTTCACGACAGCCCTGGTTTACCAAGAACCCGGTATCTCGAGAAGAACATGGTTGTTACCGTTGAGCCAGGGATATACATACCTGACGATGAGAGGTGGCCGAAGTGGGCGAGAGGCATCGGTATGAGGATTGAAGACAGCGTGTGCGTTGACGAGGAGAGCCCCTTTGTGTTGACCACAGAGGCCGTCAAAGAGGTGAGTGTAACCTGTGAATATTGCGACAATGTCCTAACCTCGCGTAGATCGCCGACATCGAAGCGCTGAAGGGTACCGTGACGGAGATATAGGGTCTAGGCGATTGCCGATCTGCCTTGTAGCATACCAGCATGTACAACACTACTAATCACATACACGGCCACAATGACCGCTGATTACCCTACATTTGGCAATTGTAGCTGTTCTCTCACTTAGTGAAGACCGACCTACTTCTGTGCACTTTATCGTCAATATGAAAGAGCACCATGCCTAACACTCTAACAACATCTTGTGGCGTCAGAGCTTATCAAGAGTTGCTAAACTGTCCTCCGATTGTGGAGATCTACTCATGCCAACAATTCACTCCGTCGTTACCACCCTTCACCCTTGTGTTCAAAGCGGTTTGATGAAACATCCACCTCGACGCCCTCGGCCATCGTCAGATCATTTCCCTTCCACACTTCTTCCAAGATTGTCAGGGCTCCTATGCTTGTCTTGTTCAGGTATGTGTCACGGTACGAATGATCTTATAACCGCTGCTCAAATGTATGCACCCACCTAAATTTGGAACGTTAACGTATGAGACTAAGAACGTGGACAAGTAGGTGAGTGGCTAGCTCTCTATAGTTGTCACGTTTCGCCCTGCATTCTGTCACCCAACCTGTCACTTTTGCTGTCAACCAGCTACAGTAAACCTCTCAGAACCTCTTTTTTGTGTATAACGTATTTCTGATTGTAGTAGTACAAATCTAGGGTGGGTGCATACATTCTTTCAAGCACCAATACTGGTATGGGTCAAAGAAGCGACCTGCTGTGGGCGGTGTTTCCTTGTCTGAGAAATTCGGTCCTCCCAGAGCAGAAATTGCCGCCAAGTTGAATACAGGACAAAAGCTCCATATCTTGCACAAACACGACATTTTTTCAGTCTCCATCCCTCGTGCAGGCTAGGGCTTGAAGCAGCGCAATAGCATCGTAAGCTAATCTAACGTGAGTTTGAATGGAAAGACAACAGTTGTCCACTCAAGCAACTTTAGCCTCAGGTACCCCAGTCTCCACCGATGTGATGCGAGAGGGGCGATACGAATACGAGGCGGGTGCAGGGGTGCAATAAAGTGCGCATTCGCCAGATGCTCGGTCGCACCTCTGGACTTTGGGGATAAGGAAACTTGTCTCGTGCCGTGGCATTTGTGGTAACAACAACTTGTGCCAACATTAACCACCATGACACAATTCAAGTCAAGAGGATCAAAGAGCCAGGCGACTAATAGCTGATGCAACCAATAAAAGCGAACACAATTGACGAACGATACGACCAAAAAGTGAGAATATGAAGCGAACGAAGGCCATTCAGGTACTCAGGGCATGGATGCAGTTGTGGCAGCTTACTGATCCCCTTGTATTCTGTAGTTGCTGTAATAGGAAGGAGTCGGTGTATGTTGCTGTCTACCTGGGCGAACTGTCCAGGGAGGGAGGTTGATCGCAGAAGTGTAAGTTGGTACTTGCATGGCGAACCGTTGACAGTGCGGAAGGTCACAGCTTTCTCCGACACCCGCCTAATAGAACCATGCGGCAATAAAGTTGCCACGTCTTCCAGTGAGCTTTCACACGTGTGATGTTTTGTGGTGATAGCCATGAAGTTCCAGAGCAGTCCAAACCCTGCAGATCCTTTGACCCCATGAGCCGTCCCGAAGGCTGCGGAGGCGCTTTTCCAAATCAGTAGGATTGGTGGCGACGATACTTCGAGATGCAGATGCAGATGCAGATGCAGATGCAGATGCAGAAAGTCGCGACATAAGGTTTAAGGTCTGATGGAGCGAACGATCAGGGCATGAGCGGTTCCGAAATCTGTCCACGATTGGTTGCAGATATCGTGACCATGCAAATCTGCCTTAGCCAGTCTCGTTGTAGGCATCCGCCGGGGTTGAAGATCGTCAAGGTAGGAGGGTTGGATTCCGGATGGCTGAATAGGCGTCTCTTGGCTAAGAAGCTCGTGATGTCTAACAGCCTTTTTGGGTGCTTAAACTTTCATGCAGCATGATTAGTGAAGCTATGATGGCTCACCGCTGCGCATGGTATTTGTGCGCCACAACCCAAATAGGAAGGAGAATCTATCTAGATACTACTATGGTACTGCAAGCTAATCCAAGCCATGCTGCTGTGATCAGGCACTTCTTGATCATTCGATGAAGATCTGCCAATTCGTTGCGAGACAACCTAATGTAAGCACTGGTGATGATGGTAGTCCTGGCGTCTGGCGCTGTAGTCCGCTCAGGAGGATTGATGAAGGTTGCTTGGCTGATCGACGCTGGGAGACAAACCTATGGGAGTACAAAAACGGGGATGGCAGATTGGTATCTGCAGACGCTAACTAACGGCTCATCAATGTGGAAGGGGAGTGATTCTCCTTAAGGCAGGAGATGCCGACCTACAATGCAGGCCTGTCGGCAGTGCAGAGCAGAAACTAAGCGCCGATCAGTTGGCGCTTCTGGCGACCTACTGCCCCGACCGCATGTTGTTGGCAAAGATAGTCACCGTTTGCGGTCGTGATGGTCACATCATTGACGGTAATGAGGCAATTGTGGCGGCCATAGACAGACACGCTTCTTCGAAATATCAACTTTCCAGGTCTGTTTGTTTCGCAAGGAGTGTTGTGCTGGCCTGTACCCAGATTCTCTAAGGCCTGCAGTACAGACCGAAACAACCGGAAAGTATCCGATTGTGCTAGATTTTTTGAACTGCACCCGCAAGCCGATTGTACTCGATATCTTTTTTCGAGAGCTAGGAGAGATAAGCACAGGTGGGCTCGAATTTTGTACAGAGAATGATCACACGCTGTTAACCTTAGCACGCCCCTTCCTCCTATGGCTATAATTGCTGTGGTATGTGAGAAAGCAGAGCGCCGAGAGAAATGTGCATGTTGAGGTACCAAAGTGAAGAGCTGTAGATATGGAGACTAACGAAAGCTTGGCCTCCGGTCTCGGATCTTCCTCCGGACACAATTCCCGCATGATCACTTCCACTGTTTCTCCGCCCACGTCGGGTACGATTTCATCCAGTATGCTGGTATGTCGGCGAGGCTAGCCGGACGCTAGACGGACGATGCTTTCGAGTAGATATAGCCTTCCTTGACGATGAAGGATTGGATGCTCTGCCGTGGTGATCGACACCCCAGCACAAGGCTCCACGGAGGATCTGCGACCCGTTTTGGCAAGTGTCGAGGTTGCAGTTCCTGCAGAATGATCGCCCGCGGCTTGCGAAATTCGTTCCATTATGGATGCGTTCTCGAACACTTACCAGTCGCAAGGATTGCTGTTACGATGACTGGAGCATCTGGAGCCCTACTGAGAGGACATACTGGTCTATAGAGGATGCTCGACAGCATAACGGCGCTGAACCATAATCAGACAAGAAAAAGCAATGCTTACTTACCGTTAGAAACGTTCTGTCTCGGGAGAGCTTGACGTCTGCGGAGCAATTGCGCCCCTGTTCCGCGCATGCCATTCGCTACATTTTCAGCCTTGCTTCGCCGTTATCTTCGGGTTGTGGTCAAGCGTCTTTCCTTGATCTGTAACACTTTACGCTCAATCAAGGAGGTACTCTTTAGGTGCCTTTAAGCTTAAGCTTAGCTGACATGGATGAGTCCGCCGGTGAACCTTTATGGTTTCTGAGGATGGATGGCTGATCTGTTCACCTGACAACAAATAATTGTGGCCTCTCAGCGCCTCCAAAGATTTTGTTCCAAAAAATTGCCGTGCTTCCTTTTTCTCTTCAACTTCACGTGGATCACTAGTGCAAAACGCCGCAAAAAGAAAGTATGGTGTCATTGACACGCCCTCCAAGGCACAACAACGGACTAAGCTTATGTCTGACGTTAGCAGCAGTCGCTCGTCTTCCCAGAACTTTGCTTAATTTCGCTGGTCCAATAATCGACACTTGCCTATCTTCGAATGACAAGCGGTAATACAGCACAAGTTCATTATCTTCCCAGTACACCGGAGAGCCTTACTACTAGTCAACCTTCACGAGATCTGACAGTCTAGACCACATGATATTTTGAGAATAATCGAGAAAACCCTCTCGACGTGAATCGTCGTGTCGTTTAGAGTTTGATTCGGAGTTTGTGGCCGAGCGGAAACCTTTGTCTATTAGAGTATGGTGAGGTCACTCTCAACGTGAGGCTTCCAAGGACGAGACATGATTCGAGCTCACTGCAGACGTGCATTGGTTTATCAAGTCTTAGCGTCGGATCACAATTCTTCCAGGTCAGTATTTGAGAGAAGGTGTGTGTGTTTCCTGTGTTTGTCTTTGTCCTTTGCCTTCCTGAGTAGCTTTCCGCTGATATGCTTTTAAGGGATCTAACGGCAATGAGGGAAATGCAACCAGAAGATGAGCGATTGCTAACGTGTTTTATAAGCGAGCGCCGCGTACAAGCGAGCGCCGCACCCCACCAAGTTTGCGCACCTCTCCTATCTCAACGTACAATGGCTCAACGCAGCGCTACTATATTAGCTTCAAATAAAGCAGATATCTAGCTTGCTATCTTATCTATTAATTCCTATTAAATACAGAGTAATTGCAATGCTGCTGTTGTCTATAACGTGTCTGAACGAACAATCCGCCGCCAACGCGCTGGCAAGCCTGCCTGACGCGATTGCTAACCTAACTTAAAGAAGTTAACCTAGATAGAAGAGGAGGTGATAGTCTAGTATATACTTAACTTAGACTAATGTAGATTTAGGCCTATATACGCAGCCGTACGTGATATAGCTAATAAGCTACTAGCTGCGCGCGGTGCAGGTTAGGTTAGCGTCTACTGGCTACGCAACTTTGTTAAGCGTACTAAGAGTCTTATAACACGTTTCAACCAAGCGTACAATAGGCAGAGAGCCCTCTATAAGGATCTAGTCTTAATTAGCCACTAGTTTGAGCTTGTAGAGCAGACAAAGGCCAGGTACAGCATCTGCAATAATAACGTCTACAACTTTAACGAGGCTGGCTTTATAATGGGCAAGATTACAACTTAGCTTGTTGTGACAGGGTTAGAGAGGAGAGGCAGGCCAAAAGCTGTTTAGCCTGGCAATTGCGAGTGGGTAACAGTTATCGCTGCAATTAACGCTGCTGGCTGGACAATCCCACCCTTCCTTATCTTTGCTGGCTAATACCACTTGTCTGCCTGGTACGAGGAGGCAGAGATCCCACGCGACTGGGCGATTGCAGTCAGCAACAACAGCTGGACAACTAACGAGCTTGGAGTTAAGTGGCTGAAGCACTTTATTAAGCATACAGAGGCTTAGGTAGTAGGCGCACGTCGCCTGCTTATCCTTAACAGCCACAAGAGCCACTACTCTCTTAAATTTAAGCAGCTCTGCAAGGAGAACAACATCTACACGCTCTGTATGCCGCCTTACTTATTACACCTGCTACAGCCTCTTAACGTTAGCTGCTTCTTGCCGTTGAAGCGCGCGTACAGTTGTGAGATTAAGAGCCTAATCTGCTACCACATCAACTACATTACTAAGCTTGAGTTTCTACCAGCGTTTAAGGCAGCCTTTAATTGATTATTCACATTAGCTAACATCTGCTTAGCTTTTTAAGGCGCAGGCCTTGTTCCTCTCTAGCTAGACGCTGTTCTATTAAAGCTAGACGTACAGCTCTGTACACCTTCTCCTGCTGCTCTTACAGAGACCCTCTAGGAGGCTTGTACGCTAAGCAACGTACGTAAGCTTAATGCTTAATTAACATTAATATGTAATTGTGTACGTCAGCACAAGAGCTTATTACCTGCCTTAATTATTAAAGCAATTAATTAGCTTAAAAAGGGCGCTGAGGTAATAATGCTCTCTGCTGAGCTAATAAGCGATCAGATCGCTAGCCTTAAGAAGGCTAATAAGGCAGCATTAGAGCAGAAACAACGCAAGAAAAAGCGTATACAGAAGCAAGGAGTCTTAACAAAGGGAGCTGGCAAGGATATACTTGCTTAACGTAAGGCTGATTAGCAGGTTGCTCGTGAAGAGCGTTAAGGAGGCGAGCAATCAGGCCTCAGCCGCCAGGCTCTTGCGCGCTGTACAAGGTGCAGAGAGACTGGTTATAACTCACGCACGTGTAAGAAAGATACTTTAGATACTGCTTAATCTACTCTATAATTGTCTAACTGTTATGTTATCATGTTGTTGAGATACACGCTTACAGATATGTGCAAACCTGGTAGGGTGCGGCGCTCACTTGTACGCGGCGCTCGCTTATAAAACACGTTACAGGTATTTTAATTCTCAATGAATTCCGATTCTTGCAATGAGAAACTCCAGATCATCCCCAGCTTAAATTTTGACTTATCACATTCTTCAGCTCTTATCGGAAATTGAACAAGGGGCGCCTCACCTTGCAGATCTTTTGATCGCACACCCAATCACATAATTGGGAGAACTTCAGTATTAAGCACCTGGACTCGCCAACTACCTTATCCACATCCCTAAACCAGTAAGTGAGATTAATGTATACTGCATCTTGCCAAGAACCGACCGCTCAAGCCCCGTTCTGTTTCCTACCGCTTTCCTCCTCCACCTTCTCCCATGACCATCATAGTGGGCCTTGGTCTCGGCTAATGTATCATCTTAGCAGCAAGTAGTAACAGAGCCTCTGTATCACCTCCCATTCTCGGCATCGAGCAGCAAAGCCACCACGTTGAGCCACCTTTCTGTAAGAGGCATTTACCTGAACACGCGTTGTTCTTGACTAATCTCAACTGGCAGGTGAAACGACTTCTTCTCATTGTATTGAGCTCGAAAACCTGTCAAAAGCTATATAAAGAGTCCGGTACGCACTCCAGAGCTGCCAGGCAACGCTTCGGTTCTTCACATCAACATTAGCTCATTACGTCCTTCGCTTTACCGTCTTCACTTCGCCAGCATACGTCATCATGCAGCTAGCTCTATTCCTCTCACTCTTGCCAGCCGTGGCTCTTGCCATTCCTGCTCCTGTCCTCCAGCCTCGTGTCGGTAGTCCCATTCCTGGAAGGTACATTGTCAAGCTGCGAAATCAGAATCTGCAAGCTCTCATTGAAGGAGCCCTGAAGCTTCTCAAGACAGACCCTGCCCATGTTTATTCGTTTGGTAACTTCGGCGGGTTTGCCGCTGAAATGAGTGACGATATCGTTCAACTTCTTCGTATCTTCCCCGGTGTCGAGTACATCGAGCAGGATGCTGTCGTCAAAGCGAACCTCGGCGAGATTGAGCATCTCGAGAAGAAGGCATACGTTACCCAAGCTTCTTCTACTTGGGGCCTTGCTCGTATCTCCCACAAAGCCAGGGGTGCCACTTCCTACACCTATGACAGCACTGCTGGAGCCAACACCTGTGTGTACGTCATCGACACTGGCATCTCCACCACTCACCCCGAGTTTGAGGGCCGTGCTACTTTCCTTGCCAACTATGCTGGCGATGGCTCCAACACCGATGGTAACGGCCACGGTACTCACTGCGCTGGAACCGTTGGATCCAAGACCTACGGTGTAGCCAAGAAGGCGAAACTCTTTGCCGTCAAGGTCCTTGACGCCTCTGGCTCGGTATGTCTCAATCTCCCATTTCTGCTATATCAGTGGCTTGTTCGCTAACTTCCAACCAGGGTACTAACTCCGGTGTCATTGCCGGTATCAACTTCGTTACCAACGACTCCAAGACCCGTGCTGGCTGTACTGCCGGTGTTATCGGCAGCATGTCTCTTGGTGGAACCAAGTCCACCGTTGTCAACTCTGCTGTTGCCAATGCTGTCTCCGCTGGTGTCTTCATGGCCGTTGCCGCTGGCAACGAGGCCCAGAATACCGCTGACGTTTCGCCTGCCTCTGAGCCCACTGCGTTTACCGTCGGCGCCTCGGACAGCTCTGACAGGTTTGCTTCTTTCTCAAACTACGGCACTTTTGTTGACATCATTGCTCCTGGTGTTTCCATCCTCTCCACCTGGTTGAACGGTGGTACTGTAAGTTAGCTCGTATTACATTCACATCATCATAGACTAACTCTCAATCACAGAACACCATCTCTGGCACTTCAATGGCTACACCCCACGTCGCTGGGCTTGCTGCCTACATTCTTGGCTTCGAGGGCAAGAAGACCCCTGCTGCTCTTGCTTCCCGCCTACAGACTCTTGCTACGAAGAACGTCATTACCGGCCTGCCTTCTGGCACCAAGAACTACCTTGCTTTCAACGGCAATCCCAGCGGATAAGCATTCAACTGATGAAATAGTCTAAGAAGGCCTTCAAAATGAGCGTCGAGCGTTCTGTATGTTGTTTCATTCGCGAAGTCATTGGCATGCACGTCCGCCCTTTCTTCAAGGAGCATTACGTATTTGTGAGTTTTCAAGAGAGTTGGAAAATATCTTGATTTAAGTCAGCTAGCAACTTGAGTAAACAATGCAACTCGATGACTGAATCTTGTTTTTTTGTGCCTTTCTGTGCCCATATTCACAAACATTTCCACTTTGTGTCATCCTTGGTGCTGCCTCGACATTGTCACATGCGATTCTGCCGACAATGACCAGCTATCTTGTCATATCCGGACTCAATGCGGAAAGAGGCGTTACACCGGATGCAGTACTCCCTTGTGGTGTGTCGCATCGTTCAGAACCGTCATATGTGTGAGTTCCATTTTTAGGGTACTCGAGGTGAGGATACTCTCGCAGCAACGGCTGTATGTTGATGAATTTTCCACCAAGAATGTACCAAGAACCGGGACGCAGCAGATGGAATGGGGAGAGACATGTGGGCGTGTTGTCAAGTAGCGACGGCTCAGTCCCTTGCAGGCCGCTCTCGTTTGGTCGCACTGCGTCAGTGTTGCCCTGCGTTCAACAGTGACGAGACCTTCAAAATAGCGCCATTTGTTGGAGATGGAAAATCAGCGTGCTGAAAACCAAATAAGAAGAGTCACACCACATCAGATGGGCGCTGGAGGCTTAATGTAAGTCGTCATCAAGCCGCGTACTAGGTATGAGGCGACTTGATCTCTGCCCGATCTGCAACCTGCGTAGTATCTCCTTTGTTGTGATTGGGTCACGTGTAGCGGGCAGCCTCATCTAAATCAAGTTCCTTCTTTCCTACATCCAGTGAGCGTGCTGAGATCTTACTGCAGGAGAGAATGCACACATGGGATCTAGCGCGATTCGAGCTCTTCCGCATTCGCCACCCAAGCCCTCTTTCTTCTCCAACATCAATACGCACGACACTAAATTTCATATGGAGGCATCTTAGCCCACGGTCTCCTTTCTTGATCCTCTCGTCATTGATGCACTCACCGCAGATTACGACGACAGGCGTTTCAAACGCGAATGCAAATCCGTGGAGCGTCCAGAGATTATTCTAAAGTAAAGCTCTCGGAATCGCTGCAAACAGCCTTCTCACGTGCCACAGACACTACTAAATTGCTCATCTGAACTCCGGTACGCTACCTTTACCTTCAGAATAACCATATTGCTGGATCGTCGTCACTTCCATATTGGCCACCAACTTCTTTACCGTCATCGTTCTGGATTGACTACGACTTTTTAGACCGAGCCAACAATCCACAGTCGTCAGGCACAACGTCACAAGGTTCCGGCAACACAGTCGGAAAGATTTGATTATACTGTCGTGTACATATGCTAGCTCGTACAAGCTACGGGGTCGGAAATGCCGATACGCATGACATTTTGGCGCAAAAAGAGCTCCTAGACGAATAATTTCCATCGCTCGTATCGTCAGCAAGTTAGAAAAACCTTCAAATTTCATTGTTTGTATATTTGTGTATCAGTCCGCTTTCGCTATACTGCCCAAAGCCATCAACGTTCTCGCCCAGGCAGTCACGGCACAATGTGGGTCGTTATTTGAGTGTCGATATAGAGAACAAGATAAGATGTGCAGGAATGTCTCGCTACAAACTTGACACGCTGTTAATCGCGGGAATGCCGGGACTTGACAGGGTGCAAGCCTTGCCTCCCGCGATCTCGCGATGGTATGTGACCGTGTGGTCATGGTTATTCCACTGAGTACAAACTATTCGCGCTTTCTTGCAGTGTTGTGACCAATGATTAAGATACCAAACAGCACGCTCACAGGCATTCCAATGCCTGTTGACCAAGCGTACTGGGTATCAGATCAGCTGTTGTTTGCTCTTTGGTTTGGATGTACCTCCTGAACTGATGGATCAGGCGACTTCAACGCTGATATATACCAGGTTATTGACCAATGATCCCCCGTTGTACCGCCTGCGCCATGTCATATAACCAGACTTGCAAAGTCGCACGGGACTAATAAAGTGTGACGGTTGCTCGGAATAGTCTATGAACTGTGAATATGAAAGTATCAAATACGATATTGCAAGTTGTTCGTCACAACGACTTCCAAACTTGTCGCTCAAAGCAACTAGAAGTCTGGATTAACATGCATTTCCTCTGGTATCTCGCTTCCTTATCGATTGCTGTTGCGACGCCTCTGCTCCAGGAAGCCCAAGTTGCTACTCTGTTGCAAGGACATCCTATAGTAAAATTCCAAAAAGATATAGCCGCTGTCTCCGTGATGGCCATGAAGCACTCATTCTCCACAGTACCCGAGTTTGAGTACTCGATGTCTGGATCCCATGGCTTCGTTGGCTCACTGTCTGAAGCAGAGATTGTTAGACTCAAAACCTCCAAGGACGTAAGCCAGTACTTATGAGAACACGATAAAGCAACGGCTATTCTTTTCGTAGGCTGGATAGATACAGCCCGATTTCAGGATTAATCCGTACGACCTGGTCTATCAAAGCTAAGCCAACTGGGGTATCAGTTGAGTTTCGCACAAAAAGCCAGGCAACGAGACTTGTGTTTTCGACAACAGTGCTGGGAAGTGCACCTGTGCCTACGTCATTGATACGAGTGTCTTTGTGGATCACCCTGACTTTGAAGGCTGTAGGTGACCTTTGCAATCAATTTAGATGCGATTGACTAATACATGACAGATGCAACTCACCTTGTGAACATCTCGGATGATGTTGGAAACACAGATGGTGAAGATCATGGCACGTATGTCGCTGGTACCATTGGTTCGAGGCACTCAACTCACAGTAGCATTATCCAGACGCCACTGGCTGACTTGCTACTATAAGAGATCTGTGGCGTAGCAAAGAAAACAATCTGCCACAACGGCTGGGATAATTCCAGCCATCATCTTTGTCACCAAAGATGCAGCAACACGACATCGCTCTAAAGGAGTAGCTGCGATTATGAGTCTGGGAGTCATAAGAGTACTGCTACAAACCCAGGGGTAAGTAGTTTCTTCCATTTTAGCACTGAGTTCTCACTATGAGTACTGATGCCTGCCCAGATTGCCGCGGCAGTAGCCAGCGGAATTTATTCGTGGTAGCCGCAGGAAACGATGGACAGGACGCCCGTTTTACTTACTCTGCCTCTGAGCTTAGTTTCTGTACTGTAGGTGCAACATCAATGAATACTGTGATTTCGTGATCAAACTATGGCCCTGTTGTTGACGTGCTGGCACCCGGCGCCAACATGACGAGCTTGAGCCATGACGGTACAACAGCGATGCACAATGAAACGTCAGTGGCAAGCCCCCATGTCGCGGTACGAGAAGAATGTGTGAAAGAATCTTAGGTATGATGTTGATGTGCCTGATGAGGAACGTAACAAAAGGTTGGTGAATATCTTGGTTAATAATGGGTCGGTCAGTACGTACGTAAGCCGATGTCTTCTGACGCAAAATCTCAGCCTAAGGCCAATGTTGTGGATTAATTTTGTAATGAAAACGGACTTATGCGCTTGAAAGATTTCATCGTTATTCTACCGCTTTAAAAACATACATAGATGTACCACACGCCGTGCTCAATTCAGATGTCTTACATGCAGCGATACAACTGGGCACGTGGCCAATGTTCAGATGTGAATAGGGGTGATGCTGGAGTTCAGATGGGTCATCTGACGTTCTCTGACATGTGCCAACAAGTCGTCGATATCCTCTGGTGCAAGACTCCTGTCGTCGATATTTATCCCCACTTGCTGCTTTTTCTCATTTTCTCTACGCTTGATTTCGACAGTCTCGTTATCCATGTCTGGGTTGCTTTGCTGCTTCGAATCCCGTCTTGACATCCATCGCACGAGATCGTCAACATCATCGTTGTGAAGGTGGCCTTTGCCCTCAAAATTGGGCGAGCGCTCTCTTGATCTTCCACGCTTGGCTTCAAGCACAGAAACATCATCCTTTTTGGCGATCTCACTCCCAGCAACAGATTCGCCACTTGTGTCGTCGTGATGCGTTCTCCATTGCCCAATCTCGGGCACATCAAATTCATTTTCAGTGTCCTGTTCGTGCTGCAAAGCGCTTAGCTGCTGACGTATAGGACCTGCGTTTGCGCCGTCGCGTCGTGAGACCCAACGGCTGAGACTGTCCTCTTCTTGCTCGTCGTCCTCTTGGCTTTGCTCGGAATCGGATGCTGTCGACTCATCACTGTATCCGGTGTGCATTACTACAACCGGTTCTGTCGAGATCGATTTGCGACTCGCGTGACGGACGAGTTCATCAATGTCCGAATGACCGAGGCTTTCATGTCCGCTGTCTTCCATCCTGGATGATTTGATGTTGGATGCTTTTCGTTCACCGTCGCTTGGTGGATCTCTTCTGCTGACCCAACGCACAAGCTCGTCAACATCGGAGTGGTTGATGCTGGATTCGTAACTCTGTCGCGGATTCCATGGTTGACCATGGGGTTCGTCTTCATCGTCGGTCGCCGTTGACTCGCGACGCATCAAAGTACCAGTGTTCTCCTCGATGCTGGCCATCGTTGGTGGTCCCTTACTCGTGAGACGTCGGATTTTCATGCCCATCCGACGAGTGAACCCTTCTTTCTCATGTGGCGTCGTCTCCGGTGTGTGTGGCCGGTTGTAGCACTGTCTTTTCTCATGCTGCGCCTTCCAATTCGTTGCCGCTTCTTCTCGCGATTGCGCTTCCTGGTGACACTTCTTCATATTGTCTTCAATATGAGCTTGAAAGAGCGTACTACGAAGGGATTGGAATCGTGTCATATGGCTCCGCGGGCCTTTTAAGGATTTGTCCCCAGTAGCAGTGCCCGGGGTGACTCTAACGTGCTTGGGCGCTGGTTTGGCCTCGGTCTTAGAATCGTGTGCAGCACTTCCCGTCGATAAGAGGCCTTGGCGTGACTTTCGAGTGAATGAGTCGTCAATCTTGGTGCTGTCGTTCATGGGTCCAGACTCTTCCTCGTTTGTTGAAGCTGAGGAGTTGTCTTCCTCGTCACCGTCACTGCTGCTCGACCTTTCGTCAAGGTGTAAATCGTCCAATATGCGTGAGACTTGTGGCGAGAGGAGACTTATGCCCTGCTGCTCCCCGCGCTCTTCATTAGGCACTTGGCCAGCCGCAGGCGCATCTGATCCTGAGGGAATGTCGAAGTATGATGCCATGATCGCAGTCACGCGAGGTGTGTGCGCAATCAGACAAACGATGATAAGTGGACACAGAAGTGATGACGGAATATCCCACAGGAAACTGTTAAAGCGGCTGAGGTCAAATGCAAGGCGCGCTTTGAACTTCCTGAGGGTTGGAGTAAAGGCTCGGCTGTCAAGGGTCCTTCTTGGAAGGCGGGGTTACGAACCAATGGTCGCATGACGGCGTCTTCGCCCTAAACTCATGATTGGCCTTTCACAGCGAAGACACGGCCGACCAAGGACCCGATCTGCAGTAATTGGCTGGGCACGTTTGATTCTTGGCTCCAAGCTTTTAGCCGATCGCCACTCCTGCGGCTCTTCCAGTACTTACCATTGTCATCTGTGCATATCGACGCGACAAGCTAATCAACATCTTGCATGATCGAGCATGGACCAGATGGTAGGATACACGGGACGGCTGTCTCAATTGCAGTCACCATTCAACGTGGTAATCGAAAGGCCACTGAGGATCTGTCAAAAACCATCAATGCGAGGCTAGCTCTTTGCAAGCGATCGATGACCACTGCTAGCATCTAATTGACAGGACTCGATAGGCGAACCTAACAATGCAGCACGCCTCCGATCTAAGAGCACCTCGAGCTGCGAATATGCGAATTAGATATGGGCACCATACTCGCTCAGCCCTGTAGTTGGCGCAACGTTGAATGCGCCTATGGCCATCCCTGCGGTCCCACCCACATTCGCAACGTCTCTGCACGAGCTTTAACTCTCTCCACTGACAACTTAGGCCTGGAAGATCCACCGTGGATGGCGGTCACCGAGCTTCAGATCCTCCACGCTGTCATGGAACCCGTTTGTCTCGGGGTGTTCAACAAGGAACTGCTGCTTCTGCTTGTTCTCCCTCTTCAGCCTCCACCACAGGGCGTTTACCACAACGATGTTCATCAACAGATAGCCAAGCGCAAAGCTGTGGCCTAGAACATATCGAGGAGCGGTCTCCGTTCTATAAAGCTGTGTGCCCAGTACAGCTCCAAGGTTGCCAATAGAAATTTGCATGGCGTTTGCGGTCGCACGCTTGGTCTGTCCGGACACATTGATGGCTGGCCAGCTTAGTACCAGGGCGACTGATGGGTAAATTCCCACCGCTGCAAAGAACGTCCCCACGTAAGAAACACCGGGCCTGGACTTGGGATTTTTGTTTGCAATGAGAATGATGTACCCAATAACCGCGACGGCAGATGTGACAGTGATAAAGGGGCCTCGTTTCTTGGTCTTCTCAGACCAGATGGCCCAGAAGATGGTGAAAACGGTAGCCACTGCGTACGGTGGGATGGTCAAGAGCTGTGATTGGGCAGATGTGTAACCCATGTCCCGGATGATCGACGGCTGGATATTGTCAGTAGGAGAATTTGGAGGCGCTTGGGACGAACTTACCAGAAACAAAGATAAAGTATACAGAGGTAGACTCATAGTGTGGAAAGCGGCACCATAAAGCCATATTTTGGGGTCTTTGAGAGCGTCCACAACATCGCCCCATCGAAATTTTTCATCGTTCGTCGCATCGCTGTCAGCCTTGAGCCTGGCTTGGACGAAGGTGCGCTCATTCTTCGATAACCAACCTGCGGTGTCCGGATAATTTGAGATGAACCAGTAGGCAGCGACCGCGATTACGATGGTGAGCAGGCCTTCCTGTGGGCTTGTCAGTATTACCCAGCACAAGCAGACGAAAAGCGCACCAGAATAAAGATCCATCTCCAACCAGCGTAATTCCCGACTCCGCCCATGTGCCCGATGCCCCAGGCCAGGATACCACCGAAAGCTCCAGCTAGAGAAGCGCAGCTAAAGAAGAGCGAGATTCGGTACTGGCGCTCATCTCGCTTGTACCACATTGACAGGTAATACACCACGCCCGGAAAAAGTCCTGACTCTGCTACGCCAAGGCTGATGAAAGTCAGTCGATTATCACCGTAGTCCCGAAATCTCGACATACAAGAAGCGTACAACAAAAAACCCAGCCTTGCTCTGCGTCACACCCATGAGGGTTGCGACGATTCCCCAGACTACTGTCAAGGTCGGTAGCCAGAACTTCGGCGTCGTGCGCTTGAGGATGATGTTGCACGGAAGTTCGAATAGTACATAGCCGATGAAGTACAGCGTCAGACCGGTGAGATACTCATCACCAGTCATCTTCAGGTCGACGATAAGCCCTTCAAGGCGAGCATTGGCCACGTTACTTCGATCCAGAAAACTGAGTAGGTACAGAACTGAAACCGCTGGGAGCAGTCTCAGATCCAACATGCGCAGCAACTTCTTCTCGTTGATAGTACCGGGGACGACCTCAACATCCGAGTCGGACAAGTTCGACGCGCCGGGCGCGTCGGCCTTTGGTTCGTTCACGCGCTTTTCGTCTGTCGACATGGCTGCGATGGCGTCGAATGGGTTATCTCGAGACTTTGGAACGAAATGTACAGGGCACAGCATATTATACGCGCCGGCACTATTCCAGTATCTTAAAATGATGCAAGAACATGGACATTGTAGGTCAACCCACCTGCGCCGTCATAATGCTGGAACGGCAAGGTGGAAACAAGCACTGGAATGCTAGGCTGAATGTCATTGGACTGATTGTGAGTTCACCTCCGAGGCGAGACTCAATGCTCATTAGGAAAGCAGTTCTTACTCGGCAAAGAGCTGAAACGGCAGGTTGTTTCCTGGCATTGTAGGGGTTCTGGGTGTTGGCGAAATCGTGGGGTGGAATGTCGTGATTGCAGATCTGCACAAGCGGTTAGCGCTAGCCGTGTCGGGGCTAATATTGGGTGGAACATCGTCATTTCATGGAATAAAAGCATGCGGAAGGACAAGCAAATGTCAAAATACTCTTGGAGTGTGGCGAGCGAGCAATTGCGAGTTGTGCGCCCAGGGAGTTGCTGACTGCAAGTGCATACAGGGTTCATGGCTCTATTCCATCCTAGACTACATTTACATCTCGAACATCGAGACGTCCCAAGTCGATCAACCTCCCATCATCCACCTTCTAGCTGAACGACTCCACTCTGTCCCACTGTCACACGCTCAACCAGAGCATGTTCCGCTTTTCGTGGGCTCGCAGCCACCAGCACACCCGTTGTACATCTGACAAGGAGTCTTGGTGTCGTAGCACGCGTTCTTGATGGTCGCAGTGTCTTTGTAGTTGGAATTGATCCCAGCAAGCTCACCACCGTTGACAGCAGTCACACCCTCGATGTACACATTGCGCTTGCACTGCTTAGAGCAGTTTCCGCAAGAGCGGTACAGCTTGCCATAATCGTTCACAAAGAAGTTCTGTGGGCCTATCAGTAAACAAAGCACAACTATTCTAGTTTCTGGAAGAGATGGAAATACGGAGAACAAGGACGAAGAGAGCTAGGTGAACTCACAATGATGTTGACGGTTCCGCAGCCGTTGTGCTGAACAACCTTATCACCAGCCTTGTAGGCACCACCGCCAACGATCCAGGACTGGTCGCCAGACGCATCGTTCTTGACGGTGATCGCGTCTTCGCAGACTGTGAAGGCGTCAGAAGAGTACTTCAATCAACGATCCACGAGCGCTCACCATCCTCAAACCAGACAAACTCCAAAGTGCAAGCGCCGTCGCAATGGACACCTTCAGCTTGGTTCTTGCCAATGATGCAGTTCTTAAGCGTTGCACCCTTCTTCAGCAGAAACACAGCGTCGGCGTCACCACCTTCAACCTGGGCGTTGCAAGCTCCACTACCACGATCGTACCTAGCCCAGCCACAGTCGAAGGTCTGGCCAGCAGCGACAGTGATGACCTTGCTGTTTGTCTTGGTCGAAGTGGCTGTGGGAACACCACCCGTGTGGCCGTTACAGGCGAGTACTGCAGGCAGGAAGAGCGCAGCGACGCCAGCGAGCTTTCCAAAGGACAACATTATTAGCAAAGAAGCAGGAAGATGGCCGTAGAAGCGGACTCTGATGGCGTGTTGACTGAGAATGCCATCGCATCTCAGCAGCTATATACATCGGCTACTGTCTGATGTTGTCCATCATGCTCGCCGGCAATCAGGTCAACAATCGGCGTAATTGGAGGAGATATTGCGCCTTGGCTCAACTGGCCGATTTTCTGGCAATCTCTGTATAGTGGTTTCCGCTGCCAGAGAGCCTTGGCAGTTCCCATGAGGGTGTTCCTAGTAGCCGTACTACCTCCTGGCATGGAAACCTTTCATCTTGCCTGGGCCAAGAACCACATACTGCAGAAGCACTTGCATCACCATCCCTGACGTGTCACACATGCATATCATTCAAGTGGCGAAGGATCTGCGCCATGTCGAGCACCCTGGGCAAACTCGAAACAAAAGATAAGGACAAACCCAGGTCAGTGGTGGAAATCTAGCTCGCCAAACCTCCTAGTGACTGGCCGCCAAGAACTGCACATTGGGTCACCGCGTGCCTGCAACATGCTGCCGGGCATTTTCTGACAGCGGAGAAATATCGAGGATCCGGGATTACAGGCTTGGTATTGCGGGGCGCGCGCAAGCGTAGCGGAGAAGTGCATGTCGGTGCAGCTGTGCGCCGAACGGCACTGAAGCAACAACGGCATACGCGCAGCGAAACACACACACACACACACACACACACAAGGGAAGCACCTTTCCAGCTAGAGACACGGTGAATATCGGTATCCTGAGCTACGCCATTCGGTCTCTCTGTCACGGTACTTCCCGACCAAGCTCTGCCCATCGAGAACCCGGCGCGCAGTTCCCACAAACATACCCCTGCGTGCAACACTCCTGCTCAAGCCCTCAGCCTCCAACCAAGACAACCTACCAGCCGATGCAGCAGTGCACCAGCGGAGCGGAACAGGACATGTTGAGCGCTTGGTTGGAATGGACGGGGCGGCCGGTACCTAGAATAGGAAGTCTTGACCGTGGATGTGGATGGGGTGACTCAAAGGGATCGCAGATCGAGCAATGATGTAAATCAAATTGTCCATGTCTGGTAGATACAAGATCAGATTATCACTGCATGTCGGGGCTGTGTCGTCCGTCACCATGCGTACGAACGTAGAATCCTTATATATCGAGTAAAAGGTGGTGCTGGAGAGATACCACTTGAATAGGTTCTCGTTGTTTGGACGGTACATAATCTGTTTTTTTTTTTTTTTTCTGCCAAAGTTCTAGAAAGGATGAAAAGGGGAAAGCATCGCACTTTGTATCTATCCAACTGCTTCAGTAGCACCACATGTGCGTTATCTCAAAGGACTTCTGAATCCAATCGTGCCAAACATACCCCCCTTTCTCGGCGTCGTCATGGGCTCGGGCGTGTTCCTCCCCGTTCCTACTTGACTCGCCATGCCCATTGCGCCCTGGCCTACGTTCGCCCCACTGCTTCCGGGTGCCTTGAATCTGTACTGGCTGCCGGTTGCGTAGATATCGTTGAGCATCTGCTCCAGCACGCCCGCGTCCACGAACTCTTCGTACTTGCGCCACAGCTTGAGCGCCGTCGTCGCGTCCTCAATGGAATCGTGCGTGTCTTGTTGAATTGACTCTTTCAGCACACACCAAGCGAGGAACTTGAGATTGAGTTTGCGCTTGTACTCTGGTAGGAAGAAGAGATTGCTTGTATCGACGACCTGGTTCTTAGGAACGTGGATGTTGATTGTGCGGAAGTCGTTGGCTAAGCTATGACCAACAAAGACGCAGCCAAGATTGAGCAGGAGCCAAAGTTTCTTGTACGCATGTTTGAGGCTGACAAGTGCGTGAGGCGAAGTCTCGCGGTTGAGGTCGCCTGGAGAGATTCCAGACCAGGCAGTCAAATGATCGACGACAGGTTCGCTGACAGCAATGTAGTCATCGATAAAAGGCAGGCCAGCATGCTCACCACTACCACGGCAGACCGAGACGCGGGCAAGGCCTTTGCGGTCAGGGCGGATGGTCTGGCGGGTACCATCAGCTTTCATTTCAATCTCTTCAGCTTGGAGACGGATGAACTCTGCATCGATGGCGACAGGATATCCGGGCTTCGGCGCTTCGGCCTGAGCCTCGAGAAGTCTAAACGTGGAGTCGGGAGGTGAAGGATTCGACGACCACCATCTGTACAGGATCGAGACATCGAGATTGTCCTTCCACGAGTCATCAATCTTGTTTCTGGCTGCCTTCAGCTGGTAGGTGAGCACAGAAGGAAGCTTCCAGCCTGGTTCGAACCGCAGAGCTTCTTCCTTGGGTATGGGCCGGACCAAAAAGTCGTTGAAGAGGTGCCACTTGTCCTCGGAAGTGGGCTCTCCAGACGATGGCGCAGTGTTGATGGTCGCAACAAGATGCGGCTTCTGATGCTCTCCACTGTTGATGTCGGCGACAACGCCAATCAACTCGAACACCATGATTTCGAAGACGCCTCGTTGCAGATGCAGTTTCAGGTCTTGGCCTTCAAAGCAATAGAACTGCCCTTGGTCGATTATGATTCCAATCTCTTGCGGCAACCAGTGCGGTATCGACCACAACAGCTTGGCTTCATGACTCTGGATTGCTGCGTTGAGCATCAGAACGCCAGGAATGGTCTGAATGGTCTTCCTTTGTACCATCTGTTGATATCTGTTGCATTTTGTGCACCACCCGCGCGTTTGGTCCTGGCGCTCGACACTGGCCTTTAGGATCTGTGAGAAGGTCGGGCGTGGTATCCTTGTGTTCTTCATGACATGTTTCGCAGGGTATACGAGCTCGTTTACAAAATTCCTGCCACCCCTGATGGTTTCGTTCGCACACTGCGCGCATCTCATACTTGCTCTTGCTTGTGTTTCCAAGATATGATCCATTGGTGATGGTCCGGAGTTGACAGGCAACATTTGCCGGACTTCGTCTGATATCTTGTCCAACAAGAATCGGTTAAGATTTTGAATCATACTTGTAAGCGCAACGTTGGGCGCGAACTCCTCCAACAGATTCAACGACACTGCATTTGATAAGCTGCTGAATGTCTTCAGGAAATTCGAGGCTTGGCAGTTGAGTCCGGCCGCTTTCTCAAGCATGTCGATGAGGAAGCCTAGCTCGCATAGGAGACACGATTCGAACAGACAGGCTGAGGCAGTGTGCTGCAACGCGATGTTTCGAATCAAGGGTGTGAAGCGGAACAACTGCAGCAGAGAGTTTGCGTATGAGTTGGCAATGTGTGTCTCCAATCCCGAGTAGGGTGTCTGGTTGTAGTAGCTGCGAAGACGTCAGACTAAGTGCTAATTTTTTGGGAAGGAACTGAGCATACGCAAAGTCAAAGTCGTCGACACCAAATTTGCTGTATTTGATTTCGACATTGCCATACATCGACGGTACCTCTTTCCGTGTGACATCTTCCAAGTGTAAGTCAGTCAGAGACTCCATGGTCTCAGTAGTTTTACTTTCTGCTTCGCTGCTGTACGATTGTGCCGTCCGAGATTGCTCGCTCAAGAACTTAGGCGCTGATAGTGAGTCTGTAACTCTGTCTGACTGCCGTCTGGATTCAGCTTGATTTCGACGCTTTGTACGAGGATTCTTTGCGAAGAAGCCCATTTCGGTCCGTGTCATACTGGCCAAGATGGAGGCATCAATCTTGGGTGGTGGGGCGCCTACTTCGAAAACGATATGGCTCGGCCAGCTGGAAAGTAGATTTTCTTTGTAATACGGCATACCAACTGTGTTCAGAGGTCTACTGGAGATTAGCAAAGATAGTTACAAAAAAACGAGAAACATACGTGTCTAGTGACCAGTCCATGGTAGGCGGAGGTATAGGGTGGTCGGCGAACTCTGTGGGGTTGCTATACTCTGGAAAGTGCACCTTGGAAGGAGACCCCCACAAATGGACTTGTCCGTTACTATCTGACAAAGCGAAAGCCTCGCCAGAGGGCGCCATCTCGAAGCCATGGAGATAAGAATCATACAAGTTGATTTGCCGCAGATTCGCAGCATCTGGGTTCATTAGATCGATGACCTGCATCTGACCGTTGTGCGAGGCGATAATCGCAGTGGTCGACATGCGAGGGTGCATTCGGACGAAAGCTGCACCGGTATGAAAAGGAATCGGCGGCAGTTGCTTCAATGTCTTCAGGGAGAAGACATGTGTGAACGGATCGAGCATGTAGGCGTGCTGCTGTCTAGGCGACCAGCCGCACGTCGCCAGGAAATCTCCTTTTGCGTCCATGTCACTGATACTACCCGTGTGAGCGTCGAAAGCTTTGATGTTGGTGAGCGAGTTGGAATCCAGGATGTGGATGCCGCCGTTCTTCGTGGCGGCGCAGATGTATTGACCTGCACGCTTCATGATGGTGTACTGGGCTTCGGCTGGAAGCTGGCTCAAGTCAGCACAGCAACACAGCGGCGGGGCCCTGCAGACTCACCGTCTCGGTGATGGCGCCCTTCTCAATGTCCACCTTGAACATGCGGTCTTGAGCGCCTGCGACAAGGATCTCTCGTGTGCCTTTGGAGGTGAAGTTCATGCACTTGAGGTCTTTGAATTCGTTGTTTCTGCAGTCTGCGCATCAGCCTTTCTCCACTACACCTCCTGCAGGCACCTGTCGGAGACAAACGTACGTGAGATGCCATTGTGTAATGCCGCGCCGGTGAGCATAGTGGATGCTCTGCTTCGAAATCGACAGGACGCCCTTCTCGGTAAACAGAAACTGCTTGACTGGGCCTTCATTGGCAGCATGGCCACGGTAGGAGGTGTAGCGCTCGAGGGTCGCGCCATAGAAGGAAGCAACGCGCCCCTGTGTGGGAGTGGGTGTGAGTGGGTGCAGCAAGAGTGCTGTCTGGGGAGGCTCACAAGGCTATTGCCGGTCCATAGCAGCTCCTGGGACGTGTCAAAGGCAAAAGTCGCTACGGGCGTGGCAGGATGGTGTGGTCCTGGGGGAGGCAGCTGCACGAATGCAAGCTGTGTTCATCAGCCATGGCTCCTTGTTCGCTACGCAATGCATAGCAGCAACGTCTCCTGCGCGCCCGCTGCACTGGGGGGGGGGGCATTACCTCGTCCCAGTCTGCCTCCATGCTGGCAGCACGTTCACCGGTGTTATGTGCCTATGACGCGACGGCGACATGCCTCAAACATGGTCGTCGACCTTTAAGAAAGCGAGCTGTGGCGTCGTGAGTCGTGAATGGGGTGGGAGCTAGGCGGCGCGTGGATGCATGATTGCAGGTGGGGCAACAGAGCTAAGCTCGGCGCGCTCGGGAAGTGGTGTCAAAGCGGAGGGCGCCTGCACAGAGCACCACACTAATGTTGAGCTTGGGGTTTTAAAAATCGGTCTTGTCTTGGCTGATTCAAATCTACAACTACAGATCCATTGAAGAGGTCTTGTTATATCTATGCATGGGGTGTTGATCGCATTGCAACTACTGTATCTTACCAGACCGCCATTGTGTGCCTGTGCTTATGCCAGGTGCTGAAATGCAGCGTGCAAGTCGTGTTGGGTATCGAATGCCTGTCAAGCAGACAGGCTTAGTTCGCGATGCTCGTGAAAGAGAACTGGAAAAGCCCGAAGATCATACCGAGAAGATGCTGCTGCCGGAACGCCATAAGAACTCATGTGGTCGAAGACGTAATGCGCAGTGCAAGCCTGGATAAGCGTTAGTAGGATTCACGTCAAGGCGCGTCAAGCGTGGCTGTGCAGCCAGGTACAGGCTTGACCAAGAAGCACCGTCTAGGGTCTGGCAACCACGAGGGCACAATGTAAGCCAGGTCCAACACTTCACATGAATAACAACGTACCTGGAAAAGGGTGGTCGTTGGCGCCGATGCGTTCGTTCAGTACTTGGCCTCATCGTCTTCGTCAGCGTCTTTCTTGTGATCATAGCGTTGACGTTTGTGCGTTTCCGTCATGCCCTTGCCCGAGCCGGTGAAGCCAACTCTGCTGCCAAAATTGGTGCTTGTCCGGAACATGGACTCCTTCTTCGCAATCTTCTTCCCCACGCCCTTGCTCTGAAAGTCCTTCCAGTTGCCCACGCTCTTCTTCAGCTGACCCTTGTTGGGCACCCTGTTCACGCGCTTCGGTTCGTCGAGAGCTGCGGTGGCTTTGGCGGGTTGCGCGTTCGGGTTGACGCTCGCGGGGCCAGAGATGACGTGCGGAGTCGAGGTGGTGGGCGTCGTGGGTGAGGGCGCAGCGGCGGGCTCGGGCTCACGCTTCCTCTTGCTGGGGAGCGGCCGCACACGGTCGCTGTCGACGGTCAAGGTGTCGTCGTATTCGATGAAGCGCACGAGGTACTTGGGCGCCGAAGCCGAGCCGAGGATGCTCTGTATTTTGGCCTTGTACCACGACCTGTCTGTCCACTGCGCCTCACACATGTCGCCGGTGGTGAAGACAACGGGCTTGTCGGGCTCCTGCTTCTCCATGGCCTTCCTGAGCAGAGGGTGCTTCTCCGGGTCGAACTTGGGCGCGGCCGGCGTGGGCGCTTGGGGGAGCTGTGCCTCGAGCGGGGCCAGCTGCGCCTGGTAGCCTGCTATTGTAGCGTTGTGTGCCGTCACTGCCTGCTCTGCCTCGGACCTCATGGCCTCCCACTGCTCGCGGTCCTCGCCGGGCCCCATGCCGCCCAGCTCTGCATCGATTCCCGAGATCTGCCGGTGGAGTCAGTTGGGTGGCTGCGCCTACAAGACAGAGCCGCCGACGTACCGTGGTGGCCCACTCGTCGCGCTTCTTCTCCTCGTTCTGGATGTCGCGCTTGATGTACCAGATCTGGTCCTTGATCGCCTTGATGTCTGTCATTTTGCTTGAATTGTCTGGCTTGAGTTGTCTGGCTTGAATTGTCTGGCTTGAATTTTCTGGCTTGAGTTGTCTGGCTTGAGTTGTCTGGCTTGAATTGTCTGGCTTGAATTGTCTGGCTTGAATTGTCTGGCTTGGCTTATCTGCTCGACTTGCCTGGCTCGGCTTATCTGCTCGACTTGTCTGGCTTGGCTTGGTCTGGCCGTGTCGTGGTGAAGTCGAATGGATCGTGGCGCGAATGCAGAGGCAGGTGCGCGCAGTCCAAAATTCTCGCGTTAGGGGTCGTCACAGGGCAGCGGACATGACGCCCCGGGAGGCAGCCGCAGTCCTTGGCGGTCTCCACTCTTTCGCAGACCCTTGCCTCAGCCCTACGAGCATGGCCAGCTGCGGGGGAACGCTGGTCCGGCCAGAGCAAGTGAACATCAGACGGACACTCATGTGCAACGCCTGAGTCGTGCTGTGCTGACTTGCATCCACGCTGCGCAGCGGACACAGCAGGCATGGAGGGGCCAATGGGCCATCCATCCATGGACACATCCTCACACTAGCCATCCATGCTGCATCGCGAGCTCGGTCCGAATCCTGAGCATTGCCGACAGCAAGGTCTCTCTCCCTCCCTCCGCTGCCTCTCTGCGAGCATGCGCTCCACGCTCCACTCGGTTTGCTCGCTGTTCCCTGCGGCGTGGTCGAGGGCAACTCGGCTGGGTGGTGGGGAGCACGTTCCTCTGCGCGCTCGCCCTGTCAGGAACAGGCGCGGCGATCCATCCTCTGTCGACGCTCTTCGATGGCGTTCTCGAAACCCCACCATGCACCATGCACCATGGGACATGCCGCTCGTTGATTGATAAGCAATCAGCCTGTGAGTCTTTGGCCCGCTACTGCGCTGCCGCTGCTGCGCCCTTCTTCTCTCCACCCGTCCTGTCGTCACGCTTCTCAACGCAGCCTGTCAGCCAAGCTCGCTCTTTTCTGCCAGCCTCCTCCGCCGCCGTGCGAGTGCGCCATCCTTGCTCCGCGAAGTCGCCCGTTTCATCAGACAGGGTTCACCCACCGACTAGGCCTTCAACGCAGCGAGACTACGTACAGGCGAATTTGCTACCGCCCATCCTCCCTCATCTCAACACCTGACGTTTTGCAATCTTGATCTCTGTGACCTCTGCACTGAACTACCCCCTACGGACCCCGTTGAGTGTGCCGCGCGCTTTCGGCTTTTTGTCTGGTACGCTTACGCTCGACGACTACTCACTGAGCCCGCCTCCGCTGTGACCCACGCGCGACTAAGCTCGTCACGGCTGTCGCACCCTCCTGCGTCATACACACAACAGATCCAACAGTCTGCGTTTCCACCACCTTGCCGACTGCCCACGATCCTATCACGCCGTGTTCCAGCGGGTGGCGAAAATCGCTGCTCATAGCAGGTCGACGGTCTGCCCCTCCACACCCAAACAACTCACGTCGTTGCAGGGCGCCCTTCCTGCCCGCCCCAGAAAACACCCCAACTCCAACCTCGACCCCACACTGCTCTTCCCGTCACCATGTCTGGCACAGGCAACGAATTCCAGAATGCTACGCCGTTCTACCTCGACGCGACACAACAGGACCTGCTCCTAGCAGCGCTTGCTTCGAACAACCAGAATCCAAATGATCTCTTTTCCAACGTCAATGTCATGGACGAAAAGCAGACGCTGGCCAACAGTCACTTTCAGTACCCCACCAACAACACCAATGCCCTCGACTCCGCTGCTTTCTTCTCGCCGCAACAGCGCACGCCCGCTAATGCGTTCAGCAACATGGGTGTAGAGGAGAGTCCGTTCGTCGATTACCTTGACGGCGATAACAGCTTCGACTTCGACGGCGCTGACAGTGGTGCTGCTATGATTGGGTCTCTGCCCGGCGACACGCCTGACGCGGAAGCAAATGAAAAGCGCAAGAGCCCGGATGAAGAGGGCGATGACGACGACGAAGAAGGCGGTGGTAAGCGACGGGAAGGTGAAGACAAGCAGGCCAAGAAGCCCGGACGCAAACCACTAACATCAGAGCCTACAACTGTACGTTCCGCCAGCAGCACACGTAAATGGCGACTAACCAGCACGTAGAAGCGCAAAGCTCAAAACAGGGCCGCCCAGCGAGCGTTTCGAGAGAGAAAAGAGAAGCATCTGAAAGATTTGGAAACAAAGGTCGACGAGCTCGAAAAGGCCTCCGACGCCGCCAACCACGAGAATGGCTTGCTCCGTGGCCAAGTCCAGCGGCTGCAGATGGAACTGCGTGAATACCGCAAGCGCCTTTCTCTCAACAGCACCGGACTCAACCGTACCCCACCTGTTACCGCCGGCTTCAGCTCCATGCTCAACAACACGAACAGCAACTTTCAGTTTGAGTTTCCACGATTTGGTGGACTTCCTGGCAGCCAGCTTCTCGAGAACGGGCCACTGTCGAAGCCGAAGTCGGCCTCGATGTCTACGACACGACCATCTGTGCAGACCTTCAGCCCCTCCCACACAGCCAATGGATCCCTGGTCCACTCACCAGTCAACGGCGCCAGTCCTGCGGTCAATAGCTCTCACTCGGGCAGCACCGATAGCGTACGCGGTACCAACGCAACTCAGAAGTCTCACCGCAGCAGCACAGACAGCTCGGTTGTGTCCCAGTCACGCGTCTTCCAATTCAACAGTGGTTCGTCGACACACTCAGAATCTCCTTCGACTTCCTCGACCTCGCCAACAAACCAGGACTCATCCTGTGGCACATCGCCGGAGCCAGGTCATACCTCGCCGGATCAGAAGGATACGATTACAGACGGATATGTGTGTCATGGCAACTCGGAAGGTGAGGTTCTCTTCTGTGAAAAGCTCAACATGGCCTGCGGCAACCCACGCAATCCCGTCCCTCGTGCCAAATCAGTGACCAAGTCTGACGACAACCCCTCTCCTGCAGTCACACCAGCCAAATCACCTGGCCCCGATCTCAGTGGTTTCGACTTCTTTGCCAACCAAAACGGCGGCGCGTTCGAGCCCAGCCTCTTCGGCGAGTACCGCGACACAAACACGGCCATTATGGGCACCGACGGCGATTTCAACAGTGGTTTCTTCAACGATGCTTTCATCAACACAAGCTACGGCAGCAGCCCCTTCCACTTCGGCGACACACCCGCCGTGCAGAAGCCGAACCCTCTCGAGCAGATTGAGCGCATTCAAGACGGCGAAGAGGAGGTCGTGCCGGGTGAGGACATCGACCAGATGCTCAATTGCCACAAGATCTGGTCAGTAGTAGACAGATTCGCTGACATGACTGACGCACTGACCGCCAATAGGGACAAGCTGTCGACTCGCAACGACTTCAAGGATGGCTCCATCGACATTGACAATCTCTGCTCGGAGCTTCGCGCCAAGGCCCGCTGTTCTGAGAGCGGTGTTGTTGTCGACCACAAAGATGTTGAAGAAGCGCTGAAGCGCCTGCCCAAGGACCAACAAGCGGCTTGGAGGCAACATGCGGCATGATTTCATTCATTTCATGTACCCGCTTTTGGTCCCGGTGACACAAGGCATCCGTTGAGCGTACGATAAAGTAGGTTTCGGACTTTTGTGACGATACAATGACGCTCCATGTTGGGAATTGGCGTTGATGGAGCAAACTCGATGAGCACTCGAAGACAATCCCTCGAGGAGCATCATAATGGTGGTGAACAGTCGTTTGTTGGTTTCAAACCAGCCTCAGTTAGTCAGACTGTAGTTTAATTGCAGCTTAAAGTTTCAACCTATCAATGAGCCTTGCCTCCTCCCTGGCATCCACGAGCACGAGCGGGAGCGGAACTGCGCTGATCAGCGTCGTTTGTTTCCGCCGAGCCATGTTACGGTGTGGGTTGTTCTCAAGAGACCAGCTATACCACGTAACACAAGCATTGAAAAGTAAATAATTTTTAACTTAGCAAAATAGAAGTAACGTAAAGCTCCGCTGAAGGGGCCACACCACTAAAGGGGCTACATTCTCTTAGTATTGTAACCTTCCTGTACGACACAATATGTGTCAGGATCAGAGTTGTTACAAGACTAAGAGACAAGAACACTAAAAGGAATAGGATGTATTGCAGGTGAGGATACGCTGATAAATGGGTACCCCCTACCATAGGGTACGGCAGGGGTAGGGTAGGGTCCGTACGGAGCTGAGGTAGAGGTAGGTGTTAGGATCCTCAGAACACGGGAAGGATCAAGCCAATTACAGTGGCTGCGGTACAGTGATTATGATAACAGAACGAACGATGGTAAGCAACAGGACAGTGTTAGCACTCGGCCTAGGGCTGATGTAACACGTAGCTTAATTAGAGCTTAACGTGAATTACAGGCAAGCAGTCTAACCTAACTTAATGCTACCCCTAGCACGTATAGGTTCTTCTTAATAGAAGGAGGCTCTAGTGTAAACAGCATAGTAGTTAGTCGTATAGTATCTATTTCTAAGATTAACAGTCCTCTGTTCCTAAGTATAGAAGTAATTAGAATATTAAGATAGTAAGTTAGGCATAAGGTTAAATAAAGAAGTAGTAACAGATATTATTTCCTAAGGCCTAGGGTAATTGTAAAGAGTGTACAAGGCGATCACGAGAGAGGATAGGGTTGAAGAGGATAGCAGGTGTATTGAGGTACGTAGTGTGTAGTAACGAGACTAATTGCTGGAGTATCAGCGATAACCTCCGACATCTTTATATAGTCCGGGCTGAATAGCCCCATGGTAGCTCGCCAAGACTGGCAGAGGTACCTCCGGGCCCAGCGCCTGACAGTAATAAACAAACTAATTACTTTCTATCTTTGGTAAGTAAGTAGACCTAACTATATACTACTCTACTAGGGTTAGAACCTTAAAAAGCACCGGTCTCCTAAAATCGTTATACCCCAATTTACATCTGACTTAGTTCCTTTACGTTCTGTTTTCCTTTCTGCACCCTAGTTACTATATTCCGCACTTCCCTGCACTTAAGGGTATAAAGGCACAAGGAGATCTATTCTTAGATAGCTAGTCTTTAAGTATCCTTTTGTACAAGACCTATAGATTTAGAAGAGTCTCTATATTACCTGTCCTAGTACTCCCATACACCTCGTAGTGGATACACACGCATTCCGGAGCCTTCTATCATCCTGTGTCGTTACAGTCCAAGGCCGCGCGCTAAGGCAACTAGTTCTAGGGCCTAGCCTGTTACAGTAACAGAGGTAAAGAGTTAAAAGAGTAAGTATATTAAAACAGCAGAAACTATTATAGTACGGGAAAGAGCTAACATAATGAATGAAAAAGAGGGTGGTAGAGAGAAAGACAGTAGGGAGACTGAATAGAGGGTGCATACATAGAGACGCCGCAGGTGTTATAGAGAGACCAGCTAGAAAGCTTACACTTACACAGTTAAACTTTAGGATCTATTTAACAGCGACAAGTCTAAATAGTATTTCTACTTTCTATAAAAGATAACAAAGGGTGGTAGTGTTGCAGAAGAAGGAAAGTACTAATTGACTTTTGGTGGGGTTGACGGGTCGCTTGGGTTGGACGGGTTACTTGTGAACCACGTTATTCTTAAATTTCGCGTCTGCTATTGCCTTAGCTCCTTGCTCCGATAAGTAGGTTACTCGCTGCCTTCACCGTTACCGCAAACAGCTTACCTCATAACAGGCGATGGATATAGACTCTGATTGTTATTATGCCAAGCCAAGGTACAAGTACAAGTAGTACTTCAAGTTTATGCAGTAGGATATTACTAAATATGACCTTGAGCCTGTGCACACCTACAATATAGACGAGAAAGGCCTCACTTTTGGGGTACTAGGAAGGTCAAAGGACATCTTCCGCAGGCGTTAGAATGAGAAGGGGCAAGTGACGTAGGCTCTTCAAAACCGTAGTTATAAGTGGGTGAGCCTCCTAGCTGTGGTCTGCACTGATGGTTCTGCTCTTCCCCCAAGCAACATCTTTGCGTCGAAATATGCTACTATCCCGAGCCAACTAATGGCAAATATTGAGGCCAGAAAACACTAATCACGTGAATTCTTCGCCCTCCAGATGGATGAAAAATGACATTGGACTGGCCTGGTTAGAGCAGGTGTTTGAAGGTTATACCAACCCTAAGGCAAAGTTATAGTACCGGCTCTTGATTTTGGATGGGCACGGGGGTTATCCGACGCAATGTTTTCCTGAATACTGTCACCAGAGGTGTATCACCGTTGCAACACTACCCCCTCATGGTACCCAGATGTTGCAGCCGTTAGACGTGGTCTGCTTCACGCCTCTCTCTTCTCACTATGCCAGTGAACTTGATGACCACTTCCAGCAATCCCAAGACCTATCTCCGCTGTCAAAAGGCGGCTCTTCACCTTATTCGAAATCTCCTAAATACAACAAGAAGTTGCAAATGCTACTGGGCGTAAGCTTCAGGTCAACGATAAGCTTCTGAGAGAGAAAGAGGAGCAGGACAAGCGTCAAGGTCTAAGAAGAAACAATATGGTGGTTTGGCTGCCCGTAGTGGTCCTGTTGTTACGGAACCGCCTTAAGAAGCTCCCACAACAACCCCACACTGTGACCCCATCTCCACACTTCTAATAAGATATGTATGAGCAGAGTTAATTGTTTAGGTCTTTAAAACGCTACACGAAAGTTTTTGTGATAGTACTGTTTGTATGTGTCTCTACAGAATCATGTTACGATAGTGAATGGTGCGTTTGGGGCGTCTGTTGACCCCAATAGGCGCGGTACAGGTGAAGACAATGTTACAAAAGCAAGTCAGAGCTCAGGATGTGCATAGAAACACGAGGTATGTGTTCGCCATGTATAAGATGGAATATATGGCAGGTGGGCTTGCAAGGCTTCTCTTTGTGAATGGATTTTGATTCCATGGGGTGGCCACCGAGAGCTTCTGCAATCTGTAACCCAAATCTCCCTCTGGTCCGACTTCTCGTCGGAGTTCGTCTGACCCGCATGGCTCGGGTCTTTAGGATCGTCAATCGTTGATCTCTTGGCCGAGGCAGCCAATCCCTCAGCCGCCACTTTCACCCAGTACTCCGTTGAGCCAGCAGCAGGTCAATCATGAACCTAATCGGCTGCTGTTGGGATAATTGTGGGCTGCAACTAAGGATGGGGATGAGCTGGGGCGGCCAATGTGGGTATCTTTGTGCTCACAAACACTCCTGAAATCATTTGCAACTATTTACAGGTCGGTATTTTGGCTGCAGTTGATACTATTGTGATGCTGGAGAGTGACTGAAGGAGTGTCGTTGAGCGGTGGGTCACCACTAGCGATCTGATTGGCCCTCGGCGATGACCCAAAGGCTCCTAAAACAGCAACTGTTCGACATAAGATGCGGTTACTATCAAGCTACGGCACGGCTCCGGCCTCGAGCAAACTGCAGGTACAGTGTGTTCAAGCCCAATCGGTTGATGGGCTGATTGATATCTAGTTACATGGGCTCAGCCGCAAAACCCGTAGGTATGTCCGGTTGACAGACCTGGCAGACAGCCGACGCAGTGTGAACGTTGATCTGTGCCGCCCTACATCATTCGAAGAACCCACTGCCTCCAGAGGCCTTCCGTCTTCCTCTCACCACTATCGATATTTGCAATTTTTTCAATATTCCTCTAACGCTCGGCTATCGTCTAGGAATCTGCGATCCCCATTTTGCCCAAGGTTCTGCATCTGATCTATATACTTGATGGCTTTGGCAGCTAGCTGTAGGGTGCGTATAATAGTCCGAAGTTCGTCCTATCAAGAGATACTGCCAAAGATGCTGGCCCAAAGATCCTGGTACTTGCTGCGGTTAATAAGGATACAAGCGACGGTCTTTCGTCTCGCTCCGCAGCTGAAGCGGGGGCTGGTGACGTCTCGCATTCTCCAGTTGACAAGGAAGTTACTTAGCCCTCTCTTCTTGGTCCGCATCTGCATCAGCAGAGCGCTTTCCCGCTTAGTAGGCTCCTTATGGATCTGGAGTGCCTTCTTCGTAGGCGTTAGAGTGTGTCTGTAGGTTGCTTGGCCCTTAGTGTCTTTGCCTCACTTCGCTATCTATACCCGCTCTGCTTGTGTCTTGCACTATTATTTCACTGTTAACTGTCTAGTGAGCAGCATGGGAGGCGCGTCTGCTAGTAAGCTTCTGCGACCGTCTTCCCTCCATCCGTTGGCTTTCTTGGCCGCTTCGTTGACGGCCTCGTTTTCGGTTCGATGGTGGGCTACGCTGCCCAATCTATGATATCATAGACTAAGCGTACAAGAAGAAGACAAGCACGAAACAAGAGAGTTAAGTACTAAGCCTAATAGTACTAGTGCTTACTGCTCTCACTTGAGCTTACGTTCTGACACTTCTTGCTGCTCACTTCGTCGAGTTCTTTTCTGTGAATGGAGTGCTGCTAGAAGACAAGAAATCGCTTAAGCACACTATGGATGAAGTTACAGGAGTCTCTCTCAAAGCTCTGTTAGGGAGCGAAATGTCTGAGTTCGACGTCGCTAAGCACTCCTCTTGGACAGCGAGTCGGCAGACGACAGAGGAAGAGCATAGAGCATACAAGGAGGGTGCCTGAGCAGAGCAGAAATACGATTTACCACGCCTAAAGTTTTCTTCTTATCAACGATCACTAGATGCTTCGTTCAGGCACCCCCCTTGTATTATCTATTCAGCATCTTCAGTGTCCACCTACCGCAAGAGATTAACATTTACAGACTCAATGCAGCCAACAAGATAAGGAACTCTTGATAGAGCCGATTTGCTATAGCCTCTGTTGCTCTTACGTCTAGCGCATGCCTGAGATAATTGTAAACTTTTTAAATTGAGCCGAATCTCTCCTTTACACGCTTACCCAAGACAATAGCGATAAACCTGTACAGGGAAGTCCTAGGCTCAACAAGGAAATAATTTAAGTTAGACTAAGCTCTCTAAGCCCCACTTAATTAACAGTTGACACATGTAATGCCTACATAGCACAGGGGTAGTTCAGTACAAATAAACATTGTTGGTCTTCGATCTTTGTTCACATACTCCCGCATTACTCTACCATCAGAGAATCGCTCACTACAACGTTACTATGCTTCTTACTACTATTCTCTATTCCCTACTTGTAGGGACTCTTCCACTTGCAAATGCGGTCCCGCTCCTACCAAATTCAGAGAGCATGGACAGAAGTCTGATTAAGAGACAATTTGATAATCCCGCTTGTTCTACTGAATGTGTAAGTCGCGCGCCGCTTGATCGGCTAACGGAGGCTACTAAATGGCACGCTAACGGCTGGCTTTATGGCGGATACAGTGTGAATCAGCTTGTTTTCCAATTTGTTGTTCAAAAAATGACTGATGCGCCGCCTAATCGGCTGACGGAGGCTACACTATTTGGTGGACCATGTCTTAAAGGGGAGATTAGTTCTTCTCGTTGTATGGAGTTCCTTTATCAGGTTTAAGCTCGGCCGAGTTGAACGGACATTCGTTTAGTAGAGTTAATGCTATAATAAATGAAAGTCTGATGCTCTCTTTCGCTTCTTACTACACAACCCCATGGAGCAACAAGTAAGCTCGTCTATACAGCGTTTGACCACCTATAGTGTTTGGCCACCACACCACAATGCGTTACTTAGTTTTTAAAGCTCTACACTATCTACGCAACGCAATTAAAATAGATCCCTATAAGCTTGATAAACAATCTGCTATTGCTGATCTAATAGCTGTCACCTTTAATAGCTGGCGACAGCATCCCCTAATTCTTACTTCAAGAGCGTATTAGAGGTCGCCAACCTAATGTGATAGCTCATCACTAACAGGAGCGATCGACTCTAGAACAAGAGAACTTTCTAGTAGAGCGGATTCTCAAAGAGGGTTCACGCGCTAAGCCACCCTCCTATCCATGGGCACAAAGTTTCAAACCAACAGGCGGATTTGTCGATTGGAGTGGTCTAGCCCTAGTGAAGGTTAATACTTTCTAAGGAAACTTAGAAGCAAAACTTTAACCAGCACAACTACAATTCCGGTATGTCTTAAATCCTACGTAACGACTATACGTATACCTTACTTGCAAGGTGTATATACTAACGTAAATCTTTTAGTACAAGCGTTGTACACAATAGGATAAGAGCTAAAACTAAACAGTCAGTGTCGTTTTTCCCCTGTTTTGCCTTCATCTGCCTGCGTCGTTGCCTTAAGCTAACCACGCTTTGCCTTACCTGCAGCCTATTCAGCAGCATCTTACTTAGCACGCTCTGCACAGTTTGCCTAGATTACTTCAAGATTTTCCTGTTAAATCAACCGTTCTTCGCTTCTCTTCCTAGGGATCTTTGGAATTTATTATCTTATATTTTGCTAAGTCTTAACTTTGTTATTAGCAGCCTTACTAGGTGTGACGAGCTTGTAGAACTTTATACAGCTAATTAATTATATTTTATTAGCGTCTTCTAGATACTAATGCATAGTGTCGTATATAATAAAGGAGATAAATAGGTTATAGAATCTTACTAAACAAGTATCTAAGGTGTATTAGAGCAGCTTAGCTTAATGTTGCTAGAAAAGAGCGGCTTAACTTAGATGGCCCGCTCTGCTAAGGTTAGAGCGGCTCAACCTAGATAGCACGCTCTGCTAGTAACTAAGCTTCCTATGTAGGTCTACACGCTTACTTTTGCAATAATATGTTACAGGTATCCTGCCCTAGATCGGAGATCCCTTAGATAGACCCTAGATTAAGCCTAGGGACCTATAGGCACCCTACGTATATACTATTCCAGAGTCTCAAGGCTTATCTATTAGGGACTTGTCTTATCTTATCTATCTATCCCTGTTTCTATCCTATCTTACTCGGCTTAATTGCCTACCTACAGTAACCTTAAGATTTAGATCCTTTATACTCCTCTTGTAAGGACACAGGATGATAGAAGGCTCTGGGATGCGTGTGTATTCACTACGAGGTGTATAGGAGCACTAGGACAGGTATTACAGAGACTCTTCTATATCTATAGGTCTTGTACAAAGGATACTTAAAAACTAACTATCTAAGACTAATTCTCCTTGTGCCTTTATACCTTTGGATACAGGGAAGTTAGAAGTGCTGACCAGGATTGGGACGGAAACGGGATGTAAAGACACCGAGTCGGATGTGAATCGGGGCATGAACCCTTTGAGGGACCGGTGCTTTACACCTCTTAGAACAGGCAGCTAATTAGCAGCAGAGGAACAGGAGAAACTAGCTATTAACAATAACTAGAGGACAATGTAACCTCTGTTTAACTATAAGTAACGTAAACAAGCTACCCCCTTACACTAACCCTAGTTAAGAGCAAGAAACGCAACAGCGTAATAACACGCTTAGAGTGTTACCTAAGTCTACAATAATAGCCTTAGATCCCTATAATAGAGGAGAGCCTAATACTATAATTATAGGTATTACTACTCTAGACGTTACTGTGCTATATGTTACACGTCTAGCTATAAAAGCACTACAGGCTTCTATTCTGTTATTACTAGAAGTACTTAACATAGCGGAGTATTAGGAGCTACAGAATAGGAAGTTAAGATGTAATAATATTAATTTAACTAGGTGGTTAAGGTTCTATAATAGATACACCTTAGATAAATGTTAGGTAGTGACTAGTATCGACTCGCCCGTGAAGTACGTTGCAATTATCCTAAAAGGGTAAGATGAAAGCTCTACAAGCAACTAGCTAAAAAAGCGTTAAAAACGTTGTCCTGCTAATGATGTTAGTGATAGTTGTCCCATGTCGCCGCCTCTGGCTGCCCTAACTATCACCACCAGCCGTAGCCGCAACGTCACACTTCCAAGCAAAAATAGATAGGCCATATTAATCGCAAGCATTACTTTACAGCAACACTGTAGAACCTTGCAATAAAAACTATTGTGGGTGGTTGTACAACCTCATTTCTGTACAGGCGTTGATGCGGTTAGTATGGCGTCACGCGAATCCGGGCGTTACGCGCACGGATATAGTAGCTCCCGCAACCCAGTCGCAAAAGCAAGCTGACGTGCGCCATGATTTCTTCACACGCGGCTTGACATGTGCACGTACTTTTACACACTCACTCGTATGCTGGACGCTGGACCCTCCCTTTACAACTTCCTCCTTGAACAGTATATGACGTAACGAACCCATCAATGTGTGATCCTCACTATCTCACAACACCATGCTGGCACCTTTGCGCCGCTTTCTACGAAGCCCAAACCCCATCATGATTGGGCACGCGATCGGAGCCTCTCGCAGCAACCCTCTAAGCTCTCGCCGATGGCTTCGCCTTCTGTTCACGTTAGCCGTCGTGGCGGTTGGTATCAACCTCTTCGTCCTCTTGGACTGGACCTATGTCGAATCTCTGCCGCGGCAGGTCTTGGGCAATCAAGCTTTCCACCCTAAGCCTTTCGCGCCCGCACCGCATGGCCTCGAATCGCAAGATGAAAACGGACTGGACTATTGGACATGGGCGACCAAGACGCAGTTCAAGAAGAAGGAAAATATCGACTGGAACGAAGGTGTCATGGACGAATGCTTCCTCTTCCCCAAACACCTCCTTTCCAAGATACAAGTCGTCCTTAAGACTGGCCTTGCTGATGACTGGTCGCGGACCGATGCCCAGCTATCGACGATGATCAAATGTATACCAAACGTCCTCATCGTCTCCGATCACAACAGCACGTACGGCTCTCGCCACCACACCGTCGACGTCCTTGCAGACCTACCGCCGAGCACATACCTGAAGGAGGAAGACTACTTCGTCTACGTATCGCAGAAGAACGCAAGTCGAGATGGTGTACAGCTGCATCAAGGCCACGAAGGCTGGCGGATAGACAAATACAAGTTTCTGCCGCAAGTGGAGAAAGCTGTCGAATACAACAAGGCAGCCGAGTGGTTTGTCTTTCTCGAGACAGATACGTACTTCTTTTGGGATAACGTCTTCCGCCTCCTCGAAAACTACGATGCTTCACTGCCTTACTTCTTCGGCTCCCCCTCTCCCGGACGAAAGTACCGTCCCAGCGCGGACTCCGAAGACGAAGAGCAGGTGTGGTTTGCATTCGGAGGCTGCGGCTTCATCCTTTCTACAGTGGCTGCGCACCGACTCGTCGATCGTCCGCGTAACAGCTTCGGTGTCCAGGGTCCGCGACTCACAGCCGAATACGAGCAGGACATCAGGAACGACTGTTGCGGCGACAGCATCCTGGGGTGGGCACTCCACGACAAAGCTGCAGTGGGCATCAGCGGTCTGTGGCCCATGTTCAATCCGCACAGGCTCGAGGACATTCCGTTTGGCAGTCAATACTGGTGTGAGCCTGTCATCAGCCTGCACAAGACCGACCCAGTCGTCTACAAAGAACTTTGGTCTTGGGAGAACGAGCAAAGGCTTCACAGCGAGCGCCCCTTGCTGTATACTGACTTGCTCTTCTCTTTCCATGGCAATTTCTCACAGCGCGAGAACTGGGATGCAGCTTTCGACGCAGGGTTCCAGCTCCCTGACAACTCTACAGTCCACACCAGCCTCGACGCCTGCGAAGCAGGGTGCTTTGCGCACAATGAATGCCAACAGTACACTTGGCACGGACGGCATTGCTACTACGCGGAGGCGCTATACATTGGTCGCGCTAAGCAGCCGGACGGCTATCATGATCTTGAGGACAGGAAGTATGTCAGTGGTTGGGATACTACAAAGATCCAGACTCGGAGCATCGAGAACCAGTGCACAGATGGGCCGCACTGGGTGAAACCAAGCGTGAAAAGAAAGTACTAAATGTCGAATCAATCACTTAAGCTATTCACAGCAATGTGTGCAGCAGCCGAGCCCTTCAGTCATCGAATCGAAGTCTGAAAGCAACACGCTAGATAAGAATTCACGTACTGATTGAATTGAAGAGCTACAGCTCACCTCGATGCGCAGTAGTCTCATCAGCATCCAACTCACCGCACAATGCTCGGCACAAAGTACCACTAAGCCACACCAGTTCCGATGCACAATGCAATGCGTGCATGTCAAATTATGGCTTGACTATATCGGATTTCTGGGCTAGGCTAGCGTCGACTGCAGAGCCTGCAAGTCTTTTGCCACGAACGTCGAAAAACACATCGTAGATCCAATATCATTGCGGTGCGTTTGTGGTCTGCGTCATTGTAAAGCAGAGTTCAGCCTGTCAAGCCCCTGGCATTAGGAACGGCTTAAATCTCCGATTGTTCTGATCGTCACATGGTTCCCTGCGACAGCTCGACGATCCAGACATACAAACGCACATGGATGCAGGGAAAGTGAACCGACGGTAGGTAGCACCCTTAGCTTCGCGATTTAGCTGCAAGTAGATGGCCTAGATGATAGTGTGGAAATCCGGACCAACACCACGAGCGCCGCCAGCAGAAACCATGTGTCTGCCACCGCACATGAAACGTGGAACCAAGCCTAGAAAACTCGACAGTCTGGAGTTGCGGTCCGCTTGTCAAGATCCAGCCGGACCCGTCTCCGCATCCGGGTCTCGTGACACATCTGACCGCAAAGTTCACTCCGGAGGCTGTTGAGGTTAGCAGAGCAGTCTCAGTACGCTGGGCTGCGCTGAAAATGGTGCATCTCAACGGTGGATCTGCGGCTTATTGCCACATAGAACTTGCGGCTTAGAAAACCTTTGCCTTGCTCCTAGCCTCCGCACTCTCACTTTACTCCCAAGGCCCGTGTTTGACTGTATGTTTTTTTCGGTAGCAGATCCGGGCCGATCGTAGCTAGTTGCGCTTTTTGACTTATATGTGCTGGACGCCTGTCGTTGCTGGAGCTGCATTTCCCCGTACAGTGATGGAGCCAGCAGGCCTGTTCGCACGACTCCGTGCGAGAGCGAGCGATGATCGTATGCTGATCACGGATCCTGAGACTGGACGCACCTTTGTGACTGGAGAGACAAATACCGACCGGACAATATACAATGTGGTCGCTTTGTTATGTGCGATCACGCTGGCTATCTTTCTAGGTTAGTCTTTTAGCACATTTATCGGCCTGAGGGCTGATTGACATGGATTCAGAGTACTGACCTGAGATGTAAGGTTTCCGAGCAAAGACACTCCGTCACAATGTCTTCCGCAAACGCAACTTCACCTCCATGCTGGTCGTCGTTTTATACATTTTCGGCTTAGGCTTTATCATCTGTGCCTCTGTTGTGCAAACTGGCCAAGGTCTACACACACATCAACTCTGCCACTCTGCCGCGATGATATGCTTGGTGTTCTACACTGGGAACAAATTCATTATGTATGTTCGCTTGCACTATCGACCACAACCCAGCTTATCATTGTAGATACATATTCCTTCTGGAACGCGCTCGCGTTGTTCGTGCACCCTTCATGCCACGTCTCAAGGATCGCGTTTGGCTTCTCGGCATGCTCATCATCTGCGGCGGGTTTGGCACCATCGCTATTGTCGGCTACCTGTCGCCCGTAGTTGAACTCAGCGGACTCGACGGCCGCTGCCGCATCGGACTTCCGCCCCGCGTCAGCCTTCCGCTCCTGTGCTTCGATGTAGCCGTCAACTTCCTACTTACTGGTGTATTTTTCTGGCTGCTCCGACCTGTTTTGGATTTCCATGGCTTGTTGAGATTGAGCACGTGGGTTGGCAACAATTTCACTACGAAGATCAAGAAGAGCGGGCAGAGGAGGGAGGTCGAACTTGAAAGTGCACTGGAAGGAGCGAGTATGAAGAGCGCTATGAACAAAAACATCAAGAAATTGCTGTGGAAGTGTCTCATTGGAAGCACATTAGTCATGGTTCCCACAGTCGCAAACATGACACAGTTCTACATCATGAACAGCAGAGAACTAGGCTGGGTCTGCCTAACAATCTGCACCTTTGACAGTACGTCACCTACCCCAACTCCCCAGTCACAGCCCGCTAACAACCAGCAGTCTCCTGGGGCGTCATCATAGTCAACTGGCTTACCATCGGCTCCGCCGAAGCCGAGAACAACCTCTCAACCCTCATGTCGCAGCGCACCCTCCGCTCCGACGCATGGGGCAGCAAACCCGACTCCCACATCCGCTTCGACGTAGGCCTCACCACCCACGCCGACGAACCACACCCGCAGGAAATGCGCACGCGCCAGGCGTCCGCCACCACGGCTGAAGTCTTCGTCTTCTACAATGCAGCCAGTCTGAAGGACGAAGGCGGTTTGCTCCGCCAGGACGGCGTCAGAGAGAGTTGGATCAAAGAGACGGAATGCCCGCCGCATATTGCACAGGTTCCCCCGCGGTTGGGCGACCCCGCGGCAAGCTGGGACGAGCCAAGTCAAGGGTGGGCGGAGGACAGCAAGAGTTGTTGGGTTACTGTTACTGTCAACGACAGGGTGGTTAGGGGGCAGCGGAGCGAGGAGAGCTTGGGGCCTGAAAGGAGCGCGTAGATGGAATGGAGTTGTACTTAATTGTAATTCTTTCGCAACACAAGTCGAATTCGACGGTTTGCATGGTATGCATTCTAGGCGTTGGGTCCCCCCCCCTCCTTGGTTTCATTTTCTTAGGCGAGTCTTGATCGCGTTGCTGGCGCTGCATGGTTTAGCGTAGTGTAGTATAGCATAACTTAACTTAATATATACCCATCCATTGAATGCATGCATTCATTCATACACCCCCTCTTCTCCTCTTTCCCTCATCCCCCCTCTCCACCCTTCCCACTATGTCCTCCTTGCTCTGTCACATCCATCGCTTACCCAGCCGAGTTCATCGCTCCACGCGGTGGCGTTTCAGTACAGCCACCCCTAGCTTACTCACTGGTCGTGAGGAATGGATGGGCGGAGCGATGTGCTTCTTTGCAGATGCAGCGGTGGTGGTGGTGCACTGTGGGCGGGTCGATGGGCGGTGTTGGGCGCTATGAGCAGTAGTGTACTGGAGTGTGAAAATATCTTTTGTCCCTCGATAGTGCGATTCCTTGACTCTTTCTTGCTCTGCTGGGGTTTTCTTGGTGGGCTTGGCGGGGAGTGGGTAGCGTTGGTGTTTTTTGGGGTTTTGCACATCTGGAAGGGGGGTATGGGATTCTCGGGTCGTGGAGAGAGAGGAAGGGAGAGAAAGTTGGGGAGATTGATGTGGGTTGTTGGGGTTGGAGAGCAGAGTGTCAACTGCACTTCTCCCCGACTGGGGCGCTGGTTCGCCCCTGGTAGATAGCTCGCTTGTGCAAGAGGGAAACTGTGAGGAGTGCGAAGACCTGATCGATTTGACGCAACGACTAGGGGAGGATTTGGCACACTCGCCTCCAGTCGACACCTGGGCTATCGACCTAGCTGAGATGGGGCGCAACCGTCTGCCGCAGGCTCGAGATGACAAAACCGAATCAAACGTACTCCACATACAGCCCTTGAACATTCTCGTCGTCTTCGTCCAGTCTCTCTCTGCTGCCCAGTGTCTTCCCCTGTCCAGCAGGCGCAGCAAACACAACGTCTCCATACCAGTAGTCGGTATTCTCCAGCTTCCTGGACTCATGTTCGTCCTTTGGCAATCTCAAAACCAGCTTCGCACCCCCATCCAAGCCCTCAACATCTCTCACCCTTTGCGCTTGGAAGGATAGCTCATTCCCTCTCTTTACCCCCTCGTTGCCGAAAAGCCTGGCGTACACGGCTCTCGTCTCCTCCAGCAGTCCTTCATCCCGCACAACCACCGTAAGCTCCTTGACGCCTAAGACAGCGGATGAATGCGCCGTCTTCTCCTCGCTCAGCGGCACTCGAACCTGTCGATCAGTAATATCGTGACAGAAAAACGGCACCCTCCCCCTACTCGCCTGGCCTCCATTCTCCCCCTTGGGAAAGGTAACCGCCCACCTGACATGCACGCCATCAGCCCGCTTCCGCCCGCCCTCGACGGGCTCCGCGTGACTACCCGCCGGGCCGCCAATAGCCTCCCAAGACTCCCTCGGCGAAGAAGAGTTGGTCAGACACCAGTCTATCCACCCGGACTTCTCCAGGCCAGATGCCCACCAGTGCGTGTCTACGGGCTTGGAGGGGTCGATGAAGCAGATGAGTTCGAGGTAGCAGCCGTCGGCCAGCAGGATCAGGATGTTGCTGGTTAGGTTGTCGGCGTGGGTGCCGCCAGGTGTGAGGATGAAGTTTTTGGAGAGGAAGGGGGGCAGCTTGGGGAATTTGGTAGATGGGTCCACGGGTAGGAAGAGGATTAGATGATCGAGGGCTTGGGTTGTTGGCGCCATCTTGGGGGATGTGATGGTGATGGTGATGGTGATGGCGCTAGCGCTGGCGCTGGCTGTGATGGGACCTGGGTGAATAGGACGGAGGCACTTCCCCTGCGCAGGGTCCAGGCCACCGGTAGCGCGCTTGCAACAGGCCAGCACCATTCCGTGCACCCACAAACACCAGCACTGGGCTTCGACATGCCCGTCGCCCCTTCCTCAGCCATGCAGCGGCCGCGATGAACCACTCGCGCCCCTTTGCCCGCAGCCCATTCAAGCCATTTCGCCCCGCATTCGACTACCTGAGCCAGATTTCGCGCTCGGCCATCCAGCTCCCCACCGCCGGCACCTCGAAGCCAATCTTGGCGCCCTTCACAGCCCACCGCCGCAAGACGACCGCCGACTCGCTCGATGGCACAGACGACGACATAGAAGGCCACGCAGACTCGAACATGGACGGCAGCAGACGCCCCCGCGAGCTGGGACGCGAGCGGGACTTGGACGGCCTTGGGCCCACCGCCCTGCTCATCGACATTGGCTCCCGCGCCACGTCGCCCTACCCGCGCAGTCGCAGCGCCGCGCCGAGCGAGGACGAGGACGATTACTATGAGCTCAGCAACAGCAACAGCATCAGCAACGGCATCAGCAACAGCATCAGCATCGGCACACGTCCGCTGGTTGGCGGCGGCCGTGGCGCAGGGTACGAGAGGCCCAGCTGGAAGATGATCTTTGGCCCGGGAGGGCTGGGCAACTTCTTGTTCGGGACGTGGGCTGGCTGGCAGATCTGGATTGGCCTGTTGGTGTTTTGGGTGGGAGGCTGTGGATTCGGACTGCTGCTCATGAACCGCTTCATCATGCTCACAGGCGTGTACAAGTAGGCGCTCTGCTCTGTCTCTGCCAAGAAGAACGCGCTGACGCTGTGGCAGGTTCCCCTTCCCGCTGACAGGCACATATCTCCAGCTCATACTCACCCACCTTCTGCTCGTCGCCTTCTCGAGCCTGACGCGCGGCCTCGCGAGCCCGCTGCGACGTCTTGGATTCGGGGCTGCCGTTGCGCCAGCGATCCCCATCGCGCCCATCGGCGGTGCCTTCAGGAGCGTCAACATCAGGACCGGGGTTGCGCGATTCCTGCGCTGGCTGACCAATGGCTCCGGCGGGATCGCTGGCGGCGGCCTGTTCGAGTTCGACTTCTGCGTTGCCAAACACGTCCTCCCCTTGGCCGCCGTCTTCGTCGCCAAAGTCCTGCTGAGCAACTTCTCGTTTGCGTACGTCTTCTGTCGCACACCGCCCCCAGCTTTCTGAACTAACGCCTCCCCAGCTACGCACCCCTCCGTGTCTACCAACTAGCCCGCGTCGGCGTCACTCCCCTTTCCCTCGTCTTCTCCTGCCTCCTGCAGAGAGACAGCCTCTCCGGCTCCACGCTCTCCGCCGCCCTCATCGCGACCCTGAACCTGCTCTTCGCAACGCTCGGCTCAAACGTCCGCGTCACATGGGAGTCCATCGTCGCAGGTGTCTTCTCTTCCTTCTTCGCCGCCCTGTACCCCATACTACTGCTCCGTACATACCGCACCCTGCTCGCTCGACTGCTTCCCCTGGGCGACTTGCTGTCTGGCTACCCAACAGGGCGGGGAGAGGGTGAAGACTGCGGAAACAGAGAGGAGACACGAGCCTACTACCGCACGCTGCACTACACATCTCTCCTCTCCATCGCCCTTCTCACGCCCATCGTCCTGCTCTCCGGCGAGCTGCCCAACATATACCACAACATCCCCTTTCTCGACGTGCCCTTCTTCTGGCTGATGATCTGGTGTGGCGCGATTGGATCTTGGGCCGTGTTCAGCAGTACACTACTGCTCGCCAAAGCGACCAGCCCGCTCAGCGCAACCTTTGTCAACGTGCCAAGGAGCGCAGTGCAGCTGATGCTGCTGAGCATGTTCAAAATGCCCGCCTACAGCTGGGTCGGCGTCGCTCTGTGCTGGGCCGCCAGCGCATGGTATGCTGCGAGTCGGCGCGCAGAGAGCCGGGGGACGAGGGTCAGGCTTGAGGGGAGATAGCGTGTTGATGTAGAGCGGGATTGCAAGACACGTGCAGACGACTCTTGACTCGCCATGTAAAACATCTAAGCCTGCGAGTTGCGTTTTTTGCCTCTTGCACGCCATACCATAAACCTCTTTACTGCTTTTTTTCCTTTTCTCTAAAACCCAAACCCCCTGCTTCTACGGACCGCACCGTCTAAGCACAAGCCCAATGTGCGAGCCTTTTCACTCTATGCCCCTGGTATCGAACTAGTGGTCAAGTGTCGCTATCTCTGTTCGGCTCGACATGGCCAACTTTCCCATAAAAAGAACAACGCAAAGCGCGACATGATCTGTCAAAAGTCAGAGTGCAGAACCCCATGGCTAGCTTTTTTCCCCTTCGTCACACTGCATTTTGCATTGAGCGAAGTGGAGTGGGTTGGAAGTTGCTAGGGCATGGCTATGGCTTTTGTGCTTTGTGAAGCTTCATTCAGACAAGGGAGAGAGTACGTGTGGCTTTCATTCGAGGATGAAACATGCTTCTCCATACCAGCGTTGCTGTCTATTGGTAAAACCGTGTAATTATATGGGAGTCGATAGATGTCTGTTGGTTTCTTGGTTAGGCGTTGGCTTCTTGTCGTTCATTTCCTTGCTGTTCATGTGCCTCGTGGCTTTTTTCGGTTCGGGAGCGTTGGTGGTGCGGAATGTTTTCTGCCGTGGTGGTCGTTTCGTCGTCCTCGTTTCGTCCTTCTCGTTTCGTCCTTCTCGTTTCGTCGTCCGCTGCGATGGGTGGTTTTGAGCCTCTGTTGTGTAGTACTTTGGCTCGCAATTTTTTTCATTTATTCCTTTCTATTATGGTATTTCCTTTTACCTTGCTGCACAATGCACATTGATGATGACACTGATAAGCAGCCTCAAGGAGTTTTTTTTGTTTCCTCTTTGGTACTTGGCAGAGCTGCTACGATGTTCTTTCATGGCGACCATGCATCTCCACACAGAACAATGTCATTGTCTTGAGGGCGATCTGGACTGTTTGGATCTATATTTTGAAGGTATCTCCGTGCAATATGTCTGTGATTCACATTGCCTTTAGACTTGCAGTGCACCCACGGTCAAGCAGTGGAACTTCTTCGCCATCAGAGCTTTTGATACATCTTTACAGCCATGAGCAGCAGTACTTCGTCTCAATCGCTTGAGAGCATTTTCAGTGATCCAGAATCTTACTCTTCAGAGTCCCCGTCTCCTGATCCTGTGCCGCCTCCGCTTATACCTCTGCCGCCTCCGCAGTGCGACGACTGGCACCACTGCGATCCCACAGGTATCAACTGTGGTGGTACCTTTCATGTTTGTCCAGGCTTCGACCCTGTCGGCGGAAATGTCACTTACGGCCCCGTTCCCATCTTTCATCCAGCGCCTCCGGCAGGTATGGGATTCGCAGCTAGAGTGTGCGATCAATGTCGCCAACACGACAACGGCATTCCTCATCCAAAGAACGTCCAAGTACGAACATGGGCTGATGCTAACGCGTATTCCGGTAACTTGATACAGCTATGCCACTCATGCATCCAGGACGAGGTAGAGCTATACTGGCAGCGACTCAGTCTCAACACGCCAGTCCCGGCCCTCCCAGCCGGCGCATCGCCCTCCCTCTTCGACGCCCAACAATGGCCCACGACCGCCAACACCGAGCAAAACCTGTGCATCTGCCACTCCAGAGCAATTGCCACGTACGACCGCTATTGTCACCAGTGCCGCGACCAAGGCTTTCAACGCTGGTTCACCGCTGCTTACCACGCCAACGAACAGTTCCTCAGAACCAAGACAAAACCCGTCATCACAGGTCAGAAATTATGTGACTTACACGCCCCACACAATACCCATCCAGCCCACCGCATCACGCAACGCACCATCCAAGCGCGGATGAACGCTAGCATCGGACGCATGTGCCCCTGCGGTGAGCGACCCAAGGCACCGGAAGCCGTGGGCCAGGAGTATATCTTGTATTGTTTGTGCTGTTCAGGTGTTAGAATCTTCCCAAACCATCTGCCTCCTCAATACCAGCAAGCTAATATGCGAGCGAGACGACGAAGCCCTAGGAACCACAGTACGTCTCGCACCAAAGGACCTGTCAGGGCGGCGAGATCGCATCTCTTCAGGGTCAATATTGAGCGAGGTTGGATTGCGAATGGGGATCCTGACATCGGTGGCGCTTGAGATACTGTGGATGAGTTCTGTTCCTCCAAAACATAAAGGCAAGATAGATAGATAAACGGCGTGATTTTGTTCTCAACTTCTGTTTCCAGCGCAGAACTCTCAATTCATCACCCTCCGCATCTCCACATCTCCCCTTCTCCCAGCGTCAGTGCGTTGGTCTCATTTCTGTTGCCACTACCAGCTCGCTCCGCCTAGACTTGAAGTCGACAATGCAGCAGTCCAAGAAAGACCAATAACCTCTCGTTGTCCTCAATGTCGGCGAGATGGAATTCCTTCTTCGATAGAGCTTTCGACAGGACCGCGCAACAGATATCGGATGCTTCTCGGGTGATAAGAAAACAAACGGCATCGGACGACTCGACTTTGCGCGGCACAGAGAGCCGCTGCGGAGAGTTGAGATTTCAGCATTTTCGAGCAGTGTGCAGACCGGACAAAACCCCCATGGATCAGATCTCTGAGTAAGCTGGAGATCTGAGATACAGGAAGCTATCTCTGGTAGGCCAGAACCAAAGAGTGTGATGGCATTAAACTCTCCGTTTTCTGTAACAGCCTGTGGGTGTAGAGAGCATTTGTTTGAGCTACCAGCGAAGTGGTGATCACTATGATGCCGATGCCTTGGTTGGTAGAGGTGGGTGGATCTGAGAAAGGAAGAAAAAAGGAAGAGAGCAAGTCATGCTGAGTGGCAGTAAAAAAATTGGAGAAAGGGAGAGCAGACATTAGAGGACATCGGGTGATTTTTAGGTCAAGGAAAGATGGTGTTGCGATAGTAGAGACAGAGGGAGAGATGCTAGGGAACACGAGGGTTCTTCAGCCTCCTCACAAGTCACATGTGACAGAAGCTTTCCGAAAATTTGTGGATATTGGTACATGTTACAAAAGCGTTCCGGTTTACATACACTCTTACGTCAAGCGCTTAGCGGTAGTCGTTCGAGTTGTGGCCGCCTTGTCTGTTGCCGCCACCTCCGTAGCCACCACGTCCCCTTCCGCCACCACGGTCGTTCCTGGGTGGACGGTCGTTGTAAGGATTATTCCCTTGATATCCACCGTTGCGTCCCCCACCGCCTCCCTGATACCCGTCTCTTGCACCAGCGTATCCACCGCCTCCTCCACCAGAGTAGCCGTCCCTGTTCGCGCCGCCATATCCGTTTCCACCAGCATGACTTTGCGGTGGGCCCCTGGGCTGTTGCTGTCCCATCCAAGCCGGTCTCTGCGCCTGTTGCTGCTGCGGTGGCGCAAAGCCAGGCGAGCCCTGCGCAAACCCGCCTGGTGCTCCAAAGCCTGGAGGAGGCACCCAGCCTGGTGGAGGCGGTGGAATACCACCCTGAGGCGGCGGGGGCCAAGATTGTGCACCTGGCACGAAAGGCGGGGCGGCGAACCCAGGTGGTCCCGCGGCGTAGCTTCCATTGTTACCACTGTTGTAGCCGCCGTTGTTGTAGCCTCCGCGGTTGTTGTTGTAACCTCCTCCACCACGACCGCCACGGCCGCCACGGTCATTGTAACCTCCACCACGTCCACGGTATCCGCCGCGGCCGCCGCGATCTTGGTTTCGCTTAACAGCAGCCTTCTCGCCCTCGCTGAGAACTGGGGTGGGGAGGTTCACGCCCTTGAGGAGGACGGACTTGTGTGCGTTGTCGGCGGTCAGTGGGGGCATCTCGTAATAGACCCTGAACGCTCATTAGTTCGAAAGTCATTGAGAGTTAGATGGGAAAGTATTCATACCTCATTGAGCCGTCCTGCACAATCTCGAAGTCGGTTTCGCCGTCAACATCAAAGGGAGGTACAAGCTGGCTGTCCGGAACGAAGAGGTCGTGGGTTTCGATCTCGCCGTGGAGGGCGCCGGACTTTTCTGGATCAATGCTGTGCTTCTTGACAGCGGTGCGGTAGAGCGCTGTGTTGGCATCGTTGAACAGCTTGCCTTCTTGGGAGAACATCAGGGTCTCTTTGCCAAACTCGTTGCGCGCCTTTTCGTCAGGCGAAAGTTCGGGGTATTTGGTGGCCATGGCGTCGAGTAGTCGCTTCTCATCGATGAACGGCAACACGGCGACACCTTGCCAAGCAAACTTCTTCCCGTTGAGATCGATGGGGAAGTCGACAGGGTAGAAGTCGTAAATCGAACTCTCGGGGTCTTCCATGAGGACGCGGAATGGTTCTGGGATGGCGTGGTTGGACGCGGCAGGCAAAACACCCATGAGTTGTTCGTAGGGGTGAAATGGCACACCCTTTTCAAACAGTTCACGTGGGTTCATGTCCTCGAGGCCTACGAAGTCGGCAGCAAAGGGAGCGTAGTGATGAGGGAAGTACCAGGTCCAAGAGGGGCAGCCTTGCATATAGTATGCCAGCACCCAGCAAAGACCCTCAGCATACTGGCGAGCGACCTTGTTGCGGAAGGCAATGTCATCAGGCGCAACATGAAACTTTTGCTGGTAGTATCGCTCCTCGTAACCGGGTTCCCAAAGCATGATGGTGTCCTCCGGTGGCGCATCATCCTTTTTCTTCTCGGCTTGCACCGGGTCATCAGGCACGACAGGAGTGTTGCGCCCAGGTGTGCCGTTGTCCGCATCTTCGACTTCATCTGCCTTGCGTTTGCCTAGAACGACGGGTGTGTCTGCGCCTGAGACTGACTCGGAAGCAGGACTAGATTCATCCGTAGGAGGAGCCGTGCCGTCTCCCTTTGCCTTCATCATCTCCTTTAGACGGGCTGCAGCACTCTTGTTGGTCTGGACATCTCGGTTGTGAAGCACGTCCTTGTGAGCGTCACGGACCTCGCTCGATTGCGCATCTTGCGGAGCGAAGAAGAGGACCCCGGAGTTCATGTAGGTGCTTGTGTCCTCCTTGACGCGCTTGAATGGTGGTGCGCCGTTGTTGCGATCGTTGTGTCCTCCGCGGCTTCCTCCACGGCCTCTGAAATTACCAGCCTCGCGCTGAGCACGCTTGGCAGCCTGGCGGTCCGAGACTTCCTTACGCTTCTTAAAGATGTCGGCCTCCTTGCCAGCGAGAGCAGTCAGAATCTGCTGCACGCGGCGCATGTCTGGGTAACCGTCCTTGGTAACATAGTCATCCATCTCCGCAGCTAGATCTCGCCAAATGCTGATGAGCAGATCGATACCTTGATCGCGAATCTCCAAACTGGGTAGATGAGGCAGGAAATCGTTTCCAACAAAGAAACACATAAATACCCAATCATCAAGTGCGCGCTCTAGGTCGTAGGTGAATGTCCTCTTAGGTGTATCCATCTCGACAGCTAGATATTCACGCAATATGCCAGTATGAAGCCAGATGTAAGGCTTGAGCTGGTGCTCAGACGAGGCCCACTCTTCAGCAGCCTCCTCCTCTGTAAGCTTCTTGCCGTCGTCAGGGAATTCACAGTTGTTGCGAATGTGACCTTTTCGTCCACAGCGTGTGCACACCTTGTCCTTACCCGAGTCGAAGAAGACATCTTCTCTGAGTACACGGAAACGAGGCTCATGGGTTGCAAGACTCAACATGATCAAATCAGCGTCCAAGCCGTAGATGACGTGGGAAGTGTTGGGGTCATGTGTAGGCATGGCGCGTTGCGAGCGAACAAAGTTCATGATCTTGTGTTCACCTTCACCAGGCACAGAAGCGTCGGAGATGATGACTTTCATGTCCTTCCACGAAGGATCGGTTGTGAACTTGTAGGCACACCAGTATTGGAGAGACTCAGCAAGGAGATGCATAAAAGGCGTACCAGGCGTGATAGCGTTGGAGTCCCACGTCTTCTCGACGACCTCCTCTATGCTTGAGATGTCTTCACCGCGGCTGGCCTTCTGAGAGTTGAGCATCTTGACGAATTCAGCACGCTCTTCGTCCTTTTCAGCGGCCTCCTTGGCTGAGCGGAAACGACGAGAGCGTTGTTGGTTCATCTTTGCACGAGGGGCGACACCGTCAACAGCCATGTAGAGCAGCTTGCGAGGGCGCACCATACCGACGACACGGTCAGTGTACTCAAAGATGGCAACCATCATATCAGCCTCGGTCTTGGGCGCAGGCTTGTCTTCGGGGTGCGAACATGGGTGGACAATGCCGTTCATGTCGAGATACAGGTTATCGAACTCTTCGCCATTGGGGTTCGGTTTGGTGCGGTCGACCGGGATGACCTGGTCGCCGACCTTCTTCGGTTGGTCCTCTATGACAGTGGACACGATCTTGGGGTATTTCTGGCTGAGCCAGCGAAACATGGCGGGAACACCCATGTTGGCGGGTGGCGCGCCGTGGCGTGCGGTGTGCTGGGTGTAGTAGGGGTGCGAGTGCTGGGAGAGGTGGCACTGGAGAGAGCGAAAGCGCGTATACTGAGGCTCGAAGTCCTGTTATAGTATTTGCGGTACACTACAAGAAGGGGGGAAATGCTGCTGTCGACGGTCCGTCGATGGCTGCAGGCTGGAAGATGGAGGATGGAAGGTGGTGGAAGATGGAAGAGTGAAGAGTGAAGAGTGAAGAGTGAAGAGTGAAGAGTGAAGAGTGAAGAGTGAAGAGTGAAGAGTGAAGAGCGAAGAGTGAAGAATGAAAGGCAAACAGGTGGAGGTGGACGTGGACGCGGACGCTACTCGGGAGCGACGAATGCTGAGGTCCAGGGGGAGAGTCGTGACGTTCACACTGATGTTGCAGTCGCGGTCCTGTACCCTGTGACGGGCGACGCGACGAGACGAGACGAGACGATGGGGATGGGGAGGGTGAGGCGGACGAAAGAAGAAAGAGCGAGGCGGCGCGCAAGAAGGCTGGCTGCATCGAGATTATTTCGCGCCCGCCTGGGGAGCCGTGGTTTCGCCGGCTCTGGGCTAGGGCGCAGCAGCTGTGGCGCAGTCCGTTGTGGCTGTCGCAGTCCGTGCCCGGTTTTCTACGTGGAACGTGGCCGTGTCGTGCGTGGATGGACGCACCCTGGGCGCACGCTTGATCCGGTGTCGCATTCTCATGCATTCCTCCTGGTAGCCCTTTGCTCTCCCGGGCTTCTCTTCCGTGCCTGTTCCTCTGCTGCGCCCGGAAAGAAAAGACAGCGGCGCTTTGCTATGCGCCCATAGCTGCCCTGGCCGTCCTCAGCTGTCGACCGCGAAGATGATGCGAGTGCTCGAGGCCAACGCGCCGCCCAAGCAGACAGCCACGGACACCATCAGCACGCTCAGCAGCCGCCTGCAGAGCGCAACCCTCCTTGAGGACCGTCGCGCCGCCATACTCGGACTGCGCAGTTTTGCCAAGGAGTACCCGGCCTCGGTCGCCTCAGGCGCTCTGCGCGGCCTGATTGCATCGCTCACCAAAGATGCAGACGACGTGGACACGCTCAAGGTGGTGCTGGAGACGCTGCTGGCGCTCTTCCACCCAAACGACAACAGCCCGGAAGCCTCCGACGAGATTGCCATGTGGCTTGCAGACGAGTTCACCATGGTGCGCACCCCCTCTCCTCCCCTCTACGTCTGCCAGAACTGAGCTTATGATAGCGCCAAGATAACATGACCATCCTTCTCGACCTCCTCGAGACACCCGACCTCTATTCCCGTCTGTACCCTCTCCAGTTGATCCGAGCCTGCGCCGAAGCACGACCAGAACGGACCCAAGAATGCATCCAGACAGCACCCATGGGCACAAGCCGGCTGGCCACTATGCTGGACGATCCCCGAGATATCATCCGCAATGAGGGTCTCGGTGTGCTCTCCGATCTCACACGCTCCTCGCCCGAGCTGCAGAAGATATTCGTATTCGAGGATGTGTTTGGCAAGGTCTTCAACATGATACACGGCGACGGTGGCCTCACACAAGGCGGCATAGTCGTCCAGGACTGTCTGTCCCTACTGGCGAACCTCATACGATTCAACACGTCCAATCAGACGTACTTTACCAAGATGGAGTATCCCGGTCAATTCGTCAGACTGCTACCCGCTGGAAAGAAGGCGAAGAAGACAAGAGGTGCGCCTGAGGAAGAGGACGACTGGGTCAGCCCGCAGAGCGACAAGAACGTCTGGGGACTGCTGATTATCATGCGCATGTTTCTTGTCAAGGGCAGCGCAGCAACGCCACAGAACCAGACCGCTTTCGTCCAGTACGGCCTTGTCAGACAATTGCTGAACATTGCGTTCGACCCAGCCACCACCATGCTCATCAAGGTCGAGGCTTTGAGTACTTGCGCAGACCTGATCAGAGGCAACCCACGCATGCAGGAGGGCTTCGCACAAGAGCAGGTGCGGCCTTTCATCCAGCCTGCTACAAACGGTGCGGCCACTCCGAACGGTGTCGCAAACGTATATGTTATCGAAGCGCTGCTGAATCTCGTTTTAACGCCGGCCTCGAACGAGCTCTTCGACATGCGCAGTGCGGGTGCAGATTGCATCAAGGCCTACTTCCACAACCATCCCCAGATCCGCGAACACTTTCTCAACCGCGCTATTGGTGGTCACGAGGCTGGTGACGAGACTCAGAATGCCCTGACAATACTGCTAGAAGGATCGCAGGCCTCGCCTGGTGACCCCTATAGGTTATGGTTCGCGGCTACCTTGATCTTCGACCTGATCTTCGACAACTTGCAAGCGAAACACACACTGATGCAAGTAAAAGAAGGGGACGCAGAAAATGGAGAAGAAGTCGTAACGTGCATACAGACGCTGACTGCAAATCTGATCGCGAGCTTGCAGCTTGAAGAAGACGAGCGGATATCCATCGCCTACCTCATGCTTCTTTTGGGCTGGTTGTTCGAAGATGCTGCAGCGGTAGACGATTTTCTTGGCGAGGCGAGCAGTTTGCAAAGCCTCGTGCAGGCTGTCTTGAGGCCAGGAAGCAACCATACTATCAATCGCGGCCTTAGCGCAGCGCTGCTCGGCACCATCTATGAGTTCTCGACAAGAGACTCACCAGTCCCACGCCGCGACCTGCAGAACACCCTCACTGGCAAGCTCGGACGCGAGAAGTATCTGAACGCTATCACCGAGCTACGCAATCACCCATTAATCCGCGACTTCGAGGTTTTACCTCAGCGAGGCGGAGCTGAAGGCGGTCTGCCCGATGTTTTCTTCGTTGATACATGTGTCGACTTTCTCAAAGACAACTTCAGTCGCCTTACCCGGGCGATCGACCGCAACCCGAACATCGAGCAGCATCGATCGCATGACGGGGTCGATCGCGATATAGTTGATTCGTTACGGGGCGAGATTGACGGAAAGGAGCACAGCATTCAAGAGCTGAAAGCGCAATTAATGGCACTGGAGCAAAAGCTGGACCAAGAACATGCTGACCACCGCAAAACACAGCAAGCAGCCGATGAGCAAAGAAACACCCTCAAGCGCATCAACGACAAGCTGCATAATGACCTAGACACCGAGATCAAGAACAAAGATCGCGAGCACAACAAGATCACGCTGGAGTTGGAGAACAAATACAACCTTCAGGTTGCAGCTCTCAACAACAAGCTACAGCAGGCAGCGAAAGAATCAACGCTCGCTGTATCACGGACGAAACAAGAGTACGATGAGAAGCTGCACGAGACGATTAGATCGCGCATCGAAGTCGAGCAGAGACTTGAATTGGCAGAGAAGACTCGTTCAGACGCTTTCGAAAAGATCCGTAGCCTCGAGCAGGCTCATCAACAAGCACGCAACGAGCTTTCGTCCATCAACGAAGTACTACGCAAAGCACAGGCACAAGCTCAGCAGCACAATGCTCAGATACAGCATCTAACAGAGGAGAACGAGTCATTGCAGTCGACAATCGACAAGCTGGAGTCCGAACATCATACTGCTCTCGAGAAGCTCAAATCTGAGCACCAAGCCTACATTCTTGAATTGGAGGCTGCGAACGAGGCCGCTAACCAGAGTGCGCTTGACAAACTTAAGTCTACACAACAGAGCACCACCGACAAACTTGCGTCCTCGCATAAAGCCGAGCTTGAGAAGCTGAGAGCTGATCACAAATCGGCAAATGAGAAAGTATCCAAGCAAACTACGGACCACAAGGCTGCGGTGGATAAGCTCACCTCTGAAGTCACCGATCTCAAAACAAAGCTTCAAGACCAGACATGGAAGGCCACCGAGGCACAACAGAAACTTGCCAAAGCAGAAGCTGCGACCAAGGAGGCACAGGAGAAACTCAAGAAAGCTGAGGTTGCTGCAAGAGAGTCAAGTAAGGAGGAAAGCAAGACGGACACCAAGGCTGCAGACGTTAGCAAGAAACTGATTAAAGATTTGCAAGACAAGCTCAAGAAGTCCGAGGAGGCGGAGAAGGAGAAGCAGACCGAGCTTGACGATTTGCTAGTCATCCTCGGTGACCTCGAGGAGAAGAGGAGTACGGACAAGGTATGTCTCACTGCACCAACATTGAGTGGCATTATGCTGACAAATTGCAGAAACGACTCAAAGAACTCGGTGAAGAGGTCAGCGATGCTGAAGATGATGATGACGAAGAGGATAATGAAGAAGATGAGTAGAACGTTGTCTCGAAATTATCTGGCGCAACTCTTCCTACAAATCGAGGCTGAGGACTTGGGCATTAAGATGTCAGGTTTCGATGTTAGATTCACGAGCTTGGATTCAAGCAGGTTTTTGCGCACAGGTAGTGCAAACCCGGCTTGTCTACAAAGGATGTAGATCAGATGCGCAATTCCCCAGATCTTAAAGCATACTCAAGATGGAGTTCCCCGCTATGTGATGGACCTGTAAGCAGCCAAAAGAACTGCAGTTAGTGTACTACTGCATGCTTTGCCTACACCCGACGGTCCCGAACTCATTATGCTTCACTATCAGATTGACAGGGGGTTATGCACGTCGCTCGTTTAGCCAAACGCGCTTTCCTCGAAGCAGGTGCTGACGTCGCCTGCCCCTTCCACTTCACGTGTAGAAGAGCAATATCCTGCTCAGACCTTACTCATGTGGAGAGTAGCATCCCACATCCCCTCGAACGTCAGGCTGAGCTCATCCTCCGTGGAGCTTTCAAGAAATCTCAGGCCACCCATGGCAGCCTCACCATTTCGACCCCACGTACGTAGCTTCGTAACTTCCACGGTCAACCCGTAAATCATAACTACGAACACGTTTTGTTGCTACAGTCCCCTGCCAAAGTTCAGAGTACTCCTTTTTGGCCTACTTTGGTGCCTCGTTTCCAACTAGCAACACTTCAAATCCACCACCATCATCTTATCATAATGCCAGACTTCACACTCGAAACGCGCCACGGCATAATAAGTGTCACAGATACAGGCCTCAAGAACTCTTCTCCAGCGCTTCTTCTGCTCCACGGCAACAGCTCGTCCTCAAAAATCTTCCGGCACTTACTCGCCTCACCTACTCTAACGACACAATACCGACTGATAACCTTCGACCTTCCAGGTCATGGAGCAAGTAGTAACGCCGCCTCACCAGAGGCTACATACACCATGGCAGGCTACGCAGATCTCGCAGTCCACATCCTGGAACATCTCTGCGTCGAATCCATCGTTATCCTGGGCTGGAGCCTGGGCGGTCACATCGCTCTGGAGATGGTTCCTCTCCTCAAGACCGCGAGTGAAAGAGAATCCCGCATCGTTCACCTCTCTGGGCTGATGCTGATCGGCGCTCCCCCTGCGCTAGGTGCCGAGCAGTGTACACAAGGGTTCAAGGTTCCGACCAACCCCGACGAAGGACAGGAGAACTTGATGGCCAAAGTGCTCTGGACGGAAGAGCAAGCGGAGACGATAGCGCGCAGTTCGGCCCCCGGTGGTAAATCCGAGCTGTTCGAAGACTGGATGCGCAAAGACGCTATCCGAACTGATGGGCGCGCGCGAATGATGATGTTCAAGGCTTTTGTGGAGGGCCGAGGAGTCAATCAGGTGCAAGTTGTGGAAGGGGAGGACGTACTAACTGCGGTGATCAACGGAGCAGAGGAGCCGTTCATAAATTTGGATTACATCGACGGGTTAAATTGGAAGAAGCTTTGGCGGGGAGAATGTGTGAGGTTGGAAGGCAAGAAACATGCGCCGTTCTGGGAAGACCCAAAGGGGTTCGAGGCATTGCTCTTGGAGTTTTTGGGAGACTGTGGGAGTGAGAGCGAGGCGTAGAGCAAATTGGACTTCCACTGCTCTCATGCCGCAGAGAAAGCTGTGTACGAACACCTAATTTTCCCACTTACGAGCAACTGTCCAATGCAAGTCAACATCAGATCTTAGAACTTATGTGGAAGCTTCAGACTACAAAACATTCCAATACACAAGGATGTTATGGCCTCTGGCGACATGAGATCCTCAATTACGAAAATCACCAGGTATTGTTTAGACGACAAGCTTCTGAACTGCTAAAATCATGCCGCACTTCAAACCTCTCTTGTCACGTGTTCAGGTGTATATAGTCTTCTCCCCCCACGCTCCAATCTCTACATCACCACACTCATCTACCAACTCTTCTCTACAAAAGGAGCTCAGAAGCTCCAGGCCTCATCCTCGCTCAGAACAAATAATCTCTGACACATGTCCCGCCTGTCCCTTCTCCTCCGTTCTCTAGCTCTCTCGAAGCAAAAGATACAGACTCGTGTCTGCCTTGTTCTCATCTGCTCGAAGATAATGAACCCACACCCGATAACTTTTGTGTCTCGTGTTCTACATCGTTATTCTCACACCTGCATATCCACTCTTTCTCCTGGGAGCAAATGATCGAAACCCGGAGCTTCGCCTGCTACGTTCTCTCCTTGCCGAGAAAGATCAAAGGCTAGAATCTGTGGGATGTATTGAGCGTCATTCACCCAAAAGCAGCACGAATACGTGCATGTGATGCTTTACGTTGCGATGTCAAGAGTTTAAGGTTTTCAATTCACGCTTTGCTTCTCGTGGCAAATGAACGCAGAGTGCTTTTAGCATTACTTATGTGCACCAAGAGGGAGTGCATCAGCATCTTCAGTATCCGTCGCCCAAGTAAGTATCATGCAGACTGCGCTCGTGCTCATGTGTTGGGTCTACTCGAGTTGGATAAACAAACTTGTCCCATTGCTATCATTATTATTACCATTACTGCGCTTATACACGTTTGCTAGCCCAGGCAATTATCTCACTAGATACCTCCTGTCACAATCTACACACATCTCAACCCTCTCGGCGTTGCTTGACTTAGTAGTCGACGCCATCCTCACTGTACGACTCCGAGGGGTAGTAGTCCGAGGGACCGTCGGCTTCCGGGTAGTAATCAGGTACGTAGTCGTCGCCCTCGTACTCTGGCTCGTAGGAGTCATCGTAAGACTTGTTAACGGGATAACTATCTGAAGAAGGTACCTCCGGCTGGTAGCTATCCTCGTCAGGCTGGTAGCTATCTTCTGTGTAGGCGGAGGAGTCCTCAGTTGGGTAAGAATGAAGAGAAGTCATCTCCTCATCGCAGTCAACACCATCTTCCTGACCATAGCTGTCGTCTGTGCCATAATCGGCGCTCCTGCGCTTGTACTCGCCACCAGAGTTGTCGAGGTAATCTACGGGGAGGGCATTCCAGGGCGCATTGTCAAGACCAAGCTGCTCCGCGGCGCTGTCGTAACCGCCGGCTTCGATGGCGTCGGCGAGCTCGCTGGTCTGGTCTGCGTCATCCCATGGCTTGGGGCCATCGGGGCCGGAATAGTTGTTGTCGATGTCGCTTTCTCCCGGCTGCTCGTAATCGGAGCCATCGTCGTAGCTGCCATCGTCGTAGTTGCCCTCATCGTAGCTTGGGGCATCGTCGTAGCTTGGGGCATCGTCGTAGCTTGGGGCATCGTCGTAGCTTGGAGCATCGTCGTAGCTTGGAGCATCGTCGTAGCTTGGGGCATCGTCGTAGCTTGGAGCATCGTCGTAGCTTCCATCATCGTAGTTGCCATCTTCGTAGCCGCCGTTGTCGTAGCTGTCATCGTTGTAGTCATCCTCGGGGTAAGGAGCAGG